>NC_064641.1:849374930-849681716 GCF_023864345.2 Schistocerca serialis cubense | reverse complement strand
CTGTGCCGTTTCTCAGAATTCTATAAGGGGCGTTTAAAAAGAAACGTGCCAGAGGCATAACTACAGAAACCAGTACCTGTATGTTAGACGTATTGACCCTGGCTGTTGAGACACATGTCCCACTGTGACACAAGGAGGTTAATGGCTGTCTCATAAAATTCCCTGGCTGCAATGTTAACCAGTTCCGCACGTACAGCTGGACGTCGTCATCTGACGTGAATAGTTTGCCCCTCAGAGACTTTGTAAGGAGACGAAAAATGGCGTAATTACAGGGAGAGGTCCGGGCTGTATGGAGGGTGGCCGATAATCTCCCATTTGAATTTCTGCAGGAGTGTCGCGACTGTGTTGGCCGTATGATGCTTTGCATTGTTGTGGAGCAGAATGACCCCACGGGTGAGACGGCCTGGTCGTTTTGATTTGATCGCTTGGCGAAGGGTAGTCAAGGATTGTGAGGAACGCTGAGCATTCACTGTTGGGTTGTGGTGACCCTGGATGCTTCCATTGGAGACTTTGTCGTTTTGATTGTGGTTCGAAGTGACGACACCATAACTCATCTCCAGCCACCACTCGCGCCAGGAACGCATTCCCCTCCCGAGTATAGCGCTGCAGATGAGCAAGACAGTGGGCCATTGGACATGCTTCCTGGTGTGGTTGAAGACTGTGGGGCACCCATTGGGCACACACTTTGCACATGTACAGTCGTTCCTTCATGATGGTGTGATCACTTCCGACGCTCAGTCCGACCACGGCGGCTATGGCTTTCACTGAGTAATGAATGCATCCACCAGCTGGACGACGCCATTAGTAATGCAGTGTGGTGCTCCAGATCGTGCATCATCGTCTAACGACAACCGTCCTACCCTGAAGCGCTTGTGCCACGCCTTAACGCTTGCTGTGTGACATTCAACGATGAATGTCCGTTCCTTCTACTCCTTCCGCTATCAGAAAACGAACAACACCTCTTTGGTCTTCTGTTGGTGCCTCCATGTCACTGTTTGCAATGCGACTGGCAGCGTTGGACCATTGATGCATGCTGCTGCTAGCTCTGTATAGTCACGTGACGTGCACTTGTGCCCTCTGGAGATAGGCTGTGAAGTTTCACGCTCTCGTCGGAACCACACCTCGTTACACACGCCACGATATTACCCTCCTGTCACCGGTTTGTGTATTCCAGACTCAGGATCATTTCTTTTTGAACTCCCCTTATAGTAAATAATTACACTACTGGCCATTAAAATTGCTACACCACGAAGATGACGTGCTACAGACGCGAAATTTAACCGACAGGAATAAGATGCTGTGATATGCAAATGATTAGCCTTCAGGGCATTCACACAAGGTTAGCGCCGGCGGCGACACCTACAACGAGCTGACATGAGGAAAGTTTCCAACCGATTTCTCATACACAAACAGCAGTTGACCAGCGTTGCCTGGTGAAACGTTGTTGTGATGCCTCACCCGTGTTACGACCCGTGGCTCTACCCTTCATTCGATCCCTGCGAAACCCTACATTTCAGCAGCATAATGCACTACCGCATGTTGCAGGTCCTGTACAGGCCTTTCTGTATACAGAAAATGTTCAAACAGCACATTCTCTAGATCTATTCCCAACTGAAAACGTCTCGTCAATGGTGGCCGAGCAACTGGCTTGTCACAATCCGCCAGTCACTACTCTTGATGAACTGTGGTATCGTGTTGCAGCTGCATGTTCAGCTGTACCTGTACACGCCATCCAAACTGTGTTTGACTAAATGCCCAGGCGCCTTATCTTCACGGCCAGAGGTGGTTGTTCTGGGTACTGATATCTCAGGATCTATGCACCCAAATTGCGTGAAAATGTAATCACATGTCAGTTCAAGTATAATATATTTGTCCAATGAATACCCGTTTATCATCTGCATTTCTTCTTGGTGTAGCAATTTTAATGGATAGTAGTGAATTTATAAACTGGGCTACTCAAGAGATGTGAATAACACATGAAAACTGTTCCACAGTGTTAACCCAGACTAGCAGAGCAAGTAACATATAGCAGCAACACAACATTTTTACTCTGCAATATTCACTTATCTTCACGGTTATTGAAAAATTAGACGTGTGCCTATTAAAAATCAATGCAAGAAATTTAAATCGAACCCAGCTCCGTATGTGGCTCGACTGTAATTTCTTATCAGCGCAGGTGTGCCACATCTGATAAAAATTCTGACACGTCATATCTCTGGAGTGTATCGCAGCCTGTTCAATAGATTCCTTCTTTTTCTTGTTCGATTAATTCGCCATTAAGCAGCTGCCTTGGCTACCCGGTGCGTAGATTGGACTTTTTTTCGTAATCACTGAAATAAAATCATGTATCTGCCATCTACACAAACTGTGAACACTGTACAACGTGAAGTTTCCGCAGGGAGTGTTGCTTTCCGTTGAACTCCACTGCAAACGCCAAGCTGAGTTAATGCACTCTATTTTTCTGTAATTTAATAAACCACACCTCCTCTGCCTGCTAACGGTGTCAATGTATAGGAAGCTCAGAAGTAATTTACTTCACTTTATTACCCGCCAATAATAGCGAAACATTAGAGAAACATTTCTGTGAAAGAGCTCTTGGCTGCATGTCCTGGTCAGAACAATTTCTGCCTCAACGGCCTGACACTAACCAGCGTCATCGAAGGTGATAGCAACGTATTGCGCCTTGAGCCTATGATCTACAGGGAACGTTTCTGCACTCACATAGCCAATAATGACGTGCTCTGATATTGTAGCATGGTTTTAAGGGTAAAATATTTTTACGAGAAAACTTTACCTGGATATAGGAGGTTGGTGGTTACATTCGCGACGGTTTTCTCTGGTGTGGTGTGTACGTACGTAGCTGTAAGTGTACTTATTAAGGTCATTTTTCATTTGATGTGATGATGATGGTGGGGTTGTGGGGCGCTCAACGGCGTGGTTATCAGCACCCGTACAATTATCCAATCTTTGCTCAGTCCAATTTCGCCACTTTCCTGGATGATGATGAAATGATGAGGACAACACAAACACCCAGTCATCTCGAGGCAGGTGAAAATCCCTGACCCCGCCGGGAATCGAACCCGGGACCCCGTGCTCGGGAAGCGAGAACGCTACCGCGAGACCACGAGCGGCGGACATTTTTCATTTGAGGTTCTGGCGCTGTCCTTGCATAACACTTCAACGTTGCGTACATCAAAGTAATGACTAGCACTGTTTATGGGTTAGAAAACGAGGGTGTTAAGTACAAAATGTTTAAAACTTGTGACATTTCTTCTCTTTGGAGTTAACGGAATGGTGATGGAAGTGCAAGAAGTCAGAACATTTGTCCCGTATATCGGGTACGTGCTGTCGAAGAAATCACGTCAGAAAAAGGGTTTCTCGCTTCTTGTAGGATCGTTCTGAAAAGAATTATTCATGACATTCAGAAAACCAAGGGCTGTAGCTGTTACATAAGAGGCAACATGCTGGTTTCCGGTGACATTGGAATCTAGAACCAACGCAGGCCTTACGGTGCCGTGATGTTTCCACAGACGCAGCGACCAACTGCGGCATCCAGAGCTCCCTCACTGTCCTAGTAATGGTTAGTTTGCAATCAAAAGACGGAAAAAGTCGTAGTTTGTGCGTGGAATGAACTTCCTGAACTAAGAACTTTGATTTGATAGTTATATGACACACATAGTCGCAAATCGTTAGAATACTTACTTGGAATACCGAGATAATATAAAATGAATTAGCAAAATACTTGCACGTCATTCTAGGAGGCAGATCCGAGTCTTGAACTGGCCGGCAATTCAAAAGAAATCTTGCACTTCAAAGACGCAGCGGAAACAACCGACAAATCGTCCAGTACCTGAAATACAGCAGTTGTAAGCTAGTGCGCACAAGCCAACCGAAACACTATGAATTAAGAGGAACAGAGATGTACTGGATGACCCTCCATGTCTCATGGTTTTATTTTTGTGTTAGTTGAAATTTAACCCTATGGGGACTATATAAATAATTGAGAATGAAGCAAAATCTACTAGAATTCTAACAACATTTATTTTTCAAAGGAAAAAAGAAACAGAAATTATGCTAAACAAGTTATTGATTGAATACTGTATACAACTAACAGGTGGTTTAAGACCACAATGGATAAAGATCGTGGTTGGCAGAAGCGAGTCAATTACTCGGGCCCTAAAAATGTGGATAACGCAATCTAAATTGACATGGCGGTGAGCAGACTTTGATTGTTAAAATCTACAGAAGTTTTTCTATATAGGTGCATCTCAGAGCAAGAGTGATTGAGATCTGTACGCCCTGACAAGGCTGGAGTGGCAGTATGTTACCCTGTTGGCTTCGTGCAGCGATGTAACTTGCAGCTGGCGAGATGTGCGTATTGGAGTCGAGACGTGAGGCAGCACCTGTGAATCCATCGCAGCCACGAAAGAAGTGCAAAAATCTCACGCTCTAGCAATCAGGCAGACGGATCGCAATGTACTCTCCACCAGAACGCTGAATTCACGGTAGGTTTCAGTGTGTGACACACCAATTTGCTGGTCGTACCATACGACAAAGCACACAAGGATACCAAATATCAAGACTGATACCAAAACGAATAAGTGTGCCCTCGGAAAATGAGCAGTACGAGATGTTTTGAAGTCGCACTGTCGGTACAGTAAGAACTTCACCACAGGCTCCCCGGTCTAAACTACTTGCAAGTGAAGTCAGTCTCAGGACAGGTCCCAAGCAACAACCACACATGCCAGAGCATCGACCAGAAGACTCCTTACCAGGCCAATCTCCAGCCACCAAGTGCTTCGGAACTTACTAGAAAAAAATCTGTTTTACCGCAAAGTGCATGATCGACACCAGCTTCACGCTGTCTTGAGCCAATCACAGAGCCCTAGAGGTTGTAACTCTCCCCTTCCCACAACACAGCACAAACTCATGTCGAACAAGGGCAGTAGTTAACAAACCTGCATCTCTGGGAAAAAAAGAAACCGCCAATTACTGTTTTTTTTTTTTTTAAGTTTTCATGGAGGGGGAAGATGATTTTCTCCAAAGTAGAGTCACTTCCCATGGCAACAAGCTGACAGATGCAATCTTAAAGATATTTGTCTAAATCGCTTATGCCTTGGCACTTGTTAGTCCGAGCTATGAGGTGTAATAAAGATTCTATCTCTAAACTTTTCTCAGATGTCAGAGGTTTTTGTACAACTCAGGTCGCCAATGGAAGTGGGTCACATGCCCATTTGCAGTACCGGTGAATACGAAAACTTGTGAATTTTTATTATGTGTGGCTCTGCACACAATGCCCAATTTATGACTCCACTGTGCAGACACGTTCCTTCAGTCCAACACCCCCAGCCCAGGCTTCAGCTGGCGCCAATGCAGGTATTGCGGCATTGTTCTGCTGGAGACCTGTCTCGATGAGGGGCAGCTCTCTCTGCCCTGTACTGCCGTTCACCTGCCCAGCAAGATTTACTGAGGGATGGGCTCACTGCCAATTGCTTTCAACTCACAACATGCCATCTTTATGAGCTATGAACCATAAAAATACCTCATGCTTTTTGTGTCCTACCAGGCTCCATCAACATCTGCTCAGGCTGTTAACTTTCTGGAGTCTCGCTCAAGGTGTGTCAGGTTGTAACAAAATGTTTAATAATTTTCTGTATACGAAAAATAGGTGAGAGAGTAACTTGTCCTCTCTCACTGCCCCCTCCCTGCCGTTGATTTCTGCGAGGGCAGTGTCTCACTTCAGTATTGTTTAGTGTGACACAAAGAGGAAATCATTGGAAATCGTAGGAGAATCGCATCTTGATAACTGATATATATATGAAAACAGGTAACCTTGCCAATCAGGAATGCCAATGGCTAAAACACATCCTAGCTTGATCTCATTCATTCCAGGGGTCATTCACTCACATGAAGCTGCAAGCCAGGAAGAGTACATACTAACATTTCCGTGAGTAGTATGAATTATGTTAGACCCAAGGGTCATTGCTACATCCTTTCAATAAACATTTGATAGGCTGTTAAAAGGCCTTGCAGCAGAGAAGTATACTCATTCACACCATATCCTGAGGTGAGATATATGTAATGTCCCTAATCATTTACAATGTCCTGGAGTATGTTCTCTGCTCATTGATTTACCCCTGCTCTATCACATATTTGGTCTCATTATCAAACACATACATTTTCAAATTCTCGGTGAATAAGGATATCACATGTGTAATCTGTTTGCCTTATTACATAAGTTGTGTAAATTTGCATATTATATTCTGTGACTTAAAAACAAATACAGGCACATAATCAGAGCATTAATAAATGAGTGGCGTACAAGAATAATCGGAAAGTAAACTGATAATAATGAAGGTTCTTCTATGAGAATGCTATGACAGAGTACGATGCTCAGTTACGGAAATCGAACAACAATTGTGAGGTCCAAATAAATAATAGCAGTACTCACTTGTTTGGAGTACTCAGTACTGCAGTGTGCCTAGTTTGGTATGCCACAAAAAGTGCCAATTGATGATGACATATAACTTGCAACGGAATTTGAATTCAATCTGCCATCTGCCAGTGAATGTTGGCCTTGAAGATGTCACAAATACGTATCTCATTTGACCACGGTCAGCAAGGACTCATGCTGAAAACTGATGGACATGACAAACAAACAAAACAACACTGAAATACCACAAATGGAAAATTACGCTAAGCAACACAATATCAACAATAATTACGTTAAACAGTTCATCGATGGAGACTATTTACATACTGCATCTTCTCTGATCTATAACTCTGCTATGTACACTTATTCTGCGAATGGTTTGACATGACAAACATGTTGGATGCCAAGAGATTTCCTTGATTTCAAGGTCTCTAGCTCCAGAGAGTTCAAGTGAGCGATTATCTGGACATGGAAAGGTCCATAATAAATGGGATAGTACTTTTGGCACAGCTGTTTCTGTTTGTTAGATAGACGGAAACTTCTAACGAGCACTTTTTGGCCAATTTGGTATTCTCTGTAGCCTGCTTTTCTGTCCCAACTCTCTTTCCGTTTGTCTCCTGCCTCACGCAATCTCCTGAGCGCAAGGTCAACAACTCTTTGGTGTTGTTCTCGAGTTCGCGGAGGAAATTTACAACTTCACGGGTGAGATCTTTGGGTTGCCTGTTCTTGAGAACTGTTATTTGCGCTATTTTGGTGACACCAAGTGGTAACTCGTTCATCACGTCCTGGAAGTAGATAGATACGGCTGAGGTTTCCCAGACTTCTCATCACTCTCTCTGCTGGCGACGATTGTGGATGTCGTATGGAAACGAATATGGAGTTGATTCTGTGTTTCCGGAACATCTATTTCCACTTCCCTGACCGGAACTGAGATCCTTTGTCGGAGATGATCCTGTCGACATGGCCGATATGTGTGAGGAAATCCTTGCAGAATGCTCTACATACAGACTGCGCAGTTACTTTCTTGAGCGGCGATAAAGTGACCACAAGAAGTATCCTCTATATGATCGCACGAGTGGGTGCATTAAATCTGTTGCTGCAAGATGCTTCAACTTTGATTGGATGATGGGATATAGAGGAGCATGCGTTGCTACAGTGACGTGCTTTGACCTCTGACACGCTTTGCAGACAGCCAAAACCCTCCTGATTCTTCTGCCCATATTCTTGAAGTAGCACCTTGTGCGTAATTTTAAGTAGCACTTCCCCAGTCCAAAATGTGCGTACTCAGGTGCGTGTGCCAGATGATTTTGTTCACCAGTACATCTGGAATGCAAACGCACCAGGGCGCTCCTTCTCCCTCACTTCAAAGGAACAGAATGCCTTTTCGTACCAAGGAAAACTGTCTCCATTTTGATTCCCTCCTGTCTTTCACTCTCTGGTTCAAATGGCTCTGATCACTGTGGGACTTAGCTGCTCAGGTTATCAGTCCCTTAGAACTTAGAACTACTTAAACCTAACTAACCTAAAGACATCACACACATCCATGCCCGCCGGTCGGAGTGGCTGAGCGGTTCTAGGCGCTACAGTCAGGAACCGCGCGACCACTGCGGTCGCAGGTTCGAATCCCACGTGGGCATCGATGTGTGTGATGTCCTTAGGTTGGTTAGGTTTAAGTAGTTCTAAGTTCTAGGGGATTGATGACATCAGAAGTTAAGTCCCATAGTGCTCAGAGCCATTTTAACAATTTTTTTCAAACCACAGAGGTGCTTCACGATACCACCCCAATTCTCCCGCAGATGGTGGTGATACTGGTCGCCTTTGCAACACCACCTCGTTGGTTGGGATGCGTGAGCTCGCAGCACAACAATGGAGGCTTATGGCACATGATTAATAAGGCGAATGAGCTCTCTCTCCTACGGGGGAGGCATGCTCTTAGAAACCCTACAGGGTCATTGTACCCTCTGCCGAGTTCTCAGTTCGCGAAAATGAGATTCACTCATCAAAATCATCCTCACTCACTACGTAGCTCAATTCTTGTGTGGTGTCACTAAACTGGTACTGATCGCTATTAGACGGGGAGACTAATGCTTCCAACGACAGAAAGACTACGACTAATTGGCTGCTGCCGGTCTTCATGGCCCCGAGACGAGCACACGGATTGAGTCGAAGCAGGATGGCGAGTTGCACCAGCAGCCCCTGCTGCAGCTGGTGACGTGTTGTCACTCCAACGAGAGCAGCGGAGCTGAGGGGATGCAGGTCGGCGGGATGTACCGTCAGCGGCAACCCTTGCTCAAGATCGATGTTGCGACAGTGGACCCCAGAGTGGGGTGGGGGCAACGAAGGCAGCGGAGATGGTGGAGGTTGTGAGGGCTCCAGCACCTGTGTGGACGGCGGGGGATATAGCAGCTATGCAGGCATTTAGTCATGCAGCTGAAAGCCTCCTCCTGCAGAGTGAGGCAAGCTGGACGGGATGATACTGCAATGGTGTTAACGCCTGCATTTGCACCCGTATCAAAGCATACAGTGATGGTGTAGCTGTGAAGAGAGACGGAAAGAGAATAAGTATACTCGCAGGCCAACTACTACTGCTGATGTTACTGCAAAGAAAGAAAGACAGAACACTGATTATATACAGGGTGGTCAACTGATCGTGACTGAGCCAAATATCTCACGAAATAAGCGTCAAACGAAAAAACTACAAAGAACGAAACTTGTCTACCTTGAAGGGGGAAACCAGATGGCGCCATGGTTGGCCCGCTAGATGGCGCTGCCATAGGTCAAACGGATATCAACTGCGTATTTATAAAATAGGAACCCCCATTTTTATTACATATTCGTGTAGTACGTAAAGAAATATGAATCTTTTAGTTGGACCACTTTCTTCGCTTTGTGATGGACGGCGCTGTAATAGACACAAACATATGGCTCACAACTTTAGACAAACACTTGGTAACAGGTAGGTATTTTACATTAAAATACAGAACGTAGGTACGTTTGAACATTTTATTTCGGTTGTTCCAATGTGATGCATTTACCTTTGTGAGCTTATCATTTCTGACAACGCATGCTATTACAGCGTGATTACCTGTAAATACCACATTAATGCAAGAAATGCTCAAAATTATGTTTGTCAACCTCAATGCATTTGGCTTATGTGTAACGACATTCCTCTCAACAGCGAGTTCGCCTTCTCTAATGTTCGCAGATGCATTGACAATGCGCTGACGCATGCTGTCAGGCGTTGTTAGTGGATCACGATAGCAAATATACTTCGACTTTCCGGCGAACGTGCGGGCCATGGTATGGCGCTTCGACGACCAGTCCACCTGTCATGAAATATGCTATTCGATACTGCTTCAAACGCACGGCAGCTATGTGCCCTACATCCATCATGTTGGAAGTACATCGCCATTCTGTCAGGCAGTGAAACATCTTGTAGTAACATCAGTAGAACATTACGTAGGAAATCAGCATACATTGCACCATTTAGACTGACTTCGATAAAATGGGGGCCAATTATCCTTCCTCCCATAATGCCGCACCATACATTAACCCGCCAAGGTCGCTGACGTTCCACTTGTCGCAGCCATCGTGGATTTTCCGTTGCCCAATAGTGCATATTATGCCAGTTTACGTTACCGCAGTTGGTGAATGACACTTCGTCGCTCTATAGAATGCGTGCAAAAAATCTGTCATCGTCCTGTAATTTCTCTTGTGCCCGGTGCAGAACTGTACACAAAGTTCAAAGTCGTCGCCATGCAATTCCTGGTGCATAGAAATATGGTACAGGTGCAATCGATGTTGATGTAGCATTCTCAACACCGACGTTGTTGAGATTCCCCATTCTTGTGCAATTTGTCTGCTACTGATTTGTGGATTAGCCACAACAGCAGCTAAAGCACCTACTTGGGTATCATCATTTGTTGCAGGTCGTGGTTGGCGTTTCACATGTGGTTGAACACTTCCTGTTTCATTCAATAACTTAATTATGCGGCGAACGGTTCGGGCACTTGGATGATGTCGTCCAGGGTACCGAGGTGTTGGACATTTTTGATCACAGTAGCCATACATCAACACGATATCGACCTTTTCCGCAATTGGTAAACGGTCCATTTTAACACGGGTAATGTATCATGAAGCAAATACTGTCCGCACTGGTGGAATGTTACGTGATACCCCGTACTTGTGACTATTACAGCGCCATCTATCACAAATCGAAAAAAGTCGTTCAACTTAAACATTCATATTTCTTTACGTACTACATTGTAAGATGGCAAAAACTATGCTCCTTACATGAAGTCATTAAAGATCACCTAACTCACTTTGAGCGAACAGTAGGGCTGAACAAAAATGACTGTCAAGGCACAATGCTTCTTGTAGAGGGTATAGTATGGACGGAATAATTAATGGCGGGTGATGGTTTTAAAGTAATTCACTCGACATGAAAACTTTGTGGAAAAGCGTCGATTTACTGGAGGCTAGTTTACCCCAGGGAAGTATTCGAGTTGACCACCGTGGCCGGCGGGGGAGCGGCGAAGGGGAGCGATAATAGGCAGTTTGGGGCGGCTCAAACTCTTGAGAAAGCGGTAACGGTGCATGGCCTCCAGCCGCCTTAAGATGAGTGACAGTGAGGGGGTGGTTGACCCCGACTCCATGCTGGTGTACCCGGACACAGACAGAGAACTTGTACGCCTGTTGATAAATGTCCGGCGGCCCATTTCGTGTGAAACATGCGACAAAGCCACGCAAAGCTATGGTGGAGCGGTCAACAGAGGTCAAAATATGCGTGTTAGTGACTATAGCAACTTCACACTGAATTCACGATCTGCAGAGTCTGAAGTAAATCAGGTGAAGAGCGACTGAATGAAATACACCAGCCTCTGATGGGATCGTAGGACCAAGGAATTTGAAGTACTCTCCTGGGAGTCAGAATTCCGGAAAACTTGGTGTTTGTGCAGATGCTAACCTTGATGGGTGGCCTGGGGGGAGCTGAATGGAAGAAGTTGAGAGGAAGGGAAATTTTGTGGGAATGTGTTCACTTCCCAGAGCATGCATTGGTCGGCGCTGGAAAGCGACGCATAATTAATGCGACTTGCACTACAATTGGTATAAGTGATTTTGCTGGAGGGGAAACCGAGGCGAAGAGCAGACTGGCAGAAGTCTTGGTAGAGGTCTTCAATTCCCAGCTTGCCTAGAGTGCAGACGTGGCATTCTTTACTCAGCTTGCCTGAGAAAGAGTGAGCATCTCTGCAGTTTAGGACTTAGCAAATGGAACGATTGAGCTTGGCGATAGAAAGTTTTGTTTCAGGTATGTAATGAGCAAGATAGCTAGGAGTGAATAGACGAGCGCAGCCTTGCAGCATCACGAGGTCGCCCGAAGTCCACACAACAACGCCGCTTCGCCACGCTGATATTCGGTGATATTGCGCCCGCTCCGGCCACTGATTAATTTGTTGGATGAAGGTGGCAAAGTTTCCACAAGGGTTTCATGGGCCGTGTATTGTAGAATTCTTCTCGCACTTTGCATTACGCCTGTGTCAGTCGATAGGAATTACTTTTGATTTATCATGCTTTACTCCACACAAACGCAAACGCAATTTATTACCACTGCCTCATAGGAGAGTCATGTAATGTGATGATTGAAGGTCGTGAGTTAAAATAAATTTGTGCTAATCGACTACATCTGTTTTCAATCAAGTAGTTGAAATCCCAAGTCAATTTCTTAATTAATTTAATGTTCACATTTGCATCTGGTGTTCAATAGCTGAATATAACATCAATGTGCACCCCTTTTTAATTAAAAAGGGATCAATTCTGAACCAATTAATGTCAACACTGCCACTGCAGTTCAATCAGGAGTCACAGGGCCATATTACTTTTTTGCGTTATCCGATATTGCGGCAGTTTTGCACTCTTTGTTGATCTGTTAGTCAATTAGTTGGGGTGAACACACGCCAAAACCAGCTAAGTTACGGGTGGGGTGTTACAACATGAGTATGTAATAAAAAATGGGGGTTCCTATTTGCTGGCCGGTGTGGCAGAGCGGTTCTAGGCGCTTCAGTCTGGAACCGCGCGGCCGCTACGGTCGCTGGTTCGAATCCTGCCTCGGGCATGGATGTGTGTGATGTCCTTAGGTTAGTTAGGTTTAAGGAGTTCTAAGTTCTAGGGGACTGATGACCTCAGCTGTTAAGTCCCATAGTGCTCAGAGCCATTTGAACCATTTTGGTTCCTATTTAAAAAATGCAGTTGATATCCGTTTGACCTATGGCAGCGCCATCTAGCAGGCCAACCATAGCGCCATCTGGTTTCCGTTTCATGCTTATTTCCTGAGACATTTGGAACAGTCACTATCAATTAACCATCCTGTTTAATAATAATTGCCAAATTACCAATCTCTCCAAGACGATATCTCATTCCAGATGTCTGTATCATATGTGACATACAACGCCCAGTCAGGCATTGGGTTCGCAGTAGCCTATCTCACGCGCCATTTTGTGCACCCAGTTCGACACGGCGGACTCGGGTTCTGGAAGCTGGTCCTCTTGCAGCATCCCATTATGATTCTGTTGAGCCACAGGTGCTGCAGTGTGAACAACAGAAAAAATAATAACTGGAAGGTTTGTCTCTAAATATACTACAAAATCTGATTTTTCATGTACTTAGATGATGGCTGCGAAGGAGGCTGTTCGTTGTGTTACCTCTCGACTAGGCTACCAATCTCCTCGAGACTGTGGATCGTGTACTACACAAGAAAAAAGAAAGCTTCTTTACCGAACGTAAATATATACTGCGAAATTTGAACACTAAACCATATATTTAATGCAGCTCCTTCTCCACTCTATGCTTGTAGGCTATCACAAAAAAGTAGAAAGAATTTTAAAATCACAGAACAATTAATAACACTCGTAATACATAAAGCTACCTGATGGTAATTCCCGACAACTGGTATGAAACTCGTTTTAGTGCAGAAAGTGTAAAGAGCTACGAGATGACAATTGTTTGAACGAGAGCAATCGAATAACGACTGCTGACCATGGAATTCATGGTATTTTATATAAGAGTTCAGAAATTCAGAAACAGAGAACTGTGTTTGATCGTGGACGTAAATATAAAAAAAAAATCACTAACATTTTACGTACCTTATATTTCATTGTAAAGGTTTTATGGGAACGTTCGTCTGCAGGGGTGTTTCGACAGGAAACAGCAGTAGGATATATCAACCCACATAATTGGACATCTTGATTGTTTTCCACAGCAAAACAATTAAAAATACGTACAATAGCTGATTTTTCTTCCTCAGTGAACAAATCGCAACATTTTCTTCTGTACTTGCAGTTAGGCCCTGTTTTTCGACCCAGACGTATTTCTCCTGTATGTGTGGTATATTCTTCTCCTGCATCGCGCTTTTGTTTCTCCACATTTTTTTCCACTTATCACGAATTTTACGTTTTTTTACCACAAGCTTCAATCGCCACCTCTTGAAACAACCTCCATATTAAAATGGAAAGTATACTGACTTTCTCAAATGATGCATTCACTACACAGGCTTCATGGAATGTGAGAGGATAGTAAAACATATAAAATGTCTACAATGCAGTGTATAGTAAGCCGGCCCATTGTTGAAAAACAATATTTTTCTATTTATTGTTGGAGCAGCTATGAGGTACTGAAAACTGAATGTGACTTACAAGGTATTACTGAATAGAAAATCTGCCCAAGTCCATGGACTTGGGATGTTATTTCATTCATTTGAAAATGTATTGTGCCATTTTAAGGAGAAAGAGCTGGACTTGGAAAGTTCTTCTCTGAAGGGACGTGGCTCTAGGCATGTGCATTCAATTTCATATTAAAAGTGAAAACTGACCAAAGGTCGACTTGGGATGTTTCTCCATTCAGGTCTTCATTTATGACAAAGCAGGTCACCAGGTGTGTCTTTTTGTCTACATTCCGTTCTTGTTATTTGTTCACCACCTCGCAATGTTTCCAAATACCTGACAAGGTTAATTGCCTCGTGATGACTGGGTGTTGTGTGATGTCCTTAGGTTAGTTAGGTTTAAGTAGTTCTAAGTTCTAGGGGACTGATGACCATAGATGTTAAGTCCCATAGTGCTCAGAGCCATTTTTGACAAGGTTAATTCTGTATGTTCAGTATCCAGTGTACTTAACACCATCCAGTATTCAGTAAGTCGTATCACAGTTACTTGCTGGTAACTCCAGTTTTGGCAAATAGGGTCATACCGCTTCTAACGAAACGTATTTTTTTTTGTGTAGGTTCACCTCAAGATGCTTGAAACAGGTGAAACGCGTCACAGATAAATAAATAATAAACACATCCCTGCAACCAAGACTGGCTGTTTGTATCTTCATCGTGTATTACTTGCTGCTGTACCATCCCTGCCATGTGATGAAAACTTATTCCATAATGCTTGCTCGAAACTAAATTCATTTGCGAATAAAGGATTTTTCTATACTATGTGAATGAAAATTCCATGGTAATACAAGTATTCTTGCTCTCTAAAAGTTTATTTAAAAACACCTATTAACCGCCATTCACCTGTTGAGTGCTTTTGTGCAAGCTTGTTAATGAGTTAATTAGTTATAAAACCACAATTAACAGCGTCAAGCGGTCTATCATTACCACCAACAACGTATCACTAGTAATTTCACTGTACTCATGACGGTACGTGGAAAGTCATCAAGAGCTCTTATTATCTACCACAATCTGACACTGAAAGCCGAAGTTATTCATGAGTAGCGGGTTGTGCATGTGAACTTTAAAGCACGTTAACTGTTTCGTTTTGGTTCTGGATTCAAACACAGCCCTAATAGGCAGTGAAACTACGAGAAGCTGTTTTACGTGACCGAGACTGGTACATCGGAATAATTTTCATTGCTGTTTCGGACAAAGAAACCGTGATATACCTCATTGTTAATTAGTATTAATTAGTAAATATGAGTTTGAAATTATATGCTGAAAATATTTGTATGGACTAGGATTAGTATCCAGCAACTTTATTCCCTGTTAACTAACCACAAAGAATGTTGAATGTGGTTTCATTCGCAAGTAACAACTTGAAATTAGCTTTAAGTTTTGTGTGAACCACCGCCTAATCGCATAAGCACAGTCAGATGTCAGATGTAGAATTTTCTCAGAAGTATCTAGGGTTCTGAAACTGGAATGACGAGACAAATGGAATTTCTGTCTTCCCGGTATTCGATCCCAGCATCAACCGTCGTTGTTTAGTAGCCACGAATGAACCTTAAACATCCGATTATTTCGTCAGTAGCGAGACACGTGTATGTTTGAACTACAAATAACGTGACGAAGAATTAAGTGTCAACTCGGAATCGAGTCCTCCACAGATCATCGTTGTCTAAACACGAAGAGACGTTAATTGTCCAGTTGTTACACACCAGCAGTTAGGTGTGACATGTGTTGTGTTGGCAGAAGAGCCTACAGCGTGTTACTAGAGGAGGCCGAAATGCACGCGTTTTAGCTCACGCAGGCTGGCGTGAGGAGGGAAGGACTGTACTGACTTGAGGTCTGGAACATGACAAGGAATTAGAATTGAGAAAGTGGGCGGAATTAGTTTGATACTTAACTTTAATCCATTAATGATGAACGTCGTTCTTTACGGTACATGAGTCACAATATTATCTGTTCAGAAGATATGACTGGCAGTAACTGAAGATGGCGCCTTGCTAGGTCGTAGCAAATGACGTAGCTGAAGGCTATGCTAAACTGTCGTCTCGGCAAATGAGAGCATATGTAGACAGTGAACCATTGCAAGCAAAGTCGGCTGTACAACTGGGCGAGTGCTAGGGAGTCTCTCTAGACTAGACCTACCGTGTGGCGGAGCTTGGTCTGCAATCACTAACAGTGGCGACACGCGGGTCAGACGTATACTAACGGACCGCGGCCGATTTAAAGGCTACCACCTAGCAAGTGTGGTGTCTGGCGGTGACACCACAACATGTTTGAACTTGAAATGACATGTCGAGAAGTTTTGGGTCACACTGCGAAGCTAAATCGTCAAATATCACGATAGTTGTCGATGAATGGGCAGGTGTTAAAAATAAGAAGCTATTGTTATTTACTCCATCTTAGAAACTTTTATTTCGCTCATTTTCACTATTTTTTAAATGGTGAGTTGAAAAGGTGAAAGCACTGGATGTTCGCCACTCACAATATTTAATAATTTTTTTTTCATAATGCGGTGCTACAGTCATAATATATTTCTTTAAAGTCAGTACCGCCATTAGACTGTTGTTTATTTACAATGTTACATTTACACTTACACAATCACGATTTCGGCTTGAAAGTGCTATTATCAAGTGTTTTAAGTGTTATAAATTGCCTTGGGTGGCATACTGTCGTATTAAAATACACTATTAGACACCTTGTCTAAGATTCATTGATAATGGCACTTTAAAGCCGAAATCATGATTGTGTAAGTGAAACACTGTAAATAAACAACAGTCTAATGTTGGTACTAACATTACAGAAACACACAATATTCCCATTTAGCTTTGCTGTTCGCTTAATTTCCAGAGTAAAAGAGAACACACAGTCAGAAATGATGACTGTAGGTATAAACCTAAAACCAGTTCTGGTGCTTTGTCACTGCGACGCAAAGGAACACACGTCGGAGCATATTACCTAACTATAGAATGGGTAAACGAGCTACAATTGTAACCTCCCTACTATATTTGTACCTGTCTGAAATTTAGCCGAAATTTACTTCTCCCTCTATAAAAGTTTATGTATTACCAAAACCGCACTATGTAATCAAAAGTGTCCGGACACCTGGTTGAAAATGACTTACAAGTTCGAGGCGCCCTCCATCGGTAATGCTGGTATTCAATATTGTGTTAGCTGACCCTTTGCCTTGAAGACCGTTTCCACTTTCGCAGGAATACGTTGAATCAGGTGACGGGAGGTTTCTTGGGGAATAGCAGACCAATCTTCACGGAGTGCTGTACTGAGGAGAGATATCGATGTCGGTCGGTGAGGCGTGGTACGGAGTCGGCGTTCCAGAACATCCCAAAGGTGTTCCATAGGATTCAGGTCAGGACTCTGTGCAGGCCAGTCTGTTACAGGAATGTTATTGTCGTGTAACCACTCCGCCACAGGCCGTGCATTATGAACAGGTGCTCGATTGTGTTGAAAGATGCAATGGCCATTCCCGAATCGCTCGTCAACAGTGGGAAGCAAGAAGTTGCTTAAAACATCGACGTAGGACTGTACTATGACAGTTCCACGCAAAACAAAAAGGAGTGCAAGCCCCTCCATGATAAACACGACCACACCATAACACCACAGCCTCCGAATTTTACTATTGACACTACACACGCTGGCAGATGACGTTCACCGGGAATTCGCCATACCCACACCCTGACATCGGAACGCCACATTGTGTACCGTGATTCGTCATTCCACACAACGTTTTTTCACTGTTCAATCATCCACTGTTTGCGCTGCTTACACCAAGCGAGGCGTCGTTTGTCATTTACCGGCCTGATGTGTCGCTTATGAGCAGCCGCTCGACCATGAAATCCAAGTTTTCTCACCTCCCGCTTAACTGTCATAGTACGTGCAGTGGATCCTGATGCTGTTTGGAATTCCTATGTGATGGTCTGGATAGATGTCTGCCTATTACACATTACGACCCTCTTCAACTGTTGGCGGTCTCTGTCAGTCAACAGACGTGGTCGGACGGTACGATTTCGTGCTGTATGTGTCCCTCCACGTTTCCACTTCACTATCACATCGGAAACAGTGGACCTAGGTATGTTTAGGAGTGTGAAAATCTCGCGTACAGCCGTGTAACACAAGTGACACCCAATCACCTGGCCACGTTCGAGGTCCGCGAGTTCCATGGAGCGCCCCATTCTGCTCTCTCACGATGTCTAATGACTACTGAGATCGCTGATATGAAGTAACCTAAGCTGAAAAACGTATGTTTTGGGGGTGTCCGGATACTTTTGATCACGTAGCTTATGTAACCACAAACTGTTATCCAACCTAAACTAGTATGCTAGCCTTTGGCTAAACAGAACCTAATTTGAACTGAACTGTAACTGATCTGAATGCAACTTGTCTTTATATTAAATACGAACTCAAGTAAAACAAATCAAAGTTTTCACTTAGCTCGCGTCTTGACAACATTGTTGCAAAATTTCTCGCAAACACAACAGCAAACAACAAGCAGGCATCGGCTAAGCTAAATTTCTGTTTCTAAATACATATTCAGGGGAAAGTAACTATTTCTACTAAATGATGTTCCAAGACCTGACGCGAAATCCCACCACGCACCACCTTTCCGCTGCAAAGGGAATTCCCGTAGGCTCTGCAGACGGCATTCACCGCCGCGGCCTGGGCCGGTACCCTGAGTCCTAATGACGGCATTTACCGTTCAGCTGCTTCCGCTACCTGTGGTCCTGAGGACGTCTGTAGCCGCTCGGCGCTATTTCCGTCGGATTTCACAGTTACTGGCAGATACTGGCAGAAGTAAAGCTGTGAGGACCGGGCGTGAGCCGTGCTTCGGTAGCTCAGATGGTAGAGCACTTGCCCGCGAAAGGCAAGGGTCCCGAGTTCGAGTCTCGGTCGGGCACACAGTTTTAATCTGCCAGGAAGTTTCATATCAGCGCACACTCCGTTGCAGGGTGAAAATCTCATTCTGGAAACATTCTCAGTTGCTGTTTGACATTCATGTCAGCTGGTTGGTGTGATCGTCTGTATTCTGCTTCTGTGGTGTTGTTTAGGTTCCTGCCTACTTATCACGATTTTTAGAGCGCTCTCACTTTTGAGGTCCACAAACAAATGGTACGCCGGCGTGCCTGCACGAACTAAGAGATACCGCAGACACGCACAAGGAGTGGCAGTGACAATGACTGTGGCATCTTCAATGAGTGTAGTGATGATGATGATTCTTCTGAAGAATCTCTTAGTGATACGCGTCCACGTACTTCACCTAGTGGAGCTCATCAGTATTGTTCCTCTTCAAATTCTGAAAGTGAATGCGAATCATCATCATCATCATCATCATCATCATCGTTTAAGATGGTAGAGCACTTGCCCGCGAAAGGCAAGGGTCCCGAGTTCGAGTCTCGGTCGGGCACACAGTTTTAATCTGCCAGGAAGTTTTATATCAGCGCACACTCCGCTGCAGAGTGAAAATCTCATTCTGGAAACATTCACAGTTGCTGTTTGACATTCATGTCAGCTGGTTGGTGTGATCGTCTGTATTCTGCTTCTGTGGTGTTGTTTAGGTTCCTGCCTATTTATCACGATTTTTAGAGCGCTCTCACTTTTGAGGTCCACAAACAAATGGTACGCCGGCGTGTCTGCACGAACTAAGAGATACCGCAGACACGCACAAGGAGTGGCAGTGACAATGACTGTGGCATCTTCAATGACTGTAGTGATGATGACGATTCTTCAGAAAAATCTCTTAGTGATACGCGTCCACGTACTTCACCTAGTAGAGCTCATCAGTATTGTTCCTCTTCAAATTCTGAAAGTGAATGCGAATCATCATCATCATCATCATCGTTTAAGACTGATTATGCCTTTCAGCGTTCAGTCTGGAGCATAGCCCCCTTATAAAATTCCTCCATGATCCCCTATTCAGCGCTAACATTGGTGCCTCTTCTGATGTTAAACCTATTACTTCAAAATCATTCTTAACCGAATCCAGGTACCTTCTCCTTGGTCTGTCCCGACTCCTCCTACCCTCTACTGCTGAACCCATGAGTCTCTTGGGTAGCCTTGCTTCTCCCATGCGTGTAACATGACCCCACCATCTAAGCCTGTTCGCCCTGACTGCTACATCTACAGAGTTCATTCCCAGTTTTTCTTTGATTTCCTCATTGTGGACACCCTCCTGCCATTGTTCCCATCTACTAGTACCTGCAATCATCCTAGCTACTTTCATATCCGTAACCTCAACCTTGTTGATAAGGTAACCTGAATCCACCCAGCTTTCGCTCCCATACAACAAAGGTGGTCGGAAGATTGAGCGGTGCACAGATAACTTAGTCTTGGTACTGACTTCCTTCTTGCAGAAGAGAGTAGATCGTAGCTGAGCGCTCACTGCATTAGCTTTGCTACACCTCGCTTCCAGTTCTTTCACTATGCTGCCATCCTGTGAGAATATGCATCCTAAGTACTTGAAACCGTCCACCTGTTCTAACTTTGTTCCTCCTATATAGCACTCAATCAGTTTATATTTCTTTCCCACTGACATTACTTTCGTTTTGGAGATGCTAATCTTCATACCATAGTCCTTACATTTCTGATCTAGCTCTGAAATATTACTTTGCAAACATTCAATCGAATCTGCCATCACAACTAAGTCATCCGCATATGAAAGACTGCTTATTTTGTGTTCACATATTTTAATCTCACCCAGCCAGTCTACTGTTTTCAACATATGATCCATAAATAATATGAACAACAGTGGAGACAGGTTGCAGCCTTGTCTTACCCCTGAAACTACTCTGAACCATGAACTCAATTTACCGTCAACTCTAACTGCTGCCTATCCATGTAAAGACCTTTAATTGCTTGCAAAAGTTTGCCTCCTATTCCATAATCTCGTAGAACAGACAATAACTTCGTCCTAGGAACCCGGTCATATGCCTTTTCTAGATCTATAAAGCATAGATACAATTCCCTGTTCCACTCATAACACTTCTCCATTATTTGCCGTAAGCTAAAGATCTGGTCCTGACAACCTCTAAGAGGCCTAAACCCACACTGATTTTTATCCAATTGGTCCTCAACTAATACTCGCACTTTCCTTTCAACAATACATGAGAAGACCCACAACGCTGATTAAAGAGATACCTCTGTAGTTGTTACAATCTTTTCTGTTTCCATGTTTAAAGATTGGTGTGATTACTGCTTTTGTCCAGTCTGATGGAACCTATCCCGACTCCCAGGCCATTTCAATTATCCTGTGTAGCCATTTAAGGCCTGACATTCCACTGTATTTGAGGAGTACCGACTTAATTTCATCCACCCCAGCTGCTTTATTGCACTGCAATCTATTGACCATTTTCTCCGCTTCCTCAAATGTGATCCTATTTCCATCATCATTCCTATCCCATTCTACCTCGAAATCTGAAACATTACTGATCTTATTTTCACCTACATTGAGCAACTCTTCAAAATATTCCATCCATCTGCCCAAGGCATCCACAGGATTCACCAGCAGTTTTCCTGACCTGTCCAAAATACTTGTCATTTCCTTCTTACCTCCCTTTCGAAGACTGATAATTACACTCCAGAATGGTTTTCCAGCAGCTTGACCCATAGTCTCCAACCTGTTTCCAAAGTCTTTCCAAGATTTCTTCTTGGATGCTGCAATCATCTGTTTGGATTTGTTTCTTTGCTCAACATAACTTTCTCTGTATACCTGAGTTCTAGTATTTAGCCATTTTTGATACGCCTTCTTTTTCCTTTTACAGGCTGCCTTGACTGTGTCATTCCACCAAGCTGTTTGCTTCATCCTACTTTTACACACTACTGTTCCAAGACATTCTTTAGCCACCTCTAGCACTGTGTCCCTGTACCTTGTCCATTCCGTTTCCAATGACTGTAATTGACTACATTCAACTAACTGGTACCTTTCTGAGATCGCTGTTATGTACTTGTGTCTGATTTCCTTATCCTGAAGTTTCTCCACTCTTATCCTCCTACATATGGACCTGACCTCCTGCACTTTCGGCCTCACAATCCCAATTTCACTGCAGATTAAATAATGATCAGTGTCATCAAAGAATCCCCTGAATACACGTGTGTCCCTCACAGCCTTCCTGAATTCCTGATCTGTTATTATATAGTCATTGACAGATCTGGTTCCCCTGCCTTCCCAAGTATACCGGTGAATGTTCTTATGTTTAAAAATTGAGTTTGTGATTACTAAGCCCATACTGGCACAGAAATCCAAGAGTTGTTTCCCGTTCCTGTTGGCCTCCATATCCTCTCCAAATTTACCCATAACCTTTTCATACCCTTCTGTTCGATTTCCAATCCTGGCGCTAAAATCACCCACGAGCAGAACACTGTCCTTGTCCTTTACTCTAAAAACTACACCACTGAGTGCCTCATAAAAACTATCCATCTTATCTTGATCTGCCCCTTCACAATGCGAATATACTGACACAATCCTAATTTTCTTGCTATACAATGTCAAATCTAACGACATCGGTCGTTCGTTTACATATCTTATTGCAACTACGCTGTGTTCCATTTCTTTCCTGATGTATAGCCCTACACCCCATTGTGCTATTCCTGCTTTGACTCCTGACAGGTAGACCTTGTATTCTCCCACTTCCTCTTCTTTCTCACCCCTTACCCGAATGTCACTAACAGCTAAAACGTCCAGCCCCATCTTACTTGCAGCCTCTGCCAGCTCTACCTTCTTCCCAGAGTAGCCACCATTGATATTAATAGCTCCCCATCCCATTACCATTTGTTTGCCAAGTCGTATCTTAGGAGTCCCTGGTCTGTCAGTTAGAGGTGGGACTCCGTCACCTCCAAAGGCCTGAGGCATTTTGCTCTGATTGTTGCCAGCATCATATTTAAAGTACCAGGGAAGCAGGTTGCTAGCCTTACTTGCCCCGAGTCCCATTGGGTTTTACCCCTAACGGTTGAGGGACTAACCGGTGGATTTGGTAGTCTTTGCCATATGAGCACAAAGGTGACCACGACTCAGAATATGTGCGAGATGCCCAGCCTTATTCCAAAGTAACTGGTATCCCGACTGTCGGGACCACTTACTTGGCCACTCATACTATATTCAATTTCTTGCCAAGTTCTTTGTAACATTTCCTCTGTTATTGTTGCAATCTCATTAGTGATACGACGTCGCAACGTAGGAATATTGTCCACTTTGGTCGCATACACGCGGTCCTTCACGAATCCCCACATGAAGAAATCAAGCGGCGTACTGTTGGGTGAACGTGGTGGCCAGGCAATGAGTTCTCTGCGTCCGATCCAACGATTGGGAAATTTCCTATCCAGGAACTTGCGAACAGCTGTTGACCAATGCGGCGGAGCGTCATCTTGCTGAAAAATGATGTTGGGTTGCAAGTCTTGTATCTGAGGGTACACAAAGTGCTCCAACATGTCCAGATACACTGACCCTTTCACTGTTTGTTCCGCAAAGAAGAACGGTCCAACAATCCTGTCGTGCATTAGCCCGCACCAGACTTTTAGTTTAGGGCTATCACGAACATGTTGAATGACAACGTGAGGATTTTGCGAACCCCAAATTCGAACGTTATGGCTATTAACCTTTCCTGATATATGAAAGGTTGCTCAATCTGAGAATAAACATCTTTCCAGGAAGCTGGCATCCATATAATTATGCTGCAGCATATCCGCAGAAAATTGTTGTCGGCGTGATTTGTCGTTCGGCGTCAGATGTTGCATAATTTGCACTTTGTAAGCAATGTTGATCGAGGTACATCAAGTTGCCTAGATGTTTGATCAACTGACTTACGTGGGCTTCTGAGAAACGTTTGTCTGATGTCCTCCACTGTCTCTTCTAAAACACTGATGTGCACTGCCAGAATGTTTCAGAACACTTTCTGTTGCCAGAAACTTCCTATAGCATTTCTTAAGTGTTTTCACATCACGTGGATCACATTTATACACACGAAGATAATTTATTTGCACAGTAATCGGTGATTTTGTCTCTGCAAACCACAGTAATGCTTGCGTGTGCTGCTGTGGAGTCGCCACTTTTCACTTTATGTGACCATGATGCACTCTGGCGACAATACTTCGCACTTCTAACGCGGGAATATAATTTCTTTGAGATACACTACAATGTGGTGCATTTTTTCACTGTCCTATCTACTGTGGTTTTTCTCTCCTGGGTCCTTGAAATCAGGGAGGTTTGAGTGGGACACCCAGTACATCTGAGCACTCCAATTTTCGACGAAGTTATGTCCCGTGACCGCTTTAAGTCACTTTTGAGAATGGTGAATTTTGGTGACAATTCTGTCAATCGTGGAGATAACAGTTTGTTTAAAATTCGAAAAATGATGTAGTTTGTAAGGCGTTCCACAGTTCTTATAATCCAGTCAAGCTCTGTGTCGGTGAGACCCTATTATTGTTCAAAGGTCTCTTATGTTTTAAAGAATTCATTCCTTAGAAACGAAATAGATTTGGAATCAATACAATGGTGACTATGGCATAGATGTGCAATCTGCTCGAAACAAAATTTGCGCTGAGAAACGAAATGTGAATGCAAAACATGTAGTGTAAGCTTGTGTGTTGTAGCACGTTTTGAAACATACCACAGAAAGAAGAACTTTTAGCCAAGTTGCTACATCTGGAAGATGAAACTATGCCATTACTTCTGAAAAATCATTTAAAAATGAAAAAAAAGAAAACCAAAAAACAATAAAACAGAAAGATGATAAAGAGTACAAAAATAAAAAATATATTTATAACTTCGCCCTTGCCAGCCTAAAACCCAGATGAGACAGAAGGACCAGAAATATAACAGTGCAAAATTAATTAAAATAAAAATAAATAAATAAAATCCCAGAATTATCTGCGCTTGAAGAGCATCTCCAGATGAATAACTGTGCTGACAAACACCTTGTGTACGAACATGTGGAACATACAATCTGTGCTGCCAAACACAGACTGGATGTTTCAGGTCCAAGACCGTAATGAACAAAACAAAAAAAGAATTATTCATATCGATCGTTTCAATCGTGAAGAACCAAAATCGTGAAAATCTCATAGAGAAAAACTCTTTAAGTATTTCCAGAATTTTCCAATTTTCTAGGCAACATTTCCAAATTTTTCTTACGAATATGTATATATATTCGGCACATAAGGTCATAAATTAGGTAGCGTAAAAAATTTTAGCATTTTCTTATCGAATTTTTCAAATAAAAGTTATACCTCGTCGTTTATTTCTAGCGCATAACAACTACGACCTGTAGGAAAAAGATTCAGGTAAGTTGATTTTATGGTTTTGAAGTTTCCTTGCGGATAATTTATTGGGTTAATGAGCTCAAAATATTGTGATTAGCTTCGAAAGTGTGTCTCGGCATCCAGACGCTTTCCTCGAAAGTTGGTTGCAGGCGGATTACTGAGCCAGTACAGACGAACGTGAAAGTTCGATCATTGCGGATTCTCCGGAGTTTACATCGTAAGTTATGTACAAAAAGGTGATAATTACGTATCAAGATGTGAAATAAAACTCAGATGTATACAGAGACCTTAAGACGATTCGCAAGAACTAACTGCAAATGAAAGAAACCCTTTGATGCGGAGTTATATTAGCAGCTAAGCAGTTTCAGTGTACATTATGCCTGTCAAGCAATCCATCTCCAGATTCAAAGCTATGGAACGAGTATGCAGATACAGTGTTTATTTGTAACGTCGGTGATCACTACGGTCCAGATTTTAATGACAAGTCATATTTTTTCTGAACTATAGGGTGAATTTCAGAACAAATTATACACAAATCTAGGCATTTGAGTGTCGAAAAATGTATTTTGATTGTGCACATAAAGTCATATTTCAACAAATTTTAGTAATAGGTCACATTGCGGCTAACTTTTAATATAATACGCCATATTTCCGTCAACTTTTCCCAAAAATGCATATACCGTTTTTCTTGAATCTTACGGGACACACGAATAAGAAAATGAATATGTTGCTCACGAGACAATTTTTTACGTGCTATTATGAAAGATAAACAGATAAATTAGTACACAGCTTTATTTCTAAGGACTGTAGCAGAAAATCGGTGTACCACAACAGTAGTTGTTGTGCAGAGTCGACAATACGCTCTCAGAGCCAACAATGGCGGCTTCTGCTGTAATCTACATCTACATCTACATGGATACTCTGCAAATCACATTTAAGTGCCTGGCAGAGGGTTCATCGAACCATCTTCACAATTCTCTATTATTCCAATCTCGTATAGCGCGCGGAAAGAATGAACACCTATATCTTTCCGTACGAGCTCTGATTTCCCTTATTTTATCGTGGTGATCGATCCGCCCTATGTAGGTCGGTGTCAACAAAATATTTTCGCATTCGGAGGAGAAAGTTGGTGATTGGATTTCCGTCGCAACGAAAAACGCCTTTCTTTCAATGATTTCCAGTCCAAATCCTGTCTCAACTCTGTAACCCTCTCTCCCATATTTGGCGATAATACAAATCGTGCTGCCTTTCTTTGAATTTTTTCGATGTACTCCGTCAGTCCTACTTGGTAAAGATCCTACACCGCGCAGCATTATTCTAAAAGAGGACGGACAAGCGTAGTGCAGGCAGTCTCCTTAATAGGTCTGGTACATTTTCTAAGTGTCCTGCCAATAAAACGCAGACTTTGGTTAGCCTTCCCCACAACATTTCCTATGTGTTCTTTCCAATTTAAGTTGTTCGTCATCGAAGTCGCACAGGTGTTCCCAGTAACCAGTTTGAATACAGCCTTTGCCTTGTTCAACATGCCTAAAGCAAAGTGCTCCGACAGCGTGAAGTTGCGAGGACATGTTCGAGAATTTGGTTCAAATGGTTCAAATGGCTCCGAGCACTATGGGACTTAACAGCTATGGTCATCACGCACCTAGAACTTAGAACTAATGAAACCTAACTAACCTAAGGACATCACACAACACCCAGTCATCACGAGGCAGAGAAAATTCCTGATCCCGCCGGGAATCTAACCCGGGAACCCGGGCGCGGGAAGCGAGAACGCTACCGCACGACCACGAGCTGCGGACGAGAATTTGGAGAAAAGTTCTTTAATAGTGATGGGAAAATATTCTTTTGTAATCTGTGTGAAGTTAAAGTTAATGCAGAAAAGCGCTTTAATGTGCAACAACACTGTAATACCGCTAAACACAGCAGCTGCGTGAAACGAAGTGCTGAAAATAACAGCACGCAAACGCTCTTATTTGAACAGACAGGTCAATCGTCAACCGTGCAATCATTCTGCAAGGATTTGTGTGAGATGATGGTGTCCTGCAACATCCCATTGGAAAAACTGAAGATTCCACGCTTCAGACGGTACTTGGAGAAGTACACAACACATCCAGTTCCAGATGACTCTACACTGAGGAAGAACTATTTATCCGTATGCTACAATGATCTGCTCAACAAAATACGAATTACTATGGCTGAGCAAAAGATCTGGCTGTCGATAGATGAAACTACGGATATTAGTGGGTGATATATTGAAAATGTTGTTGTTGGTGTTCTAAAAGTTGATGGCCCTGGAGATGTGTTCCTACTAACGTGTGAAGCTCTCGATAGAGTAAACAATTCGACGATTGCTATTTTGTTTGACAACTCTCTGAAGCTACTGTGGTCGGATGTTGTGAAAAGAGACAACGTTTTGCAGCTTTTAACAGATAGTGCTTCGCTGCTGAGTATTACTGCACCAACTATACCCAAATAAAGACAATCTTCTGTGAGCTTGATAGCGATGAATCAAGTGCTATCAAAATTGTGAAAGAAGTTTTTACAGATACAGTGTCTCGAAACTTGGCATACATCAACGCCAATTTTTCAGTGATATCAAAAGCCATCAAACGACTGGAAGCTGTGGGCACTCAGCTATATGAGGCCCTGAGTATTGTGCAACATGTGCGGAGTGAGTTGGGTCGAGCTCGTGGTCATGTGGCTGACAAAGTGGAAACCAAATTGCAAAGTGTTCTCCAACGGAATCCTGGATATTCTACACTGTGCAAAATTAGCGACAGTCTTTCAGGGAATGCCGCATCATCTGAAGATCCTGAAACAAAACTTAACCCCAGTGACCTGGCTGCCTTCAAATACGCTACAGTGACATCTTGTGAAGTGGAGAGGAACTTTCCAGGTACAAAACTATCCTCAGTGACAATCGTAGATCTTTGACAATGGAAAACCTGAAAATGCACCTTGTGATCCAGTGCAACTTTGCAGATACTGAAGATTGACATATGACATTAAATAATGTGAAACGCTTTAAATACTATGTAGAAGTAAAATCATTGTTTTACTCTTACGATAGATGATCTTTTCACTGTACTTTGTGTTTAGAAAATAAAACATTCAGACATTCAAAAAATTGGTGCAAATTAGCCCCAAACCACACAGAAAGAAGGAACTATACTTACAATATTTTGAGAAGTGAACTTTGTATTACTTTATGGTGAATAAAAAGTAAATAAACAAACAAGAACGCTTTAAATAAACTTCTATCAAGTCATATTTTATTTTTAAGGTCATATTTATGTAAGTTTTAGGTCACAAATGCTTGCATATTTCACTGTTTTTTAGGTAATTAAAATCCGGGCCCTAGTGATAACACTCAGACTGCCAGACAGTCGCGACCGCCCTGGCTACAGAAATACTCACAAGGGAACCTCCCCATCGCACCCCCTCAGATTTAGTTATAAGTTGGCACAGTTGATAGGCCTTGAAAAACTGAACACAGATCAATCGAGAAAACAGGAAGAAGTTGTGTGGAACTATGAAAAAACAAGCAAAATATACAAACTGAGTAGTCCACGGGGAATATAGGCCACAACAAGGATGATCTGAGCTGAAGAGCGTCGTGGTCCCGTGGTTAGCGTGAGCAGCTGAGGAACACGAGGTCCTTGGTTCAAGTATTCCCTCGAGTGAAAAGCTTAAATTTTTATTTTCAGACAATTATCAGAGTTCACGCACTCAGACATAATCAACTTCGCTCTCCAAAATTCCAGGATATGTTCAGATTTGCTTGGACATATGCAGGATTTGACGGTCCACACACGGAAAAATTTAAAAACGTTAAAAACATATGTTTTGACAGAGCACAGAGAAAACTGTGCGACTGTGAAACTGTTGCATTCATTTGTTGCAGATTATGTGACACACTCTTATGTTTTCATCACTTTTTTGGGAGTGATTATCACATCCACAGGAAAACCTAAATCGGGCAAGGTAGAAGAATCTTTTTACCCATTCGCCAAGTGCGCAAGTTAGGTGGGTCGACAACATATTCCTGTCATATGACGCACATGCCGTCACCAGTGTGTTATAGAATATATCAGACAAGTTTTCCTGGATCAAATGTTTTCGGTTCCCATTGGAGAGGCACGTCCTTTCGTCTACTAATCGCACGGTTTTGCGGTGCGGTCGCAAAACACAGGCACTAAACTTATTACAGTGAACAGAGACGTCAATGAACGAACGGACAGATCATAACTTTGCAGAAATAAATTAGGTAAACTTTTCGCTCGAGGGAAGACTTGATCCAAGGACCTTTCGCTCCTCAGCTGCTCACGCTAACCACGGGACCACGGCGCTCTTGTGCTCATATCATCCTTGATGTTGCCTATGTTGCCTCACAACTTCTTCATGTTTTCTGGATTGATCTGTGTTCAGTTTTTCAAGGCCGATCCACTGTGCCAAATTATAACTAAATCAGAGGGGGGTGCGATGGGGAGGTTCTCTTGTCAGCGCAGGTCGACGTCGACCGAGCGAAGCCCTCGGGCACAGGCAGCAGTCCGCGGAGATGGCTACTAGCACAGGTAAAAGATTAGGCGACCTCAAGGGCGCGTCCGACACGGCCAGCCGGAAGCGCAGCTGCAGCAGCCAAAGGGTTCATAAAGTGAACAATTATTTAAAAAGAGCACAATGTTAACAGCGAATATACAGTGTGCGTCAAAAAACGTATACACACTTTGAATTGTCATAGACAATTTATTTCCCTTTCTACAAGGTTAAATATCTGTGAGAAAGTAATGTTACGTTTCTTCAACAGGTGGCAGCTGTGGCAAGGAAGTAACTGCAATATGGCGGACGTGCATTTGAGCTTTGAAGCGCGGAAGCAGATAATTAAGTGGTACTGGAAGTTTGAGAATGTAGCTGCGGTTCGAAGACAGTGGAGAAGTGAGTATGGTACAGAACCACCTTCAAGGTTAACAATTACACGTCTACGAGACAAATTCGAAATTCATGGAACAGTGTGTGATGTGTATAAAGGACGATCAGGGCCACCTCGTACAGCTACAAGTGATGATTCCACAACTGCGGTCTTGGAACTGTTTCAGCGTTCGCCTCAGATATCTTCAAGGCAAGCGGCACGTGAGAGTAATGTAAGTGCTAGTAGTGTGCTACGCATTCTGAGGAAAGGCAAGTTTCGTGTGTACATTCCAAGGCTGGTGCAACAGCTAAGTGACGACGATCCAGACAGAAGGTTAGAATTTTATGAATGGGTTCAGGAGATGGTGAGACGTGAACCGGGATTTATAGGTAGCATAATTCGGTCGGATGAAGCCCAATTCAAACTCAATGGAACTGTCAATAGGCACAATTGTGTGTACTGGTCTGAAGATAATCCTCACATTACAGTTGAAAAGGCTGTGAATTTGCCTGGTGTAAATGTGTGGTGTGGTTTGTCTGCAAGGGGCCTCATTAGGCCTTTCCTATTTGAAGGTACTGTTACTGGAGAAACGTACCTAACAATGCTTGGTGACTCCATACTCCCTGCCATTTGTGCATTATACAGTAATGATGAGTTTTTTTTCCAACAAGATGGCGTCCCGCAGCACTATCACAGGGACGTACGAGCATACCTGGATCACAATGTGCCAGGCCAGTGGATAGGACGCAGGGGACCAATCGAGTTTCCTGCACGCTCTCCAGACCTCACGCCGCTGGATTTCTTCTTCTTTTTTTTTTTTTTTTTTTTTTTTCCAATCAGTCTACTGACTGGTTTGATGCGGCCCGCCCCGAATTCCTTTCGTGTGCTAACCTCTTCATCTCAGAGTAGCACTTGCAACCTACGTCCTCAATTATTTGCTTGACGTATTCCAATCTCTGTCTTCCTCTACAGTTTTTGCCCTCTATAGCTCCCTCTAGTACCATGGTAGTCATTCCCTCATGTCTTAGCAGATGTCCTATCATCCTGTCCCTTCTCCTTATCAGTGTTTTCCACATATTCCTTTCCTCTCCGATTCTGCGTAGAATCTCCTCGTTCCTTCCCTTATCAGTCTACCTAATTTTCAACATTCGTCTATAGCACCACATCTCAAATGCTTCGATTCTCTTCTGTTCCGGTTTTCCCACAGTCCATGTTTCACTACCGTACAATGCTGTACTCCAGACGTACATCCTCAGAAATTTCTTCCTCAAATTAAGGCCGGTATTTGATATTAATAGACTTCTCTTGGCCAGAAATGCCTTTTTTGCCATAGCGAGTCTGCTTTTGATGTCCTCCTTTCTCCGTCCGTCATTGGTTATTTTACTGCCTAGGTAGAAGAATTCCTTAACTTCATTGACTTCGTGACCATCAATCCTGATGTTAAGTTTCTCGCTGTTCTCATTTCTACTACTTCTCATTACCTTCATCTTTCTCCAATTTACTTATGGGGAACAGTAAAATATGAGGTGTACTAACGTAAACCACGCAACCTGGACGCACTTTGGAATGAGATTCAGGCGGTGTGCGCAGAAATCTCATTGGTCACTTTCGTACGATGTACGGAATCAGTGGTGACTCGTACTGAGAAATTTATTGATGCTGAAGGCCACTAGTTTGAACATTAATCACATTTGCAAAGTACATTTCTTTTTCCAATTGGACTTTAAGCTTTCCATTTCCAGAAATTTAACATTGTAGAACGGGAAATAAATTTTCTATGACACTTCAAAGTGTGTATACATTTTTTGACGCACCCTGTATATAAAAACTAAACAGTTTGGAAAGTTAACATGTTAATGCACGACTTGGGGAGGTAGGGCGGTCTTTCTCTCAGTTCTGAACAATCTAACTAGCTGACAATAATCGTCCTAGCTGCACAGTGCTGCAGCCTTACCTCAAACTTCTTCTCTTCAAAAATAATAACATTGTTCAAAATTTATACCCTTTTCGCCTTCCAGTATAAGCATCATATTCATCCTTGCTGTCCTCTACAATAAATATTTCTTCATCTAACAGATACCATTACAAATTAACACAGCACCACTGAATACGTCCACCACCTACCTCACTTCAACTAAGAATGTATCACGCTGCATAGAGATAGAGGCGAAAACTGTGCACGAAAAGACGAAAGACTGTTTAACAGTAACGTAACTTGCTCTCTCTCTCTCTCTCTCTGACGTGCACATCCATTACACACAAAAATGAAAACTGAAATGACTGCTTACACAACCACCAGAAAGCTACTAATGTGTTGTCCTGATTACTCTACAGTGGCTTTCTGTTGTTTCACCAGTTGACTCCGCTGCATCAGCAGAAAATGGCAGAAAATATTTCGTGGCAATAGGGTAATGACGAATTTGCAATAAAGTACGACCAAGTTGAAATAATAAGTACCATGCTTCTTGTTTTTGAGTCATAATCCCCGGGTAATTAGATCGTTTGACATATGACACTGAAAACAATAAGTAAGTTCCCTGGAAACCAGAGACTGCCACTACGGGGGTAATCCCAAAACTAAGGTCTCCTATTTTTTTATAAGTACATAGACATGTTTATTTCTACAGTGGTTTACATCAGTTTACAGCTTGAACATTTAGCTATTTTTCGACATAATCACAATTTCTGTCGCTGCATTTTTGTAGATGCTGTGGCAGTTTTTGTATGCCCATGTTATACCAGCTCGCCGCCATGCTGTTGAGAAAGTTATGAACCTCTTCTTTCACCTCGTCGTCGGAGCTGAATCGCTGGGACCACAATTAACGATGACAGGTACTGTGAGAGCCTGAAAAAACTCAAATGGGCAATTCAGAACCTAAGAAGAGGAATGCTGAGCAAGGGGCGTACACATTATCCGTGACAACGCTCGCCCACACATTGCACGGCAAACCGTTGCTCTCTTGCAACAGTTTCAGTGGAACATTATCACCCACCCACTCTATAGTCCTGACTTGGCGCCCAGTGACTATAGCCTGTTCCCTAGGTTAAAAGAACATTTGGCCGGAAAGCGATTTAGCTCCGACGACGAGGTGAAAGAAGAGGCTCATAACTTTCTGAACAGCCTGGCGGCGAGCTGGTATGACATGGGTATACAAAACTGCCACAGCGTCTACAAAAATGCATCGACAGAAATGGTAATTATATCGAAAAATAGCTAAATGTTCAAGCTGTAAACCGATGTAAGCCATTGTAGAAATAAACAGGTCTATCTACTTATAAAAATTAGGAGACCTTACTTTTGGGATTACCCTCGTAATTCTGTCGTTTCATTGCAAACTATTGTCTTAACCATTACTGGGACAACTAAGGAGCTGTGAATGCCGTAGCTGTTCGCTAGGTCCATGGAAACATCATCGTAATTGATGCCAACAATGCTTTGGTTGTAAGTTGCAGCCTCAAGAGAAACAAGCGTTTAATCTCGTACGTGACAGAGCTATTGATGTTGGGCTTCTTGGATATGGCAAATACTTCGTGTAAAAACGATCCTACACCGGGAAAATTATTTTCTAACGTAATTTACTGGATAGCACTGACCCCATACAGAGCTACCTCCACTTCTTTCACTCGTGTGTTATATCTAAAGAGAGCAAAATGTCACAAATACTTAATTTTTTTCCGATTAAAACTCCGTTTTCTAACCCATAACAAAGCTACTCAATACGTTCAAATATCCAAAGTTCAAGATGTCATCTCAAGAGAAAATACTGGAATCTCTGTAAGTAGGTTGTTTAGGTTTTTATGTTGGTAACGCCACGTAGCGCTCTGTATGAAAATCACTGGCTGTGCTGTGTGCAATATGCGACTGGTTGGCATTGTTGGAATATTCGCTATTGTAGTGTTGGGCAGTTGGATGTGAACTGCGCGTAGCGTTGGGCAGTTGGATCAGTAGTTAGTGCCTTCCGTTGTTAGAATCTTTTATTTAGCTGGCAATATTGGCGCTGGCTGTATTGCAGTAGTTCGAGTAACGAAGATTTTTGTGAGGTAAGTGAGTCATGAAAGGTATAGGTTATTGTTAGTCAGGGCCATTCTTTTGCAGGGATTATTGAAAGTCTGATTGCGTTGCGCTAAAATTATTGTGTGTCAGTTTAGTGATGATCAGAATAAGTAAAGAGAGAAATATCTGAGCACGTTCAGTTTTGCTCAGCTGCTTGAAAATCAGATAACGTAAGAGGTTTACCAGCATAGTAATTTATAATTTTCCAAAGGGGACGTTTCACCTCAATTAAAAGAATTGCAATTGATAAATACATTAGGGCAGTATGAGCACCAACGCGCCTAACAAAATCACCAGCGTATGAAATTTTCAGTCCGCTGCAGAGTGTGGGATTTGGAACTTCCTGGTCGATTTTAATCTGCCAGAAAGTTTCAAAATCACCACATATTTATGCATCTACCTCCTTTTTACAGGTGTACTTTGTTCGCATAGTATTTTACGCTGATGACCAAACTACAATACTGAATAATCTTAGGCTTGCCAATGTGAGTGCAAAAGCATCTGTTGTAGATCATGAGCTAAATGCGCGATCACTTTGGCTGACGCTGGAGAGCGTCAGGTGGCTGTAGGACCGTGGAGCAGAGATTGTTCTGATCAGGACAGGCAGCCAGGAGCTCTGTCACGGATATATTTCTCCAAGGTTTTACAGTTGCTGGCGGATCAGAAAATGAAGTGAATTATCTCTGAGCTACCAGAAGACTGATACTGTTCCTGGGCAGACTAGGTGTGGTTTACTAAATTATGGAAAAATCGAGTTCAGTAACTCAGCTTTTCTTTTGCGTTGAGGGAGTTTACCGCGAGCAGGTTGTGCGGCATGAATGCTTAACGAAAGACAACACTTACTGCGGAAACTTCTGCGTTCTATAGTGTTCGCAGTTCCTGTGGATGCCAGTCATGTGATTCTATATCAGTGATTGCGAAATCAAGTCCAGTGTGCTCATTGGGTAGCCCAGGCAGCTGGTTAGCGGTGATTGAATAGATCAAGGAAATGGAAAGTAATTAATCGATTCCATGCAGTCAGGGTGTGAGAATTCTCACCAAGTGAGGTACACCTGCGTTAGTACCAGACCCCGGCCCGGCCACATGCGGTGTTCGGTCGTCTGGTAGACTGACGCTGGGTTGTTGGTATACTTAAGGTCTGGTTGGAATCCCACTTCATACAGTCGTGTCTAGGGTGCATAAACAAATCATATTCATCTGCGGTGGCACCAAGTGAAGAACATACGATTGGACCATGGTTTCAAATTCACATTAAAAGTGATGTATCTTAGCTATGGACCACAGTTTACGTTGGACCACGACAGAGGCGGAAGTGGCGGCGTGTACAAAGTCTGTCAGTGGTGGTTACCTTTCCTACACTGTATAAAATGAGGTATATCACGTCTCTTTATGTTCAGTCAGCAATGAAAATCAGTCCTGTGTTCGCGTCTCGGTCGGACACAGTAGCTTTGTTTAGTTGTATTGTCTATTGGTGCTAAGTTTGAATCTAAATCCAGAACAAAACAGTCTGTCCTGATCTTTAAAGTTCACATGCATAACTAGACGCCCATGACTAACTTAAATTTTTAATGTAATATTGTGTTAGATAACAAGGGTGATTGGAGACATTCATGCTGCACGTAAGTCCACGCGCCACCATGAATACAGTGAAACTACTAGTGACATGTTATTTATGGTGATGATAATCCGCTTGACACTGTTGATCACGGTTTTTATAACTGGATAGTTCATTAACCACCTTATAAAAAAACCCTCGACTAGTTAATAACGGCTGAAGTTGTTTGGAAAACCTTTCAGACAGCAATAATACTTCGAATATCATAGACTTCTTATTCAAACATTCTTGAAAAATCACGTATTTGTATCAGAATTTAGTTTTGAGTTAGGATTACGGAATGATTTACATGACAGAGTTACAGACATTCGTTGTATCAGATAGTAGTGAGCGTTGTAACTGTATAGAAGCATCACAACTTGAGTTTACAAGCCTTAAGGACTGTCTCATCTCTAATAAGATGTTTCCTTATGGGATATGTGAAAGTAATAACACCATGCTTTCAGTTAATTGTCTGTAACGTTGTGTGGAGGTACGCAAAATGTCTAATTTTTTTAGTAGTTGTGCCCTAATACCTCCCTTATGGTTTCCTTCAAAAATAATTGGTTTACATTTAGTATTTTTTAAATATAACTTGTTATGTAGGAAAGGGAACACGTGTTGTTAAGGAATAGTGGAGGTCACAACGCCATCCTGAAATCCTCTCACCTTTATGATACCCAATGTAGCATTTGCTAGTCAGAAATGAAAAGAGGTATAATTGTAACCAGTAATGGAAGTCATAAATTCAACAATTACTGAAGAAATGCAAAAATTAAGCGTACAATGAACTTATAATTCAGTCACTTTCATGTTCAGCACAGCCATCTTCACTCAATGTACACAGCCCCGACTTATTTTCACATGCATTATCACATGTTTCATAACACCATGATTTACATTGTGTGCACTACATCAAATCCTTCTTGCTCCTTTTGTTGTAGAAGGAGCCACCACAGCAGATCCTTATTTCAGGACTTGGAATGTGCTTTGATGGAAGTTTCCTTGCGATAATTTACAAGACCTGATGTTTATGCTGATGAATCGGTATTGGACAAACACTCTATTGAGAACTGTTGTTTGGATTACGGCCAAGTTTCCTAGTTGGCATCTTGTTCAGCCAGTCTCGGTGAGTTCTCCATGGGACGTTAAATGTCCTTGAAGCCTCCACAACAGGAATTCCACGTCTAACTGCTTCAGTGGCCTTCCGCTAATCCTCAATGGTTCACGTTCCACGAAGATTTTGTCAGGGCTTACACATATGGTCACCGAGATAGGAAAAATACAGAAATGGCGTTATTATATGCGTGTGTTTTGTTAAAGTTCTTATCAAACGTACTGAAAAATGTTTAAACACTTTGAAAATCTATTTACATGCTTTAATACACGAAAAAATGTATTTAATTCACGTAGTAATTCTTCTTTCGCTTGCGCCGTTCTCCCGCAGTTTTCACAGGATCGTCGTGGCTACAATCGGATTTGGCATGGTTAATTTAAAGGGGTGGCCGGATGCCCTTGCTGCCGCCAACCTACACCTTCCCCCCCCTCCCCCTGGACAGAATGAGTGCACCCCAGTTGCGTCTAGTGTAAATCATCAATGAGTGCGAACGTGTTACAAATGTCTGCGAGTCATGTAACTGAAGCAGGACGTGAGGACCAGGCCGGTTTTCACCTAGGGGGATGAGGAAAACCGCGTAAAAATCACATCCAGGCTAGCCGGCACACAGACCCCCGTCAGTAATCCACCGTCGCGCCGACCCCGAGTCCAGGAAGCAGAGCATTGGCGCTCTCGGCTAATCTGACGCTTATTCACATAGTATTCGAAACATTAAATGAGAATGATGTCAGAAATTTGTAGGTTTCTCCTTTAACTCAGGGAAAACATGAAGTGTCAAACTTTCAGCGCGCGACCTCAATGTAACGGCTGTCCAAGTCACACTGAGTTGGTTGTTGCTGAAAGGACGCTAGAAGCATACACTGGAAGCTACCACCTCTGTTATTAGATACTTACATGATGCTGCCACCATCGGAGTATTTCCAAATAAGCCATTAAACTGCACATGGCGTTAAAACTTGCATGTCGTTAATACTTTCAGCTACCGTAATGGTACTATAGAGATATTTGTTTACATCAAACGTTATTGCCATGTAGAGTACTGATCTCTTGTGGTTCTTGTGGTAGCAGTTTTGTAGAGTTAAATAACTGTACCAAAATGTGATTAGAGGATTTGCAAGATAGTTAGCAAATGCTGGCTGCATGCAAATCAGATGGAGTGCAATTCAGATCGTTCGGATACTTTTGAGTATGATAGTATGTTTGTGAGTCGAAATTTGTGAGAAAATCGGGGACTAGCAAAATCGAAGCTTTTGAGACTTCTTGTGCCACATAAGAATACTGAAAATTATGTGCAATAATAAAGTAACAAAGGAGTAGAAATAGCAAGGCTTTGAGCTTTACGATGATCCCCAAAAATGTCCCTAGCACGCCCTTTATCAGTGTGATTATGGAAGTGGCTCTCAAAGTACCTTCAAGGGAAGCCAAAGAAGTTCGACGAGAGACATGCAGGACGCTCACCTAAACCAAGCTGCACAGGTTGTAATGGTACTTGAATTACGTAACCATTACGGCACCTCACCTCAACCTCTCGACACCAGCAATATTCTACTGTGTTTCTGTAAAATAATTAACATATTTCTGTGACAACATTCAGATTTGATTTCATTAATGTAGAGGTACTTTGATACATCGAAATGCTTATATTGCAATGATATTATTCTTATGTGTATTCTTGCTTTTGTCACTGTGATCTTTGACGTACCTGTAACTCTGATTTTTGGGCGCGTAAGCGATTATTATAGAGTCAAGTCCTGATCGTCATGTTGAAAAGACACAAATTGTAGTCAGTTTAAGAAATGTGAACTTTAACAGTGAGGAAGATATTTTCAAGTATGTTTTATATTGTGAAGTGATGTTGCAACAAAAGTAATAAAAAAGAAGTGTAACTTAAATTCGGAGTGCTGATTACTTTTTTGCATCACCGTTGTCCTAACTTGCAACCTTTGTCCCCGGAGGCAGTGGCTGCATGACGAGTAAAAGGATGACAAAATAATGTCAGTATTTGTGCGTTAATACGCCACCGCCCAGTGGGGAATACCCAGCCACTAGTGGCCAAGGCCAGAGCAAGTGCATGAGGTGACACCTGCAGGAGGGATTCCCTCGTGACGACAGCGGTAATCCAGGAACATTCTGCTGCGCTGTGTTTCCACCAACGGAAGCAACACCTGCTCCGAGGTCAACCAGCGCTCATAAAACGCAATAGCGAGGGAAAGATACCTCTAGCGAGTATGTAAATCACCAGAGTCATATTAAGACTGGTTGAACGACAGATATTTCCTTTGTTCATTAGAAAGAAAGTGTTGATGATTGCCGAATGAGATTTTCACTCTTCAGCAGAGTGTGCGCTGATATAAAACTTCCGGGCACATTAAAACTGTATGGTGGACCGTGACTCGAACTCGGGACCTTTGCCTTTAGTGAGTATGTCCTGTACCATCTGAGATACCCAAGCACGACTCACGCCCCGTCCTCACAGCTTCACTTCCGCCATTACATCGTCTCCTACCTTAGAAAGTTTACAGAAACTCTCCTGCAAACCTTGCAGAACTAGCACTTCTGAAAGAAAGGATATTACGGAGACATGGCTTAGCCACAGCCTGGGGAATGTTTCCAGAATGAGATTTTCACTCTGCAGCGGAGTGTGCTCTGATATGAAACTTCCTCGTAGATTAAAACTGTGTGTTGGACCGAGACACGAACTGGGGACCTCTGTCTTTCTCGGGCAAGTGATCTACCGTCTGAGCTATCCAAACACTACTCAGGTACTGGCAGAAGTGATGCTGTGAGGACAGGGCGTGAGTCATGCTTGGTTAGGTCAGATGGTAGAGCACTTGCCCGCGAAAGGCAAAGGTCCGGAGTTCGAGTTTGGTCCAGCACACAGTTTTAATCTGCCAGGAAGTTTCAAATTGTAGATGATTTCCGATCTTTCTCTATGGTGTCTGTTCCTTAGGACACATCCGGAAGGACAGATGCCATGCATTCATATAATCGAATCGCCTCAATCGGCAATGAATCCACAAACTTTAGCGAAGATGCACATACACGTCCGACCTCCAGTGGGGATCTAAAATTAGCGAACATAGAGGACATGCACAGAGACTGCAGGTAGGTAGCACTAGATGGGACGTAGAGTCGGAAAGAGAATGTGCCGACATATCCTGCACATTTGCGTTAAATAGTGTGTCGGGGTGGCGCACTGGTTAACTCAGCTGCTTAGTAAGCCGGAGATCCCAGGTTCGAGTCCTTTTCTGGCTCAGATGTCAACTTGTAACCTATGATTCCGCATAAAGTCCTCGTGCAGCTGATATCTTTGGTTCCTTCCCGTTCCTTTCCTTTCTCCATCCCCCTCTATCTTCAATTTACATAATATGCACCACAGCTGTGGGTTTAACTTGGTGTCTGTTCTTTCGGACATGTCAGAGAGAACAGACACCACACATTCATCTAACCGATCTGCCTCGATGGGCAGTGAATCCACACATTTACGTTCGACATCCGGCGTGAATCTAAAATTACCGCGAATGGAGGACATGGACGGAGACTGTGGGCAGGTGGCGCCCGGTGGAAATGTGAGTCGACCGGGCTGCGTTGTGAGACAGTCCATGTATGCCCGATAAGCACAGTGCCCGGGTGGCGCACTGATTAACGCATTTGCCTCGTAAGCAGGAGGTCCTATGTTCGAGTCCCAGTCTGGCACACATTTTCACTCGTCGCCGCTGATTCTGCGTAAAGTCCCGATGCAGTTGATACCATTACTTCCTACACTTTCCTTCCTTTGTCCCCCTTATACCTTCAATTTACATAAGACGATCTATTGCTGTCGTCCAGAAGTCCGTTCTAGCGCTCTTGTGAACTGGAAATGGAAGGGCTTGGCAGGAGACACCTTTTAAACACAGAAAATGTTCCAGTGACCCATTTCATTGCAGCCGGATTGGCGTTACGAAATGGCCGTTTTGTGGCAGGAATACAGTGACACTTTTATTTTTGTGGAAATTAGAAAAGTGTGGGAGGTATCGAACGTGCTTCTAATCATACCTCGTAGGATTTTTTATTCTCTTTTTGTTCTTAATTGTAAAAGGTAAAGGAGTTATCAACCAGAAGATTGGGTGTAACATCTCACAAGGAAAACGTGTGACCTCAAACGCTCAGAACCATACGAAAATGAGGTTAGAATATAAATCCCCCATAATGTAAATAAATAAAGAAGTATAATATGAACATAACATAAATATGTAGAATAATATGATATAAATATATAATAAATAATATGTGTAATAAATAATGTAAATATTTATAAATAAATATACAGGATGTCACATTTATCTTGGCCACCCTGAATAACTGTTTGTCCAGATGCAAATTACAAAATGTTTCAAGTATATGTTCTTTAGCTGCCAGGGGGACATCACTCAGCATGATTGCCTTCGTTGTACATCGTTTCTTACAAAGATATGAACAGCGGTATGACGTTTTTAAATGTCACCCTGTATGTTTTATTTGGTAATTCATTGCCTCTCCTAAAGACATATCCCAAAATGTTCACAGTGTATCATTCACTAAAACACAACGTTATTAATTACGTAACACAACATTGACTTTGAGCCCCGGATCACAAACCCGTCCACTTGCTGGAGTTGTCAGAAAACAAATGAAAACCAAGTAAAAACATAACACATAATTGACTTTGACTCTCCTATACCATAGCCCAGGAGTAGAACATTCAAAGGTGCTCAAAGTGGTGGCTCTGGACACCAGTACACTGGTGCACTCATTGAATGAAAGAAATACACTACACGCGATTAAAATTGCTACACCAAGAAGAAATGCAGATGATAAACGGGTATTCATTGGACAAGTAGAACTGACATGTGATTACATTTTCACGCAATTTGGGTGCATAGATCCTGAGAAATCAGTACCCAGAACAACCACCTCTGGCCGTAATAACGGCCTTGATACGCTTGGGCATTGAGTCAGAGCTTGGATGGCGTATACAGGTACAGCTGCCCATGCAGCTTCAACAAGATACCACAGTTCATCAAGAGTAGTGACTGGTGTATTGTGATGAGCCAGTTGCTCGGCCACCATCGAGCAGACGTTTTTAAATGCTGAGAGATCTGGAGAATGTGCTGGCCAAAGCAGCAGTCGAACATTTTCTGTATCCAGAAAGGCCTGTACAGGACCTGAAACATGCGGTCGTGCATTATCCTGCTGAAATGTAGGGTTTCGCAGGGATCGAATCAAGGGTAGAGCCACGGGTCGTAAGACATCTGAAATGTAACGTCCACTGTTCAAAGTGCCGTCAATACGAACAAGAAGTGACCGAGACCTGTAACCCATGACACCCCATCCATCACGCCGGGTGATACACCAGTATGGCGATGACGAATACACGCTTCCAATGTGCGTTCACCGCGATGTTGCCAAACACGGATGCGACCATCATGATGCTGTAAACAGAACCTGGATTCATCCAAAAAAATGACGTTTTGCCATTCGTGCACCCAGATTCATCGTTGAGTACACCATCGCAAGCGCTCCTGTCTTTGATGCAACGTCAAGGGTAACCGCAGCCATGGTCCCCGAGCTGATAGTCCATGCTGCTGCAAACGTCGTCGAACTGTTCGTGCAGATGGTTGTTGTCTTACAAACGTCCCCTTCTGTTGACTCAGGGATCGAGACGTGGCTGCACGATCCGTTACAGTCATGCGGATAAGATGCCTGTCATCTCGACTGATAGTGTTACGAGGCTGTTTGGATCCAGCACGGCGTTCCGTATTACCCTCCCGAACCCACCGATTCCATATTCTGCTAACAGTCATTGGATCTCGACCAACGCGAGCAGCAATGTCGCGATACGATAAACCGCAATCGCGATAGGCTACAATCCTACCTTTATCAAATTCGGAAACGTGATGGTACGCATTTCTCCTCCTTACACGAGGCATCACAACAACGTTTCACCAGGCAACGGCGGTCAACTGCTGTTTGTGTATGAGATATCGGTTGGAAACTTTCCTCATGTCAGCACGTTGTAGGTGTCGCCAGCGGCGTCAACCTTGTGTGAATGCTCTGAAAAGCTAACCACTTGCATATCACAGCATCTTCTTCCTGTCGGATAAATTTCGCGTCTGTAGCACGTCATCTTCGTTGTGTAGCAATTTTAATGGCCAGTAGCGTATTTATTGCTTCGATTGTTGCCTGCTGAAGAGAATTATAAGCAAGCACGATACGTTCCTGCATGTCCTCTGGAGTTGTTGGAGTATCGCGAGAGACCACGCCTTTAATGTATCCCCAAAGAAAAACGTCCAGAAGATTTAAATCCTGAGACCTAGCAGGCCAAGTAACCGTTGCTCCTCGACCAATGCATCGGGCAGGATACCTTCGGTTCAGAACACGACGTGCACGGAAGGAATTATGTGCTTGACATCCTTCTTAAAAAATACAGGTTGGCATTTTAAAAAGTCATACCGCTGTTCACATCTTCGTAAGAAACAAAGCTACAACGAAGGCAATCATGCTGATTGATGTCCCCCTGACAGCTAAAGAACATTTGCTTGATACATTTTGTAATTTGCATCTGCACAAACAGTTGCCACTCACTTTTAGGGACATTCGAATGAACACCTACTCACGTACTAATACAGTAACTGTGGTATCGCGATAAAATCGGATAACGATATAATAGGAAGAAAACACAATACTCTCTCTGCTTAAAATAATTATGCTATCTGACGAAAAAACTTTTTCTGTTGACCTTATTGAGTTGCACAGTGAGAGATTTCAGTGAATTGGTCAAAGCAAAATAGAACCGAACAATATGCACGTCTAACCAAAGCCACTTTTTCACATTCAACGCTTCAGAATTTAAGCAGTTCAATACAAATTCCACACTAATTACATTATGAAGCGACGATATTGATGTGTCTGTGTCGAGACCTGCCATTGACCAAGCATATAGCGACGGACGCTTGTGCTTCGGCGGAGAAACTTGATCGTATATTTATTCTCTATGTACATAAATCATCTGACAGAGAGTGTGGACATTAATATGCGATGTATGGGAAGATTACTCCACGAGACTAAAAGATAACTTACACAGAGTTTCAAGTTGGTATGATGAAAGACAGCTTGCCGTAAACACAAAGAAATGTAAGATAATGCGGACGAGTAGGAAAAACAATCCTGTGAAGTTCTAATACAGTATTACTAGTGCGCTCCGCGATGCAATTACGTCGACTGAGTATCCAGGAGTAACATTGCAAAGTGATATGAAATGGAATGACCATTTAAGGATGGCAGTAGGGAAAGCGAATGGTCGACTTCGGTTTATTGGGAGAATATGAGAGAAATTTAGCACATCTACAGAGGAAATCGCTCATATAACACTGGTGAGACCTATTGTTGAGTACTGCTTGAGTGTTTGGGATCCCCACCAGGAATTATCAGAAAGGAAGACATAGAAACAACCCAGAGGCGAGCTGCTGGATGTGTTAGATGCGATATTACGGAGATATTTCGTGTACTCAAATGGAAAAACCTGGAATAAAGGTGACGTTCTTTTCCCCTGAGGAAGATTAAGAGACCAGCATTTGGCGTAGACTGCGGAACTGTTCTACTGCTGCTGACGTACATTAAGCGTAAATACCACGAAGATAAGATACGAAAAAACAGCACGCAGGCTGAAGCTAGTAGAACAGTCGTTTTTGATCGTTCTTTTTGCGAGTAAACAAGAAAGGTTCAAAAATGGTTCAAATGGCTCTGAGCACTATGGGACTTAACTTCTGTAGTCATCAGTCCCCTTGAACTTAGAACTACTTAAACCTAACTAACGTAAGGACATCACACACGTCCATGCCCGAGGCAGGATTCGAACCTGCGACCGTATCGGTCGCGCGGTTCCAGACTGTAGCGCCTAGAACCGCTCAGCCACCCCGGCCGGCAAAACAACAAAGGAAACGTCTAGTACAGGTATAAGGTAGCCTCCGACACGCACCATGCGATGGATTGCGGGACATATATGGAGATGTAGGTATAGATCTATTCCATTGAATGAAGTCTGATGATAAAATCACTATCGTATAAATTTACTTGCTGTTTTTCACATTTGTTGTCTTACAAAATCAGCGACCCTTCTTCTCATGTAGAACTTATGTTGCCTGAAGAAGTACACATCAAGAGGCTGTTCATACTTGGTAGCCTCCGGCAATTTTTTGTCCTGTTATATTGTTATTTTGTTTCTTTGCGTTAGCAAAGTTCCTCTCTTGGACCTTCAATACACGGTCATTCAAACGTCTTTCGTCGTAAGACGGACTATTTTGCATTTGAAATGGTCATGTCACTGTTTCTGGGACGAGCGGTTTATATTCTAAGCAGATTTTCGGAAGAGTGTCAGCTTTCGAGATCAAGCACTTCCCTTAAACATGTTGTGCTGGGAATAGTGCCATTGGAGGTGGTACGGCCTTGTCTCTATCCGACTGTTAGAACTGACTTATCCAGCAAACTATAGGCAGGTCTACGGTTCAACGTTGTCTGAGAACTCGACATTTCTCTCATTAATGAACACTGCTAGAGCAGAAAAGAGTAGTAAGTTACAGATAAAAATCCAAGCAGTAATCTGGGATCAGACCTTAGACGTAAGGACTTCCAGGTTCACACTGAACACATGACCCTCTGAGATACACCTCGACAGAGTACTAAGGACTGAAAACTACTTACCTGTACAATTCACCTTCAGTTATCAGCTTACGCAAAGTCGTAAATACGTCAAGCACTTCATTCAAGTGTTCAATTTTCGCAAAAGCCGTCAGATCAGTTGTCGAAATAGCGTGTTCTTCCACACTGTCGCTTGGCCGTCTACTGCTATCAAGTGACATCAGTAGTGATCTAATATGTGTGATCTTTAGCAGATTAAAATTTTCTTCGTTTTAGAAGTCACTTGAAAAAGTAGCCATTCCTCCTGTAGACAGAGGTGAAATCCTTTCATGAGCGTGGAATGGTGGTACGTGCCATATAGCGGCAGCTGGACTAAACTAGCCGAGAATTAATAATTACAGTATCTGTAACACTGTGATCAATACAATGCGAGGGACGTTCAGTAAGGAATGCAAGACTTTTTTCCGCCAATTTAGGTTAAAAAAATTTAGAATTGTGAAACAACTTGTAATATTCCGGCTTCAGCCCGGTAATTTCACGAAGTTCCGCTAAGTGGCGTCGCCATACGTAGCCTACAAAAGGTTCTCTGTAGTGGTGGGGCGTTCTAAGCAAAGAGTTGTCATTGAATTTCTTTTGTTAGATAACTAGAGCATCACAGGCATTCGTAGGCTCTTGCAGAATGTCTACGGAGACCTGGCAGCGAACAAAAGCACGGTGAGTCGTTGGGCGAGGGGTCCGTCATCATCGCAAGAAGGTCTACATCTACATCTACATCTACATCCATACTCCGCAAGCCACCTGACGGTGTGTGGCGGAGAGTACCTTGAGTACCTGCATCGGTTCTCCCTTCTATTCCAGTCTCGTATTGTTCGTAGAAAGAAGGATTGTCGGTATGCCTCTGTGTGGGCTCTAATCTCTGTGATTTTATCCTCATGGTCTCTTCGCGAGATATACGTAGGAGGGAGCAATATACCACACCGGTGAGCAGTATTCAAGCAGTGGGCGAACAACTGTACTGTAACCTACTTCCTTTGTTTTCGGACTGCATTTCCTTAGGATTCTTCCAATGAATCTCAGTCTGGCATCTGCTTTACCTACGATTATTTTTATATGGTCATTCCATTTTAAATCACTCCTAATGCTTACTCCCAGATAATTTATGGAATTAACCGCTTCCAGTTGCTGACCTGCTATATTGTAGCTAAATGATAAAGAATCTTTCTTTCTATGTATTGAAGCACATTACATTTGTCTATATTGAGACTCAATTGCCATTCCCTGCACCATGCATCAATTCGTTGCAGATCCCCCTGCATTTCAATACAATTTTCCATTGTTAAAACCTCTCGATATACTACAGCATGATTCACAAATAGCTTCCGAGAACTTCCGACGTTATCCACAAGATCATTTATGTATATTGCGAATAGCAACGGTCCTACGACACTTCCCTGCGGCACACCTGAAATCACTCTTACTTCGGAAAACTTCTCTCCATTGAGAATGAGATGCTGCGTTCTGTTATCTAGGCACTCTTCAATCCAATGACGGAATTGGTCTGATAGTCCATATGCTCTTACTTCGCAGGTCGCAGGTCGAGCAGGCCTGTGAGATCTCATGTGTTACCGTAAGTGAATCATGTTACACACAAAAAATGACTCTGAGCACTATGGGACTTAACTTCTGAGGTCACCAGTCCCCTAGAACTTAGAATTACTTAAACGTAACTAACCTAAAGACATCACACACATCCATGACCGGGGCAGGATTCGAACCAGCGACCGTAGCGGTCCCGCGGATCCAGACTGTAGCGCCTAGAACCGCTTGGCCACACCGCCCGGCCTTTCGCAAAAGGTTACATGGGAACCAACTAATATTGCTGTGTCAAAGACGGCTCGTTAACATTCTGTAAATAGTACATATTACCAATCGCTTACATACACCATATTCGTCTTTCTTGGTGCCGGATATCTCCCATGGTACCAGGCCTCCTTCATTCCTCCTTGCTCCATGGAGATTACAAATGCTCTCCAGCTGGTAGACTCCGCACGTGTTGAGTAATACTTTCCCACACCGTGTGGCCCGATGTGTACAAATTAATTGAGATCATACACATCTTTAGTCGGAGCTGTATATTTGACGTACGTGGAACATGCCCTTCCATGAGTGGCATGGATCACTACAACATTTGTGACGTTCAGAGGTCCCAACAAACAGCATGACATTCACCGAAGCACTGGATGCTGGTATTTTACTGAAACACAAAAGATAATACAATGTTAATGACTTATAACAAGGATCTAAGGATTGTTTCGTAATTTTTTGTTGTTGTTGTTGTTGTGGTCTTCAGTCCAGAGACTGGTATGATGCAGCTCTCCATACTACTTTATCCTGTGCAAGCTTTTTCATCTCCCAATACCTACTACAACCTACATCCTTCTGAATCTGTTTAGTGTATTCATCTCTTGGTCTCCCCCTACGATTTTTACCCTGCACGCTGCCATCCTATAGTAAATTCGTGACCCCTTGATGCCTCAGAATATGCCCTCCAAACCTATCCTTTCTTCTAGTCAAGTTGTGACACAAATTTCTCTTCTCTCCAGTTTTATTCAATACCTCCTCATTAGTTATGTGATCCACCCATCTAATCTTCAGCATTCCTCTGTAGCATCACATTTCGAAAGCTTCTCTTCTTGTCTAAACTATTTATCGTCCACGTTTCACTTCCATACATGGCTACGCTACATACAAATTCTTTCAGAAACGACTTCCTGACACTTAAATCTATACTCGATGTTAACAAATTTCTCTTCTTCAGAAACCCTTTCCTTGCCATTGCCAGTCTACATTTTATATCCTCTCTACTTCGACCATCATCAGTTATTTTGCTCCCCAAATAGCACTCTCATTTACTACTTTAAGCGTCTCATTTCCTAATCTAATTCCCGCAGCATCACCCGATTTAATTCGACTACCTTCCATTGTCCTCGTTTTGCTTTTGTTGATGTTCATCTTATATCCTCCTTTCAAGACACTGTCCATTCCGTTCAGCTGTTCTTCCAGGTCCTTTGTAGTCTCTGATAGAATTACAATATCATCGGCGAACCTCAAAGATTTTATTTCTTTTCCATGGATTTTAATTTCTACTCCGAATTTTTCTTTTGTTTCCTTTACTGCTCGCTCAATATACAGATTGAATAACATCGGGGAGAGGCTACAACCCTGTCTCACTCCCTTCCCAACCACTGCTTCCCTTGACTCTTACAACTGCCATCTGGTTTCAGTACAAATTGTAAATAGCCTTTCGCTCCCTGTATTTTACCCCTGCCACCTACTTTTTTGTTATGTTATTAAAAAAGTAATGAATACAGGTTCACAAAATCGAACGTCAACCGTGTCGACCCCTTAATGGTGACAAAAAATGAAGAAAAGCTTATTACCATTGAGGTGTAAAGAGGCAGCCGTTTGGATAGTACACACTTTCAACTTCCACTTACAAATTCGCGGCCCTCCACGGTTCGCCAATCACCGCCAAGTAAATGCCAATAGGCCCAGCGATCGGGGATCCCAGGCAACGCCACAGGCTTCGGAGATGCTAAAGTATTCGCCAAGGCAGTTTCAGCTGTTTACGGACAATGTCAATTTCATCCTACATGCACAGTCCCTAGGCATCTTTAATCAACGTACGCCTACAGAACAAAAAATGTGACGCTAACCCAAACAGCTGTATCACTATATCGATAATACCTATATTTGTCTCATCTAGGTTCTTTGTTTGTTATTATCTAATGTGACTTTTACACACATGAAATAAAGTTTTCCATCACCCCAGTTCCCAGAACTCTTGAAGATAGACGTTGACTGTGAAATCACAGACATAGTACCTTTGACTGTTCAGAGATGTCACTAAACCAGCCCGAAGATGTAAACAACCATGGATGAGCAGCACCTATTAGACGGAGGCGGTCCGACAGTCGATCAGTTCCAGTCATTCCACCAGGAAGGAGGTACACGGCTCGTGTTGTCTGTAGTTCAACCATGCCTAGACGGTCAATACCGCGGTTCGATCGCGTCCGCATTGTTACTTTGTGCCAGGAACGGCTCTCAAGAAGGTGTGTGTCCAGGTGTGTCGGAGTGAACCAAAGCGATGTTGTTCGCACATGGAGGAGATGCAGAGAGAGAGGAACTATCGATGACATGCCTCGCTCAGGCCACCCAAGGGCTACTACTGCAGTGGATGACCGCTACCTACGGATTGTGGCTAGGAGGAACCGTGACATCAACGCCACCATGTTGAATAAAGCTTGTCGTATAGCCAAAGGACGTCGTGTTACGACTCAAACTGTGCGCAATATGTTGCATGATGCCCAACTTCGCTCCCTACGCCCATGGCGAAGTCCATCTTTGCAACCACTAGACCATGGAGCACCTCACAGATGGGCCCAACAACAGGCCGAATGGACCGCTCAGGACTGGAATCACGTTCTCTTCACCGATCAGTGTCGAATATGTTTTGAACCAGACAATCATCCGAGACGTGTTTGGAGGCAACGCGGTCAGGCTGAACGCCTTAGACACACTTTGCAGCTAGTGCAGCAAGATTGAGGTTCCCTGCTGTATTGGGGTGGCATTATATGGGGCCGACGTACGCCGCTGGTGATCATGGAAGGCGCCGTAACGGCTGTACGATACGTGAATGCCATCCTCCGTGCAACCGCATGGGCAGCATATTGGCGAGGCATTCGTCTTCATGGGCGACAATTCGCTTCCCAATCGTGCACATCTTGTGAATGACTTCCTTGGGACAACAACATCACTCGACTAGAGTGGAAAGCATGTTATTCAGATATGAGCCCTATCGAACATGCCTCGGATGGATTAAAAAGGGCTGTTTATAGACGACGTGACCCACCAACCACTCTGAGGGTTCTACGCCGAATCGCCGTTGAGGAGTGGGACAATCTGGAACAGCAGTGCTTAGATGAACTTGTGCATAGTGTGCCAAGACGAATACAGGCATGCATGATTCCAGCAGGACGTGCTGCTTTGCACTGTCCTGCCGGCAAATGCCATTGTGCCAAGGAAAAACAAACTGCATGTAGAGGGGGGGGGGGGCATGATAGCCAAGGATAATCACATACTTGTGTTGATCCTTTGTATCTTCCAGAATGACGAGATCGCTCAGGGAATGCCACGAAAACATTTCATACTGGTTGCAGTGTGTTTGCAAAAGACGTTTTTCGCCTTACACGCCAACGGTCATCTTTCCAATGGAGCATAAAACGTGATTCATCTGAGGCAGCCACCAGCCGCCAGTCTGTGGACATCCAGTTGGCCGGCCGCTGTGGTCGAGCGGTTCTAGGCGCTTGAGTCCGGAACCGCGCTGCTGCTACGGTCGCAGGTTCGAATCCTGCCTCGGGCATGGAAATGTGTGATGCCCTTAGCTTAGTTAGGTTTATGCAGCTCTAAACCTGCACAGTGTTCTTTAACCACGGCGGCACGCGAACAGTTTGCAAAGTTAGCCATTTCGGAAATGCTTCCACCCTTGGGCCGATAACTAATTGTTATGCTGTTTCACACATCAGATAACCCACTCCGTTTCCGCATTACGACAGTGACTGCACTGTTATCGGCTCCCCTCTGATACGCTTTATATACCATCCCTTCTAGTGCTGCCACCTGCCGTCTGTGAAATGTTATTACACGATGACGTCACTCATAGGCAGTGGCCTCATTTATGCGACTGGGCCGTGTATATGGCCTAGGGTACAAACTAAACGCTTATGATGGCGAGGTAAGTTCAGGTGAGAAAGGCCACAGACAGAAGTACCGGTGTGTACAGCCATCTGGACCACCACTTCTGGAGGTCTCGCTGTATGGTGGTACAGTATGCAATGTGTGGTTCTCTTGAGCAATAAAAAGGGAGGAAATGATGTTTACATTGATCTGCATTCCAATTTTCTGTACAGGTTTCGGAACTCTCGGAACCGAAGTGAGGCAAAACTTTTTTTGGTGTGTGTATATAACCATGTTCTCCGATGAGACATTTATGTAAATCACTTTATTCATTATTTTCGACCATTTATGCAATAGTAATTAATCTGTGTATGTAATTTAGTAGGTAATGTGCTGTAAGAGAATAGAAGAGATAAAACTTTGCTTGTAATACTGGTTCATGCAAATGGCCTGTAGATTTGTAATCATATGAAACCTGGAGGGAAGCCCCACTACAATGAAACTGGCTTGGCGGAGATAGAAAATGTGGAACTGGCGGTCGAACTCAAAGGCTCCTGTGTGGTATGAGTCAGTCGGTGGCTTTCAGGACAAGTGAGCCCATTTTGTGTACTGAACGAGGTGGGAAGAACTGCAATATTATCCCATATAGCCCCAAATGTGGACTGAATTTGGTATTATACTTTCGCGCCGGGTGGAGTGACCGAGCGGTTCTATGCGCTACAGCCTGGAACCGCGCGACCGCTACGGTCGCAGATTGGAATGCTGCCTCGGGCATGGATGTGTGTGATGTTCATAGGTTAGTTAGGTTTAAGTAGTTCTAATATCTAGGAGACAGATGTCCTCTGAAGTTAAGTCCCACAGTGCTCAGAGCCATTTGAACCATACTTTCGCTGGCTCTATACTACAAAAATCCGCCGCTAAAAATAGAATTTTCATAGCTAGGAGCACGGCGAGAACCATGGATACTTATGCCGCTTTTTTGAATAGCAAAGGAGACCGACATCGCCACAACCTTCATCTCAAATTACCACTTGTTTATTGCATAACTGCGTGGATCAGTTACGCGAAATCGTTTTCAGTAATAAGTTTGTGTTCTGTAAACTTCATGTTGAGCACCCGCATTTTATGCTTAGTCGTTTACCTAGACAGGATCCCATACGAAGCGCTACGGTATTTACGAGTATCCGATTTTATTGAACTGTAAAGACAAGGCAGTAAACTTTCACTACAGTTAATAAACTTTGTGGAGTAGTAAATTTCATAATTATTCAGTGAGCAAAACATCTGAAGTATGCCAAGTATTTTCCGTATAAGGATAGTTGAAACTTTCGTCAAAGATCAATTACTGACAGAATATTTAAAGCATTCAGTTTAAAGATTCTTCTTAGTGAAATAACAACGTTTACAATTCCATGTGTTATGTAGTTAACAGTGTTTTCAGTGTTGTGTTGTGACTAAAATGTTCAGCTTAGATCCGAGGTAGACTAGTTTTTGGGTCTCCATGCTGCAAGTTTAGCCATATCTAAATTTAATATTACAGCAACAGTACTCAAGAAGTACAGCTTTCATTCTTGTAACTTGTGTGTATTACAGTAGGCAAATAGCTACAACTATTCAAACTATAGTAGATTCAAGTATCACATGTCCCATCTGTATTAAATAATATAAGGAAGTGAATGCTCCTTGAGAATACAAATAAAAATCAGTAGAAATGATGCAATTACTCTAAAACTATTTCAGAGTAATTTCCAGTAACTAAACTGACAATAGAACCCGGTCTCCAAGTTCTTAATGCTCCACCATTAGTAATCATTTACCTATAATGATCATTAGCTCCCTATTCCAATGCAGAGCAGGTAAGCTTTATTGAGAGCCAGGTGTTGTGTAATACGCCTCCTGTGTAGTTCATGTCACACCGCTCGTATATTACTTGCAAAATTGCTCTACTGCCTTGTATCTTGCCAGCAAAACAAAATTTCGATATCAAGTAAAGCCAATTCCAGTAGTTAATTTTCTTTATGAACCGTGCTAGGGCCTGGTACACCTTTGTCTAATTGGGCTAGCGACCGTTTCCTTCTACGTAATTACAGTTTACTTGACCATTAATAAACTCTTGGTTCGATTCACGTTTGTTCTGCTATTGCTTCATTTCAATAGCAGTCTTTAGAGAAACAAAAATACTTTAACAAGTATACGTACGATCACGGTCAAATAAAAATCGTTTCACATGAGTGACATAATTGATGTGTTGCTGATTTGGTAGTAACAGGTTGTGCTGTACAGTCACTGGATGCAAGTACGCTACTTCTGCTTTTTACTGCACTCCAAAGTCAGCTCACACAATGCAATTGCTCTAAAATTTACTCAGAAACTTAGAATAAGTTAGTACACACTGGTCAACGCATCTAAATGCACATATAATATTCATTTCTTCATAAAAGCACGTGACAAAGACAACTAAATTATATTCAATGCGTAAATAGAAACTCCTGCTGCTTCTGCCACATCCGCCTCAGCGACTATATTGATTATATCATTATTGTATTCTACAATTTTTATGAGGTCAGACTACTTACAAAAATGCTTGAAGTAACGTTACACGTTTTTGGACGAGAAATTCGGCCGTATAGGGCTGGTACTAGGAGAGAAAAATCTGCTGGCTTACTGGGTGGGCCTTGGGGGGACTGCTAGGCCACTCCAGGTGAGCTCAGGTACCAAAGTAGTCAGAATGGCCGGCTGTGGGTGAATCCCAAAGCAGGAGGAACTGAAGGATGGTCGCTCACGTGGTAGGGTCAGGAGATGTACCAGAAATGGCAGACTTTAAGATAGGCCTGAAATATGGCTTCTTACAACTCTTAGAAATTCTGTAAGAAATCACAGTCACATAATAAAGCAAATCTGAGCGCATCTGCGATCCCAGGAAATGAGGCACCTCCAACAAAACAATAAGATTGTCAATATCTTATGAAAATTATGAAAACTGGTATTTCAGTGTGACTGAATATTTTCACAATGAACCTTCGAATCAATGCCTAACGTGATTTCAACAAATGACAGTTCACATGATAGCAATGCACTGTAGCTATCATCCCTGAAGGCCACTCAATTCTATCTCATTTATTCATTGATTTCCTATGTGTTTATATTGTCACGTAGAATAAGGTGTAATTAGATGACTGACGAACACTAACTTCACTTAACGAAGGTTTATTCAGCACTTGCACATACAAGAGTGCGGAGCGAACTGCCTCCGGCCAGAACACATACAGTATATATTCAGCTACAGAACATTCCAGTACAATGATTCTTAACATTTGTGGATACTTCTAGAATATACTCGAGCCGTATATAGAAATTAAAATTGTACAATCCAGATGAGTGTCGAATTCACGACCCTCCATATAACAGTTTAGTATCATAACCACTACACCACGGTGCTACTCAGCTTCTTCTGCGACATTTCTCCCTCCTTAAGTGAACAGCGTTACACTGTAGGTCCCCTTTCCCCGGATCGATAACTGGGGTAGTTTAGGGACAAAACACCGAAAGGCTTGGACCAGCTCGTTGAACAATACGAAATTATTGTTATTATGTGGGGTGAATCGTAAGGAAGTGTAGTCCATCCACAGAGGAAGTAGTTTATGAAAACACTTGGTCGACCAATATTTCAATATTTCAATATTGCTCGTCAGTCTGGGACCTGTGTCAGACAGCATTGACACACACAAAAAAAAAAAAAAAAAAAAAAAACAGAAGAGACTCGGAAAATAGCAGCACATTTCATTACAGGTTAGTCTCGTTAGTGGGTACAGCAGATAAAACGTATTACCTAGTTAGGATGAAAACAACGTGAAATCACGACTGTCTGATGCCATACGAATGCCGATTGCCTACGGGCGTATATAAAACAGTAACCAAACATCTGACCTCCATTTTATTACGGCTCACCTAAATCGGCTGTTTCGAATTTCGCGTCGAAGTCTCACAGCCGATCAGCATTCACCGAAAAATATCTCAGGCCTGTATTACTCGGTGAAACCTGGCCTGAAGATTTCAATAGGACTAGATCAGCTGAAAGTAGTGTCGTTTTTTTCCCCGAGAGGTAAGTCGTAGACTGTCTGTACCCTTGATACTGTGCGGACAAGGCTGCTACTGCGCAGACGGAGGAACAAACGAACAGCGCTCAACACTGACTGGTCCGTATCGCAGCAACAGGACGGTATAAGTCGCACGGAGAGAAGCTGCAATACAATGGAGGTTCTCAAAGCGAAGCTGATGTTTCTGATACTGAGTATCAGTCAACGGAATGCGTCTCCTGCAATTAATCCTATCGCATCATAAGAATTGACAACTGATTGCGCTTTAGTGTCCTCGTGTCTGCTTCATACTGGAACGCCCCTTCCTATGGAGGAAAACCTCGCACTGTGGATTTCTTTTCGGTCGCGCCGTCTGTGAACAAAGAAGAGAAGTCCCGCCGACGGATGCTGTCGTTCGTGCAGCGTGGCAGAGAATCAGTGAGGAGTTAGGGAGTAGCTGCCGCACGTCGCGCAACACAGCCTGCGATCGGGGGATCGCTGAGGACCCGGGAGTCGCGGCAAAGTGCTCTGCGAGTGGGTCTAATCGACCAAATAATATCTACGGAGAAATGGGACTGGATGGAGCGTGCCTGCAACTGGCGTGTCAGCCATTACGCAGCACTTTCGACGCGTTGTTCAGATAATTATCAGAGACACTTTTTCTGTGGATTCATACAGCAGTGGTAAATGTATTTTTGTTGTGATTGTGTGGTGAGTGTTGGTTTCTATTGCAAATGTTCCGCCACAGTTTCTTATTAGCATTAGGTTTTTGGAATCAGAGGGTTTCTGGGAAAAGAATCAAGTGATAGTTTACTGATTTTTTTATTTTTTTACTTCCCAAGTATGACTGCCTATCGAACGTGCGGGTACCTAACGATATATATCCAACGTGTAACACGATATCGATCATACGACCACGGTGACGTGAGTTATGGATACTGTTTGCAGCGGGAACTAGATCAACGACAAAAGACGAACGTTTGCTAAGTTGCAGTTAATTACACATGAAAATAACAACTTTGCTAACGTTGGTCAACAGCCACGTCTGTTTGATGAACTATTCCTCGTGTTGTATAAGCCACCGGCAGCACTCGTTTTTCCTCACAATATGGCTACACTATTTCTGTGTCGGTCAGAAATATCTGGAGAGTCAGTTTTTCCACATAATACTAAACTGAGGAAGTATATGTATTGGAAGACACAGAGTTCGTGTCTGTCTCCTGGACAGCCCTCTCTTTTTCTCGACAATTTCACAGATTTCCACAAGCATTCATTGTTCTGTGTGTAGACCGATAAATCGTCAGAAGACACAAATTCAGGTAATTTCCAAGAATGATTGCCTATCGAAGTCACGGGGTTCAAATAAAACATATCAAATGGGCGATCGTAAATCGATCATGCGACTCCGGTGGAAGGTGTTGTGATCAATTATTTGTTATCATCATTTTCATTTGTTTTCCGTCGTTCCCTTAATTGCTCTCAATTACATACCTCCGCAAATTGTTTGTGAGTTGCTAGGGAAACCCAGACGATTTATGTCGTTAGTGACTGGGATGTATGTGTTCTTGACGTTTCTTCGGCAAATTCTCTCACATGTAAAAATGTAATTCCATTTTCATCCAGCGTAGAAAATTGTTCGACTTTTTGTCGCAAATATGGAGTACTACTGGATGAGGAAAGAAGGGAATGTATAGACTGTGCTGGTGCAAAATGTGTAAAACTTCGTACGAACAGTTTCGATGTTGAAATACTGTTACAATTTAATTGCGGACAGTGCGGAAAACGAACGAGTATCAGGAAGAGTACATGGTTTGACACTTCCAAATTATCCATCCAGACCACCGTATTAGGCTTTCACATGACGACAACACTAAGGATGAGTGAGGTAAATTGACTCCTTTGCAATTACAGGTATTTTTGTAACGCTCTTCTTTTCTCGTTGCTGCAATGACCACTGTAAACATACAACACCCGCTACCGGAGCCGCATGATCGATTAACGAACGCACGTTCGATATATATTGTATGGAACCCGCGACTTCGATAGGCAATCATTCTTATAAATTACCCAAATTCAGCAGAATGATTCACAAATTCACACTGAAATCCTTCTTTCTTTATGACGTTCTATGACTTAAAGACGCCTGTTATCACTTCCGTGCCTGACAATATAAGTTGCTTTGTCAGACAGGCTAAAGTTATCTTTCCTCTTGAATGTACTTGAACTATAACGCTCTTGTGGGATTCTCTTTCAGTGCCGCCAAATACCCAAATATGTTCACTTTTCAACGTGTAATGTCCCCACAGAAAATACCCCCTACCACGCACCAATTAATCATTGGCAATCAAACCATCCACATTCATTCATTTTGGAAAAGTATCTGATCTGATTTTCTCGTGATATATGCGGCGACAGCTCGACGACGCCAAAGTATTTTCTAGTGCGTTTATTCTTTGAAATAACAGAGATGCAGATATGCATTCTCTATGGTTGTTAGAGTGGTATCTAGAACAGCTTCTGGAGTATCTGTTGATGGATTGACGTGTTTCTGAGAGATACATATTCTGCTTTTCTTCTTGCTAAAGCGAGCCAATTAACATTTGTGCCGCTAGCGATTTGTTTGAAGAGAAAGAGACTGTAAAAGGAAAATAATTAAGGCATGGAATCACCGGAGATCTGGATATGTAATGGAGATGGTTTTAATACACAATTTCCTTCATAAATAAGGTTTGTGACTTTTTTGTTCGGGAATGAATGAACGAATGAGTTTTTTCTGAATCATTTGATGATCACGTTGGCCCTGTAATTAGTGGGGAAGTTTCAGCTGTGTCGAAGAGAGCCTGCAATCACTGAGTCTGTGTTAAATCGTCCAAAAAGGCTTCGTACACATCTGGAATTCGCAATCTTTCGTAAAAGGAACAAATTGTCCACACGATTGATTCTCCCGACTGAATGCAGTGTTTAACAGTAATAATAAATGTAAAGATCTCTTACAGCAAGCCAGCCGCTGATTACCAAGACGAAGGACTCCACCAAAGATCCTATTTGGCTGATTTCACGTAATGAAATATTATATTAAAAACTGTACATAGATAAAGGAGAGAAAGAGAGAGAGTGAATGAAAATAGAGATAATACTAATAATCCTCCATTAGTCTAACTTTTCGCCTGTCTTATCACGAATCAACCAAGAAATGGGAGGCCCTAACTTTACTGTATAGATTTGTGTGAAGGTGAAGGGATCTTAAAGGCAACAGATACACGTCTATACAGACAAGACATTACACAAAGTTAGCGGCTAGCTGCATTCATCATCTATTCTTAACATTTAAAAAATCTTAAAAACGGTCGCCCTCTCTGGTATTTTCTAGTAGCTGTGTGCGATTCGCGTATTGCGAGAGCCTTTTCTCGTTGACCTTTTGGAACACTCTCGTTCGTGACTACGACGTAACAAAATTTCCCGGCAGAAACCGTAGTAGTCGCGCAGGTTGTTCGTGGAGAACTACGTTTCAGAAGTATTCGCTTGTAGTGTTCAGTCTCTTACCCAACAACAAACCAAATTAATGCTCCTCTCGATGGATAACTTGGATCAGTAAAACTATGTTTTCTTTCTTACAGGTGTTCTCTTGTGACAACTGGTGCAGTAAGACTCCCTTGCAAAATATCCTCGAAGTAGAGAAGCAACTCAAATCACCTATTAAATGCAAGTCTTCTGGTCCAGACTGTATACCAATTAGGTTCCTTTCCGAGTATGCAGATGGATTAGCTCCATACTTAACAATCATATACAACCGTTAGCTCGACGAAAGTTCCGTACCCAAAGACTGGAAGATTGCAGAGGTCACACCAATATTCAAGAAAGGTAGTAGAAGTAATCCACTAAATTACAGGCCCATATCGTTAACGTCGATATGCACCAGGATTTTAGAACATATATTGTGTTAGAACATTATGAATAACCTCGAAGTAAACGATCTGTTGACACACAGTCAACATGGATTTAGGAAACATCCATCCTCTGAAAGACAACTAGCTCTTTATTCACATGAAGTACAGAGTGCTATTGACAAGGGATTTCAGATCGATTCCGTATTCCTGGATTTCCGGAAGGCTTTTGACACTGTACCACACAAGCGGCTCGTAGTGAAATTGCGTGCTTATGGAATATCGTCTCAGTTATGTGACTGGGTTTGCGATTTCCTGTCAGAGAGGTCTCAGTTGGTAATATTTGACGGAAAGTCATCGAGTAAAACAGAAATCATTTCAGTCGTTCCCCAAGGTAGTGTTATAGACCCTTTGCTGTTCCTTATCTATATAAACGATTTGGGCGACAATCTGAGCAGCAGTCTTCGGTTGTCTGCAGATGACGGTGTCGTTTATCGACTAATAAAGTCATCAGAAGATCAAAACAAACTGCAAAACGATTCAGAAAACTTATCTGAATGGTGCGAAAATTGATAGTTGACCCTAAATAACGAAAAGTGTGAGGTCATCCACATGAGTGCTAAAAGAAACTCGTTAAACTTCGGTTACACGATAAACCAGTCTAATCTAAAAGCCGTAAATTCAACTAAATATTTAGGTATTACAATAACGAACAACTTAAATTGGAAGGAACACACGGAAAATGTTGTAGGGAAGGCTAACCAAAGGCTCCGTTTTACTGGCAGGACACTTAGAAAATGTAACAGACCTACATTACGCTTGTTCGGCCTCTTTTAGAATACTGCTGAGCGGTGTGCTATCCTTAGCGGATAGGACTGACGGAGTACATCGAAAAAGTTCAAAGAAAGGCAGCACGTTTTGTATTATAGCGAAATAGGGGAGAGAGCGTCACAGAAATGACAGAAGATTTGGGCTGGAAATCATTAAAAGAAAGGCGTTTTTCGTTGCGACGGTATCTTCTCACGAAATTCCAATCACCAACTTTCTCCTCTGAATGCGAAAATATTTTGTTGACACCGACCTACATAGGGAGAACGATCACCAAGATAAAATAAGGAAAATCAGAGCTCTTACTGAAAGATATAGGTGTTCATTCTTTCCGTGCGCTATACGAGATTGGAATAATAGAGAGTTGTGAAGATAGTTCGATGAACCCTCTGCCAGGCACTTAATTGGGATTTGCAGAGTATCCATGTAGATGTAGATACGGAGGCATACTGACAGTTGTTTTTCCCTCGCTCTGTTTGCGAGCGAAACAAGTTAGGAAGTGACAAGTGGTGGTACAATGTACTCTCCGCTACGCACCGTACGCTCTGCGTAGATGTAAGTGCAGACGCATGCGCTCTTTTTTCTTTACTAGGTTCCTCCGTAAGAAGTACTATACTTCAGTAAGAGAAGTTTTACACAACTAACCAGGCCACGTCACAACAGTATTGCATAAATCCCAACAACACAAGGTAACCTCAAATAGCACAAGTGTCCTATAAACTCGCTCTTTTATAGATGTGCTACTCCAGAATAATAAACCGAAGGTGACAATCTGCGTCCCTTAATATCAATCTTAGGTCCTCGCTCCATTTCATAGAGTTTGGCAACGTTATGCCTAGATATTTAGTCGAAGTGGCTGGGTCATGCGGCTCTCCACAAATACTATATTGGAACATCACGGATTGATGTTCCCACTTATTTACACTAACTTACATCTTTCTAAAAGGGACATTCAATAAGTCGTGCAATACATTTATTTCTCTGCCAGTTTTGGTTGAAAAAACGCAGATTGGGTTTTTTGGGGGAGGAGACCAGACAGCGAGGTCATCGGTCTCATCGGATTAGGGAAGGACGGGGAAGGAAGTCGGCCGTGTCGTTTCAAAGTACCATCCCGGCATTTGCCTGGAGCGATTTAGGAAAATCACGGAAAACCTAAATCAGGATGGCCGGACGCGGGATTGAACAGTCGTCCTCCCAAATGCGGAAAAAAAAAAACAATGCAGAATTTCTTGTGGACATCGTGGAATATTCCCACTTCAGCCTTCACAGTGTCATCTGTAACAAAGTGCATTCCAGGCACAGACTTTCTTTTGGCAGAAAATTAGAGCATCGCAGATACTCTTAGGCACTTGCTGAATGTCTATAGTGACCTGGTTGTGAAAGCACAGGGAATCGTTGGGTAATGTCTGTCATCATCGCAACAAGGTTGCGCAAACCTGTCGGATCTCCCGTTCGCCGGTTGGCCGCACACACAGCTGTGACTCCTGCGGTGTTGGAACGTGCGGACACTCTCATTCCAGGTGATCGACGGATCACAATCAAACACCTCACTGCCCAACTGAAAGTCTCTGTTAGTAGTGTTGACACACGCCTCCACCAGTTGTGCTACAAAAGGTGAGAGCCTGCGGGGTTCTCCTACCTTCTAACTCCCATCTATTTGGCCGAGTGAAAGATGCACCCTATGGGGGGCTGTATGTGGTTGATGGAGACGTTACTGGTACAGAGAGACCTCGACCTGTAGATTGGTACCACGCAGACAAACAGGCCCTGCCGTTAATGTGACGTAAGCCCGAAGAAATGTTCAAATGTGTGTAAATTCCTGAGGGACCAAACTGCTTAGGTCATCGGTGCCTAGACTTACACACTACTTAAACTAACTTAAACTAACCTACACTAAGAACAAGACACACACCCATCCCCGATGGAGGACTTAAACCTCTAGCGGGAGGGGCCGCGCAGTAAATCTGTCCCAGTGAACGGGTTTTATGTTGAGAAATAGGCTTTCGTAGCCAAAAGGATGGAAAATAATATGGTGTATTGCAATCGTACATAAAACCACCCTGATTTCATAAAAAACGCCCCTCGTACATTTACAGATCTGCCATACATTGTACCAATTAGTAATTTTGTCTAAGGCATCCTATACCCTACTCCACACACTCAACGACGACATTTTCCCCGTTCAGTATAGACTCATCAGCAAACAGTTGTTTACTGCTGATAACTGCTGATTTATATAAAGGAAGCATTCCATATTAATCTGTACTTTATAATCATCTTGAGGTTGAAGCTCTTTTGTCCGTGTTTGCTTTAACAATACATATGTTTTTGGATGGTGTCCGCCTTTAGAAAAACACAGTATTGTTTTTTATACAGAACAGTTTAACTGCAGTTGCAGCATCATCAGTGAGCTTTTATTTTATGGCTGTTAAACATAAAGAATGCTCTTTGCTGTTTGCATACTTTAAATATTGGTTTTTGAATCGTAATTACAGATGTTTGAATAAAACATAAAATTATGTATTCATACCTTTTACCACATAGTATGGTATTCCTGCTGTATTATATTTTTTTAGTGTCTGTTTTCTTTCACAGTTTGTCATCTGCAACCATTTACAACTTAATGTAGACAAAATATTTAAGCAAAAATTACGATTTGGAAACTGTTATGGCTACGCCTGAAATTAATTAATTTTATGTGGAACGTTTTGTGTGTGTGTGTATTCACATTATGTTTCACTTACGTTTTCTTTTTTCCTCATCTTCTTCACTGTGAAGTTCTGTGTATTGAGCTGCCACTGCCAATGCTTCACTGTTTACCACTTGTAGAAACAAGATGGCGGACAGTGGAACAGTTGAATACACAGCTCTCTGCAATGGAACTCTGTTGTCTGCCCTCAAAGAATTATTAGATAACACCAAGCTATTGCATAGGAACGCTCAATGAGCGACCTGACGACGTTAAAGCAAAACTGCAATAACAGTCACTCGGTTGATTTTTGTTGTTTCGAATTAGAGCATGCAGTACTCCTACACTAGACTTCTCAGCCTTGCCTGTTGAAAGCAAATGTCGCAGTGATGGTTAAATGGTAATCAATCACTTATATCAGTAGTTGAAACTTCCTTAATGTGGAAAATCATTCACGCCAGAACGGTCTTTGTTGAAACAAGACTATCTTTTTGTGCCTTTTTTTCCCTAAAAGCACTCGCTCCACACACAGTTTAAATCTTTCGAGCTGCCTCCTTGGCATTCACCCCTCTATTATACCAAAAGTAAATACTGTGTTGCAGATGTTAAGCCTGTTCCCACTTGCGTCCCAATTTTATAACGCTTAACCGTAGTTCATGGTTTTCAAGTATGCAAAATCCGATGATTAACTGCAAGATGATAACTAGAACTTCAAATTCGTAAGTGACAACTGATACATACACCGACAGCGTCGCGCCGCGTTCACCTGGGCGGCGCCAGATTTCAGGCGGCGGGTGGCGTCTGGCCGGTGGCCGGTAGCCGCTGCAGCGCGAGGAAATGCTCGAGCGTAAGTTGTTCTTATCGCGACGCAGCCACGAGCTGTCCTGCAGAATTGTTTCTGGAAGTATTTGTTATTATTGGTGGGTAAAATGTGAAGCGAATTATCTTCGATTTTCAATCAGACTCATAACTTTAGACGAGGGCCGAAATATGGTAAAAAAAAGGGAGTTACGGTCGGACGCGAACACGCGACTATAAGGTTAGAATGCGCAGCGATTACCACTTTTTTTTGTCTCCTTGCTCCCCTTCAACCTGTCCTTTACACTAGCCAACTTTTGCCTTCTCGGCCCGGGTTCTCCGCCTTTAAAGAGAGAATTTAACTTAATGATGTAAAAACGCGCTTCCTCTGAACGGCAAACTAAGTATGCCCCTTTTGTTGCCTTTTGTTTGCTACATGGCTTGAATAAAATAAATACACTACTGGAAATTGAAATAAGAACACCGTGAATTCATTGTCCCAGGAAGGGGAAACTTTATTGACACATTCCTTGGGTCAGATACATCACATGATCACACTGACAGAACCACAGGCACATAGACACAGGCAACAGAGCATGCACAATGTCGGCACTAGTACAGTGTATATCCACCTTTCGCAGCAATGCAGGCTGCTATTCTCCCATGGAGACGATCGTAGAGATGCTGGATGTAGTCCTGTGGAACGGCTTGCCATGCCATTTCCACCTGGCGCCTCAGCTGGACCAGCGTTCGTGCTGGACGTGCAGACCGCGTGAGACGACGCTTCATCCAGTCCCAAACATGCTCAATGGGGGACAGATCCGGAGATCTTGCTGGCCAGGGTAGTTGACTTACACCTTCTAGAGCACGTTGGATGGCACGGGATACATGCGGACGTGCATTGTCCTGTTGGAACAGCAAGTTCCCTTGCCGGTCTAGGAATGGTAGAACGATGGGTTCGATGACGGTTTGGATGTACTGTGCACTATTCAGTGTCCCCTCGACGATCACCAGTGGTGTACGGCCAGTGTAGGAGATCGCTCCCCACACCATGATGCCGGGTGTTGGCCCTGTGTGCCTCGGTCGTATGCAGTCCTGATTGTGGCGCTCACCTGCACGGCGCCAAACACGCATACGACCATCATTGGCACCAAGGCAGAAGCGACTCTCATCGCTGAAGACGACACCTCTCCATTCGTCCCTCCATTCACGCCTGTCGCGACACCACTGGAGGCGGGCTGCACGATGTTGGGGCGTGAGCGGAAGACGGCCTAACGGTGTGCGGGACCGTAGCCCAGCTTCATGGAGACGGTTGCGAATGGTCCTCGCCGATACCCCAGGAGCAACAGTGTCCCTAATTTGCTGGGAAGTGGCGGTGCGGTCCCCTGCGGCACTGCGTAGGATCCTACGGTCTTGGCGTGCATCCGTGCGTCGCTGCGGTCCGGTCCCAGGTCGACGGGCACGTGCACCTTCGCCGACCACTGGCGACAACATCGATGTACTGTGGAGACCTCACGCCCCACGTGTTGAGCAATTCGGCGGTACGTCCACCCGGCCTCCCGCATGCCCACTATACGCCCTCGCTCAAAGTCCGTCAACTGCACGTACGGTTCACGTCCACGCTGTCGCGGCATGCTACCAGTGTTAAAGACTGCGATGGAGCTCCGTATGCCACGGCAAACTGGCTGACACTGACGGCGGCGGTGCACAAATGCTGCGCAGCTAGCGCCATTCGACGGCCAATACCGCGGTTCCTGGTGTGTCCGCTGTGCCGTGCGTGTGATCATTGCTTGTACAGCCCTCACGCAGTGTCCGGAGCAAGTATGGTGGGTCTGACACACCGGTGTCAAAGTGTTCTTTTTTCCATTTCCAGGAGTGTATAAATTCCACTGAGAAGGCATTTACATAACTGTTACGGAAACGTAACAGCATCTATTAATTTCTTTCTCAGTGTGTGGAAAAACGGAAAGAAGCAAAATCATTATTGCTTATATGTAAAATTTTCTTCTTCAGAAAGGTAACAAAGTAAAGTAGGCCTCTGTTGCTTGATTTGACTAACAATTAACATAAAGTTGTCTTCATGTCTAAAGCAAAAGAAAGAAAGAAAGAACTAAATAAAAGGTATTTGCCACTTTCATCATTGTTGTATACTTTCCTCAAAACAAAGTAATATACAGGGTGTATTATAATTAATGGTGTAAACGAATACAGTTGAAAGTACACGATACCAGAAGCAAAAAAATCTGAGTAAACAGAGGGTCGAAAATGCATACCTCATGAGCTATGAGCCATTTTTCATCTTCGATATTGTGAAACAAATAACTTCTACTGCAAGTTCTTTGCTTTCCATGTTTTCGGAAGTGGTAGTATGGACCAAGATAAGAAAAAAAAGTGTCCAGCAAACATGTGCTTTAGAACGCATACCTTAAAAGTTACGAGCACTTGATCATTACTAGAGTTGTGTTTCAAAGTAGCAAAGATGAAGAAGTGCTCATAGCTCTTAAGGAATGCATTTTAGAGCACATCTTTACTGGGATTTTTTTCTTGTTTTGGTTCATACTACCAGTTCCCAAAATATGGAAAGCAAAGAACTTGCAGTAGAAGAGATTTGTTTCATAATATCGAAGACGAAAAATTGCTCGTGACTCCTAACGTAGGCATTTTCGACCCTGTGTTTACTAAGACGTTTTTGCTTCTAGTATCGTGTATTTTCAACTGTATGCGTTTACGCCATTAATTATAGTACACCCTGTATACAGATGGACTTAACTGGTCTATGCTGATGAGCTTCTATGTTTACTTGCTGCTTCAAAACCTCCTCCTGCTTCGTGAAGTAGAAACTTTAACCAAAAGTAATTCGTGTAATATACGAAATGTTTGGTTGTTTAGTGTAAATTACTCGCTTCTATTGTTTACAGTATTGTTTTAGTTCAAAAAATTGCAAAATTTTCTTTGTATCTTTTAACACACATCAAGTTACGATGCTGAGTTGCAAGATATACTCCGAAGTCCTCCCTGTTGCTTGATTCTTTTCTTAGGATGTAATGCACCGTTGGGCCTTTCAATCAGTTGATTGCGTTTCATTTTGTTTTAGGGTAAGGTATACTGTCAAGGTTTAAAAATTCAGCAGGCATAACGGTGTTGAGCGTGGTTCTGCTGATGCTATCTTTTGTCTTATGTAGAGCCATATGTCTTGTACCTTGTCACACAACAATCTATGCTCTTCGGTTTCTGGTATATTACATAATGTACACGACGGTGACTCTGACAATCCAATATAGTGAAGTTTAGAGTTCGTAATTTTGGCAGCAAAGTACCAGGTCGACTTGACATACGTTGACAGGTTACGGCAGTGAATATTTTCCCATATTGTTTCCCAGTTATAACTCATGTGCCGTCAAGAGCGACGTTCATCATTAATGGATTAAAGTTAAGCATGAAACAAATTACGTCCGCTTTCTGAATTCTCATTCCTTGTCATGTTCCAGACCTCACGTCAGTATAGCTCTTCCCTCTTCATGCCAGCCTGCGTGAGCTAAAACGTGTGCATTTCGGCCTCCAGTTGTAACACGGTGTTGGCTCTTCTGCCAACCCTACATTGGCGACGAGTAAAAACGGTGTTCTTATCTATACTGCCCCGAAATCATTGTGTCATGGCTTCGCCACAATCTCCAGATGTACTATCCGAATTTTATCGCTTACAGAATCATCAGACGCAGGCCTTACTGGATGCCCTTGGACAGCTCATCCAGGTTCAATGTGCAATGCAAAACGATGCGGCAGCCGCCGCTCCACCGCTAATGCAGCCGCAATACGCAGTTGCACTGACCTTCCGAACTTTTGATGTTGCACTGGAAAGCTGGACGGAGTGGTCACGCCAATTTGGATTCCATCTCGCCGCCTACAGAATTCAAGGTAACGAGCGGCAGCGTTTTCTTTTGTCGTCCATCGGAGTGCAAACTTACCATATGATAGTCAAATTATTTCCCCCACGCGACGTAGCAACTCTGTCCTACGACGAAATTTTGTCTGCATTAGACGCATATTTCAAACAATCAGTCTATGTAGTTGTGAAACGGTATACCTTCTTTCGTAAAAAACGTACGGCAGGTCAGACTAATCGGGAGTGGGTTGCAACCTCACAAAGCCTTACTAGGGATTGTGCTTTTGAGTGTCAATGTGGACTCCCATATTCAGATACTATGGTACGTGATGCAATTGCTCAGAACGTTTCTGATGTTCGTATCAGGGAACAGATTTTGAAACTAGTCAATCCCTCCCTTCAACAAGTGATGGACATATTGGATCGGCAGGACACACTTGACTTTGCTGAGGAATCATTTGAAACTGCGCCAGCCGTGTGTCAGGTTAACTGGCCCGTCGGGCGAGCTGCACGGAGCAGTAGACAGTAAACAGCCCTCCCGCCCGGCCGCACCCCTGCCGCCAGGCTCTCAGTCATGAATGCCGCGCTGGCAAGCAAATACAGTGCTCAAATCATGCCCGCCGTGCGCTACTAAACATTCGCGTGAGAATTGCCTATCATGCCAAGCTAATTGCTTTTACTGTACTAAAAAAGGACATGTTCAGATTGTTTGCCATAAAAAGCTCAGATCGGAAACTCAAAGCCATTCCAGGCCCTTTGCATCGTGTGTGTGTGTGTGTGTGTGTGTGTGTGTGTGTGTGTGTGTGTGTGGTTTGAGGTTTTCGGGCGCTAACACTTTACTTCACGCCGGAATCGGAATCGAACCAAGGATACGCAGGCTCGCGAAACTTCAGCAATGAAAATTCATGTCATTCATTCCACTCCGCCCAGTGCCACTCTCTCTAACAGTGACTGTGTTCGTCCCACAAATAGTGTGCGTTGACATTGCCGGAACTCCCGTCAAGTCACAAGTGATTTTGTACCAGTGTCAGTTCACGTTGCACAAGACAGTCGCTCTTGTTGTCAGCAGGACAATATACTTTTTGTAGACTTGGACATTAATGGCAAAGTGATACCATTCCAACTCGACACCGGAGCTGCAGTTTCACTGATCAAGCAAGACACTTACAAACTGCTGGGCACACCTCTGTTGCGTGCCGCAAATGTTAAGTTAACCAGTTATTCAGGTCAAGATATCCCTGTGTTAGGACAGTGCAGCCTTCATGCAAAATACAAAGGACAAACAAAACTTGTGTCATTTTACGTCCTTCATTCTTCTTCTGCAGTGAACTTGTTTGGTATCGATTTATTTCAGCTGTTTAACTTGTCTATAGTAAATCAGGTCCTATCAGTGAACCAGACTGTGCCTTCAGACAGTGTTTCTCGTCTATGTGAAGAATTTGCAGACATTGTTGCACCGGGTCTCGGTTGTGCTAAGAACTACAAAGCACATTTGGAACTGAAACTAAACGCGCAACCGAAATTTTTCAGAGCGCGCAACGTTCCACACACATTGCGTGATGAGGTCGCCAAAACATTACACGATGTGGAATCACAAGGTGTAATTGAATATGTGCAGGCTTCTCTCTGGGCATCACCCTTAGTAATTTTGCCAAAACCTTTGGGAAAATTGATACTTTGTGTGGGCTTCAGTGAATCCACAACTAGTCATTGCAACTTTTCCTTTACTCCTCCTGAAGATCTTTTTGACACACTGTGCCCGGGCAAATATTTTTCGAAGTTGGACCTCGCAGTTGCGTACTTGCAAATACCGGTAGATGAAGAATCCCAGCGCGTTTTGGTGGTTAACACTCATCTTGGTTTGTATCAATTCACACAACTGCCAGTCGGGTGTGCATCCGCCTCTGCATTGTTTCAGCAATATCTACAAACTGTTTGTGCGTCAGTCCCTAATGCAGCAAACTATCTGTACGATATTGTGATCTCTGGGAAGACGGAAGAGGAACATTTAGCCAATCTCACAACATTATTTCAGGTCTTGCGACAAAGTGGTCTTCGCTTACGGAAGGACAAATGTGTGTTTTTTGCTAGTGACTTGCCATACCTGGGACATATCCTCAATGCCCAAGGCATCCATCCCAGGCTCATGCACCTCCGTGCCATACAAGACTTGACTTCGCCGCAGAATTTGAAGCATCTACAGAGTGTGCTGGGAAAAATAAACTATTATCACAGATATGTGCCGCATGCCTCTTCCATTTCAGCTCTGCTTCATCGCTTACGCCGTAAATGTGTTCCGTTCGTCTGGACAACGGATTGCAAACGCACCTTTCGCCGGTTGAAATCAGCGTTGCTTTCCAATACTTACCTTACGCCATTCGGTCCCCGGAAGCCCCTTTTGTTGATGGTGGATGCATCGGATTACGGGATCGGTGCTGTGCTTGCGCACAAAGATGGCTCGCACGATCGCCCTATTGCCTTTGCGTCCAAATTGCTCTCGTCTGCGTAAAGCAATTATTCACAGATCGAGAAAGAAGCATTGGCTCTCGTATTTGGTGTTACAAAGTTTCATTACTTCTTGTATGGTCGTCACTTTACCATAATCACAGACCACAAACCTTTGACATCGCTTTTTCATCCGAACAAGCCTGTACCTCCACGTACAGCGCAGAAATTCATTCGCTGGCCTATTTTCCCTTCGCAGTACTGCTACGATATCTTGTGTCAGTCCACTGCTAAGCATGGAACCGCCGATGCGTTGTCCCGTTTGCCTGTTGCTGAGGATAGGGCATTCGATTCCTCCGAACTTGCTTGCATGTTCATTGATTCGGAAACCGATGCCGTGGTCGAATCGTTTCCGATTGATTTTCGTCGTGTATCTACATCCACAACTGCCGACCATGTCCTTGCTACCGTTCTGCGTTTTGTTGCTACGCAATGGCCCTTGTCAAAGTCACGGATCGGGGACCCGTTGGTTTGCCGATTTTTTGCTCACAAGGTGAGACTTTTTGTTCGACGTTGTGTTTTGCTGTTGCGTTCTGACAATGATCAGTCCAGGGTCGAAGTCCCACGTTCGTTACAGTCCTCTGTCCTAAAACTTCTCCACCAAGGACATTGGGGCATAGTGAGAACGAAACAACTTGCTCGTCAGTATTGTACTTGGTTCGGAATCGATGCCGCGATTACGAATATGTGCTCTTCTTGCATGGTGTGTGCCGAACAACAATCAGCACCACCGCGGAAATTCTTTGCAGGGCCAAAAGCAACTTTCCTTTGGCAACGCTTCAACATCGATTTTGCTAATCCATTCTGGAATGCTCGATGGTTGGTTGTGATAGATTCATTCAGTAATTTTCTGTGGTGTCACCACCAGACACCACACTTGCTAGGTGGTAGCTTTAAATCGGCCGCGGTCCATTAGTACATGTCGGACCCGCGTGTCGCCACTTTCAGTGATAGCAGACCCAGCGCCACCACACGGCAGGTCTAGAGAGACGTACTAGCACTCGCCCCAGTTGTACGGACGACGTAGCTAGCGATGCACACTGACGAAGCCTCGCTCATTTGCAGAGCAGATAGTTAGAATAGCCTTCAGGTAAGTCAATGGTTACGACCTAGCAAGGCGCCATTAGCCTTACGTAGCTTGTATCTAAAGAGTCTCACTTGTCTCGTCAAGAGCGATGTACCACAAGGATGGATTAAAGTTATGTATTCCAGCAGCTACGTACTTTTCTTTATAGCATTCATTACGTATCCTGTTACAGACCTATCTCTTGCCTGCGTGAGCTAAACGTGTGCCTTTCGCTACTTCCGTGGCGTGGCTGTCTTGTTACGCCACAACATTTTCCTTTTGTTGTCCGGCTGTCTTATACGTCATCATATGCCACCATCCAAGCATTATCTGCTATCTTTTACATTTAAGGTCTTCACAGACTATTGTTTCCGACAATGCCTCACAATTCATGTCCACAGAATTTCAGTCATTCTGCAAGGCCAATAGTATTCAACATCTGAAGTCCGCGCTGTTTTCGCCACAGTCAAACAGTGCCGCTTGAAACGTCACCGTTGAAAAATTATGTACGATTGTGCTTAAACTGACACACAATATTTTTAGCGCAACGCAATCTGACTTTCAAAAATCCCTACAAAAGAATGGCCCTGACTAACATTAACCTATGCCTTTCACAAATCACTTACCTCACAAAAATGTTCATTACTCGACCTACTGCCATACAGCGAGCACCACAACTGCCAGCTAGATAAAAGATTCAAACTACGGAAGGCACTAACTACTGATAGGCATAGTTAGCAAATGAAAGATTTTAATAGAGAACAAACAATGTATTTGCCTTAATAATCATAATATATATAGCAGTTCATGCCATCCAGTCTTACAAATTTCAAATCTCCGCCATCTCTCTCCCCACATCCACCACTGCTGGCGGCTCACCTCCAACTGCGCAGCGCTACTCGCTGTTCACATCCAGCTGCCCAACACTACAATGGCAGACAACAATGAAAACTAGCCACAGACTGCACACAGCACAGCCAGTGATTTTCATACAGAGCGCTACGTGGCGTTACCAATATAAGAACCTAAACAGCCTACTTACATATTTCGCCACAGTCAAACAGTGCCGCTGAACGATTGGTCAGGACTTTCAAGTCACAGACGTTGAACTTGAAAGAGTCGCATTCTCGGGAGGACGCATTATTGCTCTTTTTGTCCTCGTATCGCTCTCAGCCCCGAGATGGTCGTTCGTCGGCTGAGTTGCTCCACGGTCACCATCATCAAACCTTGATGTCTTTGCTACATCCTCCGCATCCGGTTCCTGTGCAGCGGCAGACATCTGCTTTTGCCCCAGGCAACGTTGTCTACTACCACCACTATCGATGTTCACGGCGTTGGCTCGAAGGGCGGATTCTTCACTGCCTCGGATGCGCTATGTATCTGGTTTTGGGGGCCTCTGGTGAGTGAGGTGCGGCGGCATCTCAATCAACTGCGCGTCTGTCATAGCACGGGATCTGCCTCTCCTCGTCTGCTTTCAGCGACGGTGCAGTCCGGTCAGCGCCCCGGGGACCCACCTACTGGCTCCCCTCAGCCCCAGGTGTTAGCGATGCTGCAGCTGTCGGGCGCTCCCCTAGGTTACGCGCCGCCAAACGCTCCCCGGGACCAGTTGTCCTCTGACATGGAACTCTTCCCCGCTCCAGACCATATGTCGTCTACACCCGTTGGGTTGCACCGGCCCGATGTAGGTCGACCCTTCGGCCCCTCCTGTCTCTCTACGGGCGCATACACCGCATGTTGGTGTGCACCCTGGAGTAGGTTTTCCAGCGTTCCCTAGCTCCCCTTGGTCCGAATGGCAGGGTGCGGGTGGTTCAGCCTCGCCTGTTGTCAGGCTCCCCACCTCGTCACATACGTCAACATGGGTCCTCCCCACAGCGGGCGGAGGCCTTATACCACAACCGTCCGCCGATTTGCGGGGTAGGAATGTGGTGTCACCGCCAGACACCAAACTTGCTAGGTGGTAGCCTTTAAATCGACCGCGGTCCGTTAGTATACGTCGGACCCACGTGTCGCCACTATCAGTGATTAGAGACTGAGCGCCGCCACACGGCTGGTCTAGTCTAGAGAGACTCCCTAGCAGTCACCGACTTTGCTAGCGATGGTTCACTGTCTACATACACTCTCATTTGCAGAGACGACAGTTTAACATAGCCTTCAGCTACGTCATTTGCTACGACCTAGCAAGGCGCCATATTCAGTTACTATAAGTATTATCTTCAAGAATGTATTCTGAACAGATAATATTGTGAATCATGTACCATCAAGAGCGACGTTCATCATTAATGGATTAAAGTTAAGTATCAAATTAATTACGTCCGATTTCTAAATTCTCATTCCTTGTCATGTTCCAGACCTCACGTCAGTATAGTTCTTCCCTCCTCACGCCAGCCTACGTGAGCTAAAACACGTGCATTTCAGCCTCCATTCGTAACATGGTGTTGGCTCTTCTGCTAACACAAAAAAAATTGTCTTTAACAATGCTAATATTAGTAAACTTATTACTGTTAGTGGAAAATCAGGTTATTAAAGGGGAAGCACTTAATCCTATGGTACAAGCAGCTAAAAATAGAATTAACTTCAGAGAAGGACACAATTTGAATATAGCAACAGGAAATCCCAAAATACTTTATCCAGTTTCTACTGTATATAAAGCTCCAAATAATACTAAACAATCCGTTCAAGCTTTGCGCAATAAAATCAGAGATCTATTAACATTTGATGAGTCAATTGATATATCAAATATTACATTTAATATTCAAATGTTAGCACTTCCAAGAAGTAGCAAACATAATAAAGTAGGTTTAGTTGATGATAAAGAGACTAAATTATGCATTACTAGCATTAATAGTAATTATAACCTATGGTGTCCTAGAGCAATAACAGTTGCATTAACATATCACACAGATTTTATCTTAGGTGGAGAACTAACTACTGGTGCAATTAAGAAAATTAGAGCAGGACACAAATACAAATGATAAAGGGCATAACCATGATATAATTTAAACATTTAGGATTTACTATAGACTGTATTAAAAATGTTGACTAACTCTTGGATATTCAAATAAATGTCGTATGCACTGGAAATTTCAATTCAGTTATCTGTCATAGTCCTAAGGAAACAATAAAATTATGTCTGTATAGAAGTCACAACCATTTTGATATAATTAACAGTATATCAGCAGAATAGTATCATCATATTTTTGTGACAAATGTAACAGTACATGTAACAACATGAACGAATATAAATGCAAAACAGAGAGAAAAATATGTATCTTATACAATGGAACAGAACACAAAACCATTTAAAATGGATATACTGTCAACATAGTATTTATTATGTTATAATGAAGAAAATTTAAACCATCACTAAGAAATTTTTTATTTAGCTTATAAATGTGAAGAATGTAAAAGGACTGGCTTGAGATCTAAAGAACATATAAGTGATTTGAAATATGTAGAAACTGCGAACTGGAAGTAGAAATTACAAAATCATTAGTATTACATGCAATACAAAATACAAAAAGGTGGTTATGTGAAAGAAAATTTATTGAATAATATATAGTAAAAGTTGTCAAAAATGTATTAAAATGGTTTTTATGTTAATGGAGAATATAGAAGTTAATATACCTTTGAATGTTCCAAATGCAGTAATATAGTTACAGGAAAACAGTTTAAGTGCTGTAGAAAAGAATTCCCAAGAAGAGTTCTTTGTATCTATATAGAAGTAGAAATTAGAAAATCATTAGTATTACATGCAATACAAAATACAAAAAGGTGGTTATGTGAAAGAAAATTTATTGAACAATATATACTAAAAGGTGTCAAAAATGAAGTAAAATGGTTGTTGTGTTGATGGAGAATATAGAAGTTATTATATTTTTGAATGTTCCAAACGCAGTAGTATAGTTACAGAAAAACAGTTTAAGTGCTGTAGTGAAGAATTCATAGGAAGAATTCCTTGTACCTGTACTAAAAATGTATGTTTTTTGATTCTGAAGCTCAACAAGAAACAAGAATACGTATTCCAAATGTCATAATAGTTCATAATTTTAATGGTCATATTGTTTATAAATTTAAATAAATGATGTGTCCTGTAGGTGGCTGATATCTAGTGAACATAATGAATATATATTTAAAGCTCATACAGCTGATGATGATTCACAATTGATTGTAAAGTACTGTGTTGAAAATACAATAAGGCCATATAGTATCTACACAATACCTAACTTAACGTTATTGTAAATGAAACAATTAGGACTAAGAATTATAGATAGCAACAGTATTTTACACAGAGAACTTAGCAAATTTCCAGATACTTTGATTTGAAAAAATTTAAGAAACTTTACTTGCCACATTTATTCAATACACAAGAAAATGTTAATTACATAGGACCCTTTCCCAATAACGAATATTATTTGTTCATACTATGAAGCAGGAAGATAGGAAAATATTTCCCAAATGGTGTAGCCTAAAAATTAAATAAATTACTTGTTCGATATGAAGAAAGATATTAATGAATTCCGTAATTATGATGTACATATATTAAGAAGAGGTTGTTTAGAACCAAGAAAACAATTCCTAGAAATAGCTAAAATATACCCATTCTGTTATTTAACAGTTGCTGGAGTTTAAAAGACCATATACAGATCTAAAAACTTACCTAATAGAAGAAGTGCTGTATTGGATACAGAACAAAAGGAAAATTATGGTTAAACAGTTTAAAATTATGGCTAAATAGTTTAAATATAAAAATATTCGTCATACTCTTAATGGCAAGGATGTAATTATAGCTGGAGCTAAAGTAAATGGCTGTGATAAAGAAGCCAATACTGTTTGCCAACACCACAGCAGTTTTTGGTATGATTGTAAAAAATGTTTTAAAACTGAAATGGTTAACAACAAAAATCCAGAATTAATGAATGATTTATATCGAAAGATGTTAACAAGAATTACATGAATATGAAAGTCAGAACATAATTTAATGTAGATGTGTGAATGTAATTGGATTAACTCAGCAGTGTATAAAAAAACTTAAGAAATGAAAACAGTTTCCTGAAGTTGTCAAAGAGCTACTTGTTATCATGGTCATACAATTACAATAAAATTTAGAGGTACAGCAGATGGTATTCAAACACACAATAATACATCAATATGTGTAGTCTGTATCCAGCACTACAATATTATGATTATTATCATGTAGGTCATGCAACAAAAATATATATGCCAAGATGTTATTGTAAAAGATGGTATGGGCTTACAAGCGCTAGTGGTATCTAGAGTACTGTATCTTTCTCTTTTAATTGTGTGCATGAAAACTGATAAAAGTGAAAAACTGCTGTTTCTTTTGTGTGTAAAATATGTATAAGAAAGAATAAATGAAAGTAATAACAATGATGCTTAAAAAAGTTTCACTGGAACTTGACAACTAGTGAAGCAAATAAAGTTATAGGAAAAGAACATAACATTTTAGTTATTTACAAAGGTGGAATTTCAGAAATAAAAGCAACATTAAAATTTGTTTAAAAATTACATGAAAAAACTTATGAAAATAAGATTAGAAACCAGCGCCCATAAGTTTGAAACTAACAAGGTGTATATAAAATATGTAAAAGCAAAAATAGTTGTTTATTTAGATCTAAAGAGAATAAAACTAAACCTAAGAAAACGATCTGTTGCTAAGATATTAATGACAGTATGGCACAGATGATGTACAATTTCAAGGATTATAATGTAGAAAATTATACATTCATTGGAGCTGACATTACGGTTATCGTCAACTGCACGAAGAATTGCCTCATCCATTGCAGGTGTCCTCGTCGTTCTAGGTCTTCCCCAGTCGCGAGTCATAGGCTGGAATGTTCCGTGCTCCCTAAGACGCCGATCAATTGCTTCGAACGTCTTCCTGTCGGGACACCTTCGTTCTGGAAATCTGTCTCGATACAAACGTACCGCGCCACGGCTATTGCCCCGTGCTAATCCATACACAAATGGGCATCTGCCAACTCTGCATTCGTAAACATTGCACTGACTGCAAAACCACGTTCGTGATGAACACTAACCTGTTGATGCTACGTACTGATGTGCTTGATGCTAGTACTGTAGAGCAATGAGTCGCATGTCAACACAAGCACCCAAGTCAACATTACCTTCCTTCAATTGGGCCAACTGGCGGTGAATCGAGGAAGTACAGTACATACTGACGGAACTGAAATGAGCTGTAACATGGAAATTAAGCGTTTCCAGACACATATCGACATAACATCTTTTCTTTATTTGTGTGTGAGGAATGTTTCCTGAAAGTTTGGCCGTACCTTTTTGTAACACCCTGTATATGAAACCGTGACCGTTGTAGTACAACTGTGATGAGAATCCACATTCTTCTGCTTATTGTGTATAAACCTCTTTTGTCTGCACTTGTAACTTCGTAGCTATGCACGTTCGCGACTTACACCGGTATATCTTATTTTCTATCCTATTTAACGGTTCCACTCTGAACAAATAATATCTTCACATAGTAGCGTCACATGTTCCTCTCATATTTTACGCACTATTTCATAATTTGTGCCGAATTTGCTTGCTGAATGCAGTTCCACTGGCTGTTCTACTTGTAGAACAGTTCTCTCAATAAGTCTGTCAAAGACTAAAATTCAGAGGTTAACATTCTGGGAATGTAATTCAAATTTCACATGCATCCATGCTTGCACAGGCTGCATGGATGTACACACTGCACGAATATTTGATTCTAAGACTAATCTCTTTACACTAAGAGCCTATTAGCTTTTCCAAATTGCTTTCATACTATTATTGATACGTTTACTTCTGAAACATCTGAAGAAATTTGTCGTTGCGCCTGCGGAAGTTAATCATTATGGGGTATTTTTCAAACAGATAGCGTTATCACATAGACTTTGTGAAAAATGACAATAAAATCAGTTAAATAGATTTTTCACAACTTTAGTAGAACATTCATGCTAAAAGCTGAAGAAAGCGGTTAGCTTTCAAAATATTTACCAGACACCCACAGTCTTAAAAACGTAAAGTAATCACTACCATTAATGAAATCTGAATTAATGTTATCTGCTGAAAACTATTCTAGCAATAGTTTTTCATGGCCATTTAACGATTTTTTGAAATCTATCTATGGGTGAATCACCATTCTGAGTGTCCTTTGTTATTAAAAAAATAAATTTAAATGTCTTATATTGGGAAGTGCAAAAATTGTACACGTAAGCTTTAATGAGTTGCGGCATGTTTCCATTGTCGGTATGTGTTATCTGAGTCAGAGTAATTAATGTACTAATTATGGTACTAGCAGGAACTGTGTTTCCTTAAAACAACGTAATTTATTTTTGAATCAGACATAGAAATTTTCATTTTCGCCTTGTACTCGTGGCAATTTACAATATAGTATAATATACCTAATATCCAGGTCACAGCTACTGGGTGGTGGTAGGATCAGTTGATTCCAAATATCAATCCCCAGCATTTATGACATAGCAGAGTAAGTTAGCATAACGTAGTCTGTCTAGAGGGGGGGGGGGGGGGGGAGTAGGGGTGGGATGGAGACAAGACACATTTAAGTACTTAAAATTTGGTCTTGCGTGGAGCACATATGAAGTGAAATGCCCCGAAATAACAGGCTTGGGAATGGAGCATATTTTAGAACTCTTCTCTTGGTAATTGAAGTGGCGAGAAAAGCATGTTAGTATGCAACAGCTGGGCAGTCTACCGTATCTACCCTGTAAGCGGATTACAAAATCTAATTGACGTTAAACAGTTTAAACGTTGAAAACGTCTGACGGAAAAGCAAATAATGACGCGGAAAACAGTGCAGTCGTTGTCGTATTGCGGAATCGGAGCGGTACATCTGACGTCCGAAAGGGCATGGTCATTATTGGCTTTCCGGCAAATTGTTGAAGCATTTCTGAAACGGCTAAGATTAAACTGCTCACGTCCCGCTGTGGTAAAGCATATCACACGTGGAAAAACGGCGCTATCCGAAAACGGCTCCGGAACAAATGTGTTGCACCATGGGCCATAGACGAGACCGCAGCTACGAAGATGTGCATGGGCGAATAGACGTGCAACTGTTGAGCAACTGACCGCGCAGATGAACGAAGGTTGTACCAACGGTGTCTCCTTAACGACGGTTCAGCGAACATTGCTGCGTATGGACCTCCGCAGCAGGCACCTAGCTCATGCATCCATTCTGACTGCTGTTCTCTGGCGACGAAGGCTGGAATATGGACGCCACTACCGCACGTGGGTGTCAACTGAGTGGCTTTTTCTTTTTTTGAGTCATCAGCCTTCTGACTGGTTTCATACGGCCCGCCTTTTGTGCCAAACTCTTCATCTCAGAGTAGCACTTTCAATCTGCGTCCTCAGATATTTGCTCGAAGTTTTACAATCTCTGTCTTCCTCCACAGTTTTTGCCCTCTACAGCTACCTCTAGTAACATGGAAGTCATCCCCTGATGTCTTGACAGATGCCCTATCATCTGGTCCTTTCTCCTTTCAGTGTTTTCCACATATACCTTCTAGCGTTAAAAGGTTTTTGATTTTCGCATTTAACCAAATATAACATTGATGATGATAATTTATGGCAATGTTTGCCGACAAGATAAAGAATGCAACCTTTAACACTAGATTGCGTACTCACGGCATTACTTCTTGGCCGTTTTTTGATACGACTTGGAAAGCGAGAAAAATTAATGAATGATCGCCGATGGGTCGGTTCTCGATTGTGTTCAGGAGACGTACAGAATGATTGCGCGAAAATAGTTTCTCAAATGACCTCTTAACCCGGATTGCTTTCACGCAATCAGACTCTTCAATGAATTTACCTAAGGGACCTATTTGAGCAATAATAAAAAAATTGGAAATGAATGCAAAACAGTGAAATTTTGTAAAAAAGAGTTGTCAGATCGGAAATTGAACACATTAATGGTCTCCCAAATACAATCGAGACACCGAGATAAAGAGCGAACCTGTAACAAAGTTGGCCGGCCGCGGTGGTCTAGCGGTTCTAGGCGCTCAGCCCGGAGCCGCGCGACTGCTACGGTCGCAGGTTCGAACCCTGCCTCGGACATGGATGTGTGTGATGTCCTAAGGTTGGTTAGGTTTAAGTAGTTCTAAGTTCTAGGGGACTGATGACCATAGATGTTAAGTCCCATAGTGCTCAGAGCCATTTGAACCATTTTTTTGTAACAAAGTTCATTTAAACATAAACATTATTTGTGGTTAATTTAAAGAAAAGAATAAGCATAGATTTTCTGTATAGTGAAGCATCAATATATTCTCAAAGAACAAAGGCGTTAAACTATAAACATTAACAAATTTACGGTGAATACAAAACTTACATTTTTATGTTTTTCTCATACATGGAGCAGTCCAACAATCGCTGCTTTTGTATGTGTGATATTTTGTAAAAATTAAATGTCCTGGCGTGCGCGTAAGTATTTTTTATCGTCTCAAGGTTTACAGAAGCGGTTTTTTTTGGTGATAACGTGGTTTTTCACACTAAATGAAATATAACATGTAGCGGTGCTACACAACACGTCTTAACAAGTCGGCGACCAAACATCAAAGGTAATGAAGTACATGTTAACATATCGGCGACCAGAAGTACAACTAACTATAAAGACTCTAGAATTTTCCTAACAAATGATAAATTGTTCTTTCTTCTGTTTCGCAACTTCTTGCTATCAAGCGCTGCGGCAATGATTTTAAATATCTGCGCCCAGCGAGTCATAGTGTTTAAAAGTACCTTTTAAACGCTGGCCGCGCGTCTTGGTATAGGCGCACGTTATAAACAGATTTCGTTTCTTTACTCTCGCGTTGTCATGCTTAGTATCATTACAATCTACAGCTCGATGGCTGTCCTTTTCTCATATGCAAAATGTCTGAAATCCAATAATATCACATTGCTTCCCGCGTGAGGAGCGATGACTCCGTCAGGATCATCGCGACTCACGCGTAATCGTGATATTATTCTTTCGTGAAACAAGTTATTATTACTTGCAAAAATTCTTTACAATGGATTTTATACACTACATCAGGCAAAGTGGTTAACATACAGAGTATCAGGTAAGTATATTCGTACGACTGAAATTGATAGTAATTTGTTCATAGGGTAACTACATGACAATTGAACTGTGCTGTTTCTAATGTATTGTACAAGGATAACAAATGTTCATTTTTCGGTAAAAGATAATGAAATTAAGATAAAGATACACATACATAGATACATTATACATTGCATAATAAATATTAAAAAGTAACAAAGAAATAAATTACTTGACTTCGCAGGAAGTCTGGGTGCTGTGTGCACTCGTGTAAAAAATATATTACAAACAATTGACATTCTTGTTTTACAATGCCATATTACAGGAATATTTTTGTCGTTGTTTCGTCGAAGATTTCTTGCAGTAAATACGTAGCACTTTACGTATTTGTGGCTTTCATGACCTGCAAAAAAAATGTTTCACTACACTTGGGTAGGTATGAGTTGCACTGAGAGTGGTAGAACTTGGGGTATAAATGATAGCACTGCACTTGAGTGGGGAAATTGATTACACTTTCACAGTGGAGGAAAAGTAGGGCATCACTTTCACTGTGGAAGTTGGAGTAGTTGTCGGGGTGTGATGTTGCTTTGGAAATACGTCGTGGGTCAGGAACTGGAAGATTGGTTCTGCAACATGTTGCGCCGTATGATGGCGGTCTCTATTTCGCTTGACACATGTCCGTGCTTCCATTTATGTTTTCGTACATGAAAAATACAAAAAAAATTGGCATTAGAAAGTACTTACTTACTAATAACTTAGTCTAAAAGAAAATTGGGTTAGGTAAGGATAACAATTGTTTATGTACATAAGGTCTCATTCTCTTAGGAATGCTTAGATCTCACATTTGTCTATTTTACTGTTTTTATTTGGTTCGACACGTTTTCGACATTACTCGGCCTGGTCAGTAAATTCGGTAGCAATTGTCAAAATCGAGCTTAAGACTCTTCCGATTAGTGTCTTTATAATTTCACAAGGTACATGAGTGTTTAATTCATTGCTTTATCATATTTTATTTTGAATGCATTTCAAACACATTTGACATCTGCGCTCGTTGTGCAAAGAAAAATTGATTGTTGAGCGCTCAGCGTACACAGTGTTACGTCCGTTGGTCACAATCACGTGATAATAACTTGACAGTTCCACAACGCTAGCTGCAGTATTCTGCGAGAAGCAGAGCGTTTGGTGTCTACTAGCCGTGGTGTGAGTTTTTACATAGTTTTTCATCGACTCTGGATTACGGAAGCAGCCAGATGCAGCGACTCCCGCAGCTGTTTCGAAGAATGTGTCCGTGGAAAGGCGTACAGTACCGTTTGTGGTAAGTACAACACTTATTCACTTTCACTCTTCGGCTTTCTACATCGTGGTTTCGTGGTACAAGTACTTATAACATTACTTCACACGCGGTATTTCACACGTGTCCTTGGAGTTATCACTTTTCAGTTCACACGTTATTATTAATTCGCGTTCACATTTATTTGGTCGTCATGTTAAGGTTCACACGCACCACTTTTATACGTGTCCGTTAATTACTTGTCTATAGTCAGTTCACACGCAGCAGCATATACGTGTCCATTTATTACTGACTGCATTATTACTACAAAGTACAGTTAACATTTAGTATACATATCATGTCTGAAAATTATTTACAAAGAAATATTTAGTCTCTGTGACTACAAGGCCTGACGAAAGGCGTGTCTCTTGTTCGCAGTTTGTGCTTCCAAGGCACTTAAGGTTTTCACTTTGTTCGAAATCTTTTCTTTTTACAATAGTTACTCTTTTCTCAAGTTCAGTTCTTTTATTTTCTCTCTATTACGTCGTTAGTATGAAGACATAGTCAATGTGGCTTCGTTTTCGTGATGAACAGTTCGTGTTCAAACTACCATTAGGGAAATTGGGAAGCTTGGTGTTCCCTGTCGTGCAATTGCACATAGCAAATGTTAATTGAACTCGCAATTTGCGGAGAATAAGCATAGCCCGTCGACAACCAATGTGTCACGACTATCCATTCGTATAGCCTGCGTGTATCAATCGTGCAACCAGCTCGTAAAATTCACTTCTCTACTGGATAAGGTAGGATGGTAAGGATACTGGTTAGAGGAAAACACAAAATACTTTTACGGAGTGAAGAGATTTGAAGACACAGTGTTAATGACGTATGATATGATGAGCTTAACATAAATTATTGTCACCTTAGTTTTTCATGACAGTATAATTAAATCGATACAGTAGCTTTAGTGTCGTCTGATCCAACTCTCTAAACAATTTTCTATGCATATCTAAAATTACTTAAACCATGCATTAGCAGTGAACTGTGTCTGTTAACTATCTTCTGTTCCACGTATCGTAAAATTAGTTTTCTAAAAAAAAATCGTCGTATCTCGAGGACCTGAAATAGATATTTCTAGTACTAAATCAGTTTATTTATAAATGATCTTTGTAAGTATTTCAGCTGTACTGTGCCGTAAGATTGTTATGAGCGTATACGGTTTTCTCCGTATTATAATAAAATAATTGAGTTACGCACTTCTTTCCTGCTACCTGGATCGTTATTGACTTACTTGATTCTTATATGCTAAGCTGCTGCTTTTTGCCTGCTGCGTTTCATAGGTGGTCTCATAAAATTTGTTGTCATACACTCCTTATGCATAACATAACATTTACTTCATTAGAGTAAGCGACCTTAATCATTTTTTTTCTTTTTTTTTTACCTACGAGCAATCATTCTGGTCATAATGATCATTTTAATTTATTTCATTCAAGAGGAGAGAGCTTTGCTACACTTAAAACTAGTGGTAGCAGGTGGCACTTAGCACGTCCCTACTATAATATTTATTTGTCAGCTCTTTCGGCTGTGGCCGTTCATGGCTCAATTAACTTAAAACTAACTTACATCTAAGGCAAATCTTGCTCTCCTACAATAAATGTATACAAATTGCTTATCTTGTTGTGGCAGGTCGACAGGTTGTTAGTCCTGTGCATTACTCTTACATACGTTGGTACTTCACACATAGTATGACAACTTATAGTGTGTGTATATTTTATTTTAGCAGCTTAACTTAACAGATATTTTCAATGATTGACTAGGTATTTCTTCAAGTCTGCGTGATGGAACAATCCTTTTATTCGTCCAGATACAGGGTCAGCTAATAGATAGCAACCAATGTGCGGCTTTCTTAATATAATATATGGTCCTTCATACAAGTGCTGCCACTTGCGATTCTTATGATGAATCAAAGATGGTTTGAAGTGGGTCTTTAATAGCACTCGTTCATTTATATGATACGATAAGACTTTGCTAATGTGTTTGTCATGCGCCTTTTTTCTTAGGTTGGCATGAGTGGTTAAAGATACGAGAGCTTGTCTTAACTTGTCGTCTAATGTTACTTCAGGGTGTTGTAATTTTGGGATGGGGTGTACCCATTCATTTCTTTCTAGTCGTTTAGAGACTAGTTCTGATGGTGTGAAAGCAGTTGATGTGTGAGGTAAATTATTAACAATCTCTTCAAAGGGTGTGACGAAATCAATCCACGGTGTCTGGTGGTTTGGAATATACGTTCGTATGAAACGATTGAACTCTTTGAATACTCTTACTGTGGGATTACTTTGCGGTCGGTACCGGGATATCAAAATTTGTCTGATGTTGTTGGTTACAAGGAAATTTATCCATCGTTTCCCCACGAAAGTTGATGCGTTATCAGATAACATGGCTTCAGGCTTGCCAAAGCGAGGAAAATAGTCTTTCTCTTAGTGGAAGTATATTAGAGGACTTCATTGCATAGAGTCTCACGTGTTTGGTAAAAGTTCTAACAATACGACCAGATACTTCTCACCTCCTCTTCCCTGAGGAAGTGGACCTGCCTAATCCAAACTGACGATTTGGTTTGGTCTTTGTGTACTTATCGGGTTTAAAGGTAAGGCATTTGACAAATTGAAAGGTTTCGCCTTTTGGCAAATGGAACAATTTCTTAATAATTGGTGCATCTTATTGTGAAGATTAGGTACATAGCAGTATGTTGAAATGTTGCGTTTGCATTTTTCTGGGCCATAGTGACCCCAGGAGAGGTGAGTGTACCAAATGAGATGTTCAACATAATACAGACGCACCACCTTCCTGTCAACAGAGAAGTTCGGTGAAACAAAACTCCATTGTGTACTTTATAAAATTTTGACAACGAGTGATCAAGGTTGTTTTGAAGAAGCTGTTTAATTTCTAGCCAATTGCGATCTGTGTCTTGAAGAGTATTTATTTGACGGCAAAGACGCAAAAAGTAACTCCGATGTAGAGGATCTTTCATAAGAAGAATTTTGTGATCAGAAATCTGTTCTATTAATTCAGTAGGCTCCGGCAATCCTTCCGGCATACGTGACAATGCATCAGCAATAATGTTATTCTTGCCCTTTACGTAAATAATTTCAAAATCATACTCTTGTAGAAATAAACACCATCGAGTAAGCCGAGGATGATACAGTTTGCAAGAGAGTAAGAAGCTCAGTGCTTGATGATCTGAGTATACTCTGATTTTGTGACCATAAATATAGTAATTAAAGCGGCGAAAAGCCCACACAACGGCTAATCCCTCTAATTCGGTTACCGAATATGATCTCTCACATTCGGTTAAGACCCGACTGGCAAAACTGATTATTTTGACTTCCTCCTGCCCATCAGTTTTGTCTATTTGAAATAAACATGCACCTAATCCTTGAAACGACGCATCGCAAGAAATGTAGAAATCTAAACTCATGTTTGGATGACTTAAAATGTTACTCTTTAGAAGAGCTTCTTTGATCTTGTCAAAGGCTTTTTGGCATTCAGAAGTCCACATCCAGTGGACGTTTTTCTTGAGCAAATTTAACAATGCGGGATTGTTCATTGATTGATTCGGAATGAAGCGACGGAAGAATGAAGCTAATCCAATGAAACCTTTTAGTTGCCTTTTAGTGCAAGGCACAGGGAAATTTTCTATTGCTGTTAACTTGCTGGGATCAGGTGAGATTCCTTCCGAAGACATTATGTGTCCTAAAAACTTGACTTCTTTCTTGGCAAATTTGGATTTTTGTAAATTTGCGGTAACGCCAAAATCAGAGAATCTTTGAAAGATCTTTTGTAGGAGAGTTAAATGTTCTTCCCAGGAAGTCGTTGCTATCAGTAAATCATCAACATAGACGGTGACTTGGTCAAGTAAGTCTGGTCCTAGCACATGATCAAGTGCTGCAATAAAAACATCAGAACTAATGTTGAGACCGAAAGGTACTACACGAAAATGATAGGATCTGCCGGCAAAGATAAAGGCTGTGTACTTCCTCGATGATGATGATAGTTTCACCTGCCAATAGCTACTTCGGAGGTCTATTGAGGATAAGAACCTCACACTATGGAATTTTTGTAGTTGTTCCTCCAGTGGTTCTGGTCTTGTGCATACTGGAATCATGATTTTATTAATATTCCTTGCGTCCAAAACAAGTCTGACGCTTCCATCGTGTTTGAAAACAGGTAGCAACGGGCGTCAGTAGGGAGAGTCGGACGGTTCTATGATTTTCCACTTAAGCATTTTTCGTATTTCTTGTTTGACGGCTTCTTTACGGGACTACGGAACTGAATAGGTTGTTTTGCAAAAAGTATCATGGGGTTTCACTCTCATGTTAAATTCATAGTCTGCTATGATACCTGGTTTTCTGGAAAAAATGTTCATATATGTTGATAATAGGTCACGTAGTTCATACTTCTGTCTGTCGTCAGGTCCGTCTGTTTCCACAATTTTTATGTGTAACTCGTCGGCAGTTGGTAATAAGTCAGGGTCATTGTTGACGTCACTGAACTCGTCAACCGCACGGTGGTAATGTTGCGTGTCAGAAAGTCTACGTACTTTCACTTTACGTTCCAGGTTGCTTATCCTGACTTTGGTTCTCATTAGATGTATGACCAGTGTCCTATCATCTAGTCTTAACGTGCACTTACCTTCAGCTAAATCAATGATGGCACGATTTCTTCGTAGAAAGTCCATTCCTAACAAGCATGGCACTGACAGGTTCTTTACTACTAAATATGTGCACTGTATACAGTCGGATTTAAATTGTATTGTTGCTTGTACTTGCAAGCTAACCTTCTGCACTAGGGAGCCTACTGATCCGGATACAGTTCATTCTTGTACAGGAAGTGAAGGAATTTTTGTTACAGAGCACACCTTTTTATATACACACATAGACATAGCATTAATATTTGCACCTGTGTCGATGATGGCAATGATTGGTATATCATAAATGTGAATCAGAGTTGACGCTTGTACTTGGTTTTCCCAAAGGTCGTTGTTTTCGTAGGTGTTCTTTTCGTGGAATAGCTCGTCCTGCAGGTCTCTCTCGTCTTCGTATCTAATTACGTTGGTATATCTTTTCATGAAGTTGCCACCCATTGGTTCCGCAGCTTCCCCGTGGAGGCCTAAAGAAGCTGCTAATGGTTTTCCGATTGGGGTGGAGCTGAAATGTCAGTTATTTTTACTTGACTAGTATTTTGCCACATACCAGGTCGAAAAGTTGCGTTCGTATCCCATACGACTTGTGCCTCTCTTGATTGCGTGTTATTTGACATCGAGTTCGGTGCTTGGTTCGCCTGTGTGTAGAAAATGGTCGGATTTCCTTGGCTATTATGACCGACGGTGTCAGGAAAAGCATGCGACGAATTGTCCTGACTATTGTTCCTGAACTGTTGGTTGGGTTGGTGAGAAAATGTCGCATTTTTCGGCTGTGAAAAATTCATTTGGTGAGACGGAGTGAAGTGACTCGGCTGACTGTACTGTTGTGGTCTGTTATAATTGTTCCATTTCTTTCCCTTGTGACGATTTCCATTATTCGTCTTGTTGTTCTGGTACTGGTAATTACCGTTGTGATTTATCGATGAATTACCGTATTGTTGCTGTGTGTTTCGATAAATCGGATTGTATCTATTCTGGTATGGATATTTGTTATATTGTTTTCCATTACGGCGGTTGAAACTGTTGTGATTGCCGTAAGGCTGAGCGTTTGGTTGTCCAGTGTTATGTTGGTACGACATTCCATTGACGCAATTAGTTATGTGCTGCTGCGGAGCGGGCGGTCCATTATTATAATTATTCCGCGCGCTCGCACGCACACCCTCATAGATCGTATCCAAATTGTCAAGGACAGAAAGAATGGCTTCTAGGTCTTCTTCACTCACATTAACTAGTTTTTCTCTTATTGACACAGGAAGTTTTGACTTTAAGATCATGATTACATCTTTGGTTGAAATGGGCGTGTCCCAATACTGAATTTTACGTAGATATTTTTCAAAATAACGTCTCAAACCTCCTCCTTTGGTGTTGAAGGGTTCGGCGTTGTAAACCTCCTTTCGGAGTCTTTGTTGTATACCTGAACTCCAGAATTTATTCAAAAAATGCTTTTCAAAATCTGCATAGGTGTGACATTTGTCTATTCTTTCTGTACCCCAAATTGATCCTTCACCGTGCGCATAGCCTAAGATGAACTGTATCCGCTGCCTGTCGTTCCATGATTCTGGAAAAGCACCTGTGAATGATTTTAGAAATACCATGGGATGTATATTTCGTTTTTCAGGTATAAAAGGCTGAAAAACTCTGTGTTTTAGCACACTCTCGTGTCGCATTAGTTCAACGAGTGTTAGTTGATCGGCATGACTACGTGACGTGGAAGTTTCGTCACGCGTATTATTTACTGTTGGTGAGAATTGTACCTGACACTCGGGATACTGACGATTATCGTGTTCTGGCGGTAGCGAATACTCACTTTGATTGCCACCTTGCAATTCCGTAACTTGTCGTTTCAGTTGATCTATATCATTGCTTAGCTGACGTTTCCATTCCGGAAGATCGTGGCTAAATGCTCGTCTGATTTCACCTAATTCACTGGTTAAAGTGTCACCAGAAGAACCGGGAGCGGTTAAGATTTCGGCTGTAGCAGATTTAACCGTACCCTTTAGTTCAGCGTGTACCTTGCTGACAATGTACTGTTCTTTGGATTGCATCCACTCTTCAAATTCCCTATTAATTGTATTGCTTATACCGGTGTTGACATCTGCGATCTTTTTGTCAGTATTGACATCGGATATTTGCTGAGCAAGGTCTTCAACTCGCTCGCCAACGTGGTTGACACCTTCTGTCAATTCGCTTACTCTCTTTGAAACATCACTGTAATGTTTCAAAGAGTCACTCGCAGTTGATTTACACACATCTATTTGGGCCTGCATATCTGTGAACTTGCTACCAATATTGGTCTCGGCGGATTCCACCATCGAAAGAACACTATCAATTTTTGCGTGTACGCTTGCGTTTAGCTCGCTTGCGTAAGCAGTGGTAATGACTAATTTTTTCCTCCATAGTGTCATTCGAATTTTTGATTTGTGCTTGGATGTCGGTAATAACAGAATTTGTATTGTTCATTCGCACTTGAGTGTCCTCTATCCTTGATTCTAAACTGTTGAACCCGCGGTCACTTTGATTTATTAACTGTCTGACTTGCGTTTCAATATTGTCACTTTGGTTTGTTAACTGTCCCATTCAAGTGTCAAGATTACCCATGTGAGCTTCAATGTTATCACTCTTGTTTGTAAGCTGTGCCATGCTTGCTTCAAAACTGGTTTTCATATCAGCAAACAATATTAGTATATCTGACAGCGAGCATTCACGTGACTGCGACGCGGTCTGTGGCGCCGACAGCTCACGTGTCGCTTCGTCGTCTGTTGTTCCCTTACTACGAGATTCAGGTTTGTTTACACCCGCGCGCGATCTAAAGTTGCCTTGGTTGCTCATCAGCCATCGTAAATTTAAAGTAGTTACACTGCACGAGTTGGAAAAGATAATTTTTTTTAATTATGATTTTGACTTGTCAGGTGCGTCAAGGATTTCGCGTCCTGATTTCTCAGATATTGCATGCGCGTTATAAACAATTAAAACTCTGACACACTGGCGATAAAAGAAATGAAAAAACACTTATAGAGCACTGAAACTGGCACAGATAGCGGCCATTGTGATTCACTAAAATGCACAATAATGGAAATTCTTGCTAACTATTTCTAACTATTGTAAGCGAAATGATGTGATAGAGCCGGATCTAATAGCAAAAGAAAACAGAAATTTGGAAATTAAATTGCTTGAGAAAAAAGCGTAGAGAGTGAATGTCACGAGCCGACCGAATGCTAGGTACACAAAGCTTCAAACGTAATGAAAAATCGTACTCACATTAGTTGTCTTGCGCGCTGCTATTTATTGCTGTTGTGGATTCTTACTGCGACTTTCTGCATATGCGTACTTTTTTTATCACTGGTTTTGGCTTCCAATTTTCTCCAGATAGCAGCATGAAAATAAAAAGAACAAATTATTTTTTTAGTCAAGTCCCTGTTCGGGCGCCACATCTAGCGTTAAAAGGTTTTTGCTTTTCACATTTAACCAAATATAACGTTGATGATGATAATTTATGGCAATGTTTGCCGACAAGATAAAGAATGCGACCTTTAACACTAGATTGCGTACTCACGGCATTACTTCTTGGCCGTTTTTTGGTACGACTTGGAAAGCGAGAAAAATTAATGAATAATCGCCGATGGGTCGGTTCTCGATTGTGTTCAGGAGACGTACAGAGTGATTGCGCGAAAATTGTTTCTCTAATGACCTCTTAACCCAGATTGCTTTCACGCAATCAGACTCTTCAATGAAATTACCTAAGGGACCTATTTGAATAATAATAAAAAAATTGGAAATGAATGCAAAACAGTGAAATTTTGTAAAAAAGAGTTGTCAGATCGGAAATTGAACACATTAATGGTCTCCCAAATACAATCGAGACACCGCGATGAAGACCGAACCTGTAACAAAGTTCATTTAAACATAAACATTATTTGTGGTTAATTTAAAGAAAAGAATAAGCATAGATTTTCTGTATAGTGAAGCATCAATATATTCTCAAAGAACAAAGGCGTTAAACTATAAACATTAACAAATTTATAATGAATACAAAACTTATATTTTTGTGTTTTTCTCATACATAGAGCAGTCCAACAATCGCTGCTTTTGTATGTGTGATATTTTGTAAAAATTAAATGTCCTGGGGTGCGCGTAAGTATTTTTTATCGTCACAAGGTTTACAAAAGCGTTTTTTTTGTGATAACGTGGTTTAGCGGTGCTACACAACACGTCTTAACAAGTCGGCGACCAAACATCAAAGGTAATGAAGTACATGTTAACATATCGGCGACCAGAAGTACAACTAACTATAAAGACTCTAGAATTTTCCTAACAAATGATAAATTGTTCTTTCTTCTGTTTCGCAGCTTCTTGCTATCAAGCGCTGCGGCAATGACTTTAAATATCTGCGCCCAGCGAGTCATAGTGTTTAAAAGTACCTTTTAAACGCTGGCCGCGCGTCTTGGTATAGGCGCACGTTATAAACAGATTTCGTTTCTTTACTCTCGCGTTGTCATGCTTAGTATCATTACCAACTACAGTTCTATGGCTGTCCTTTTCTCATATGCAAAATGTCTAAAATCCAATATCACAACCTTTCCTCTCCAGTTTCGCACACAACTCTACTCTACTCTGTTATTCCACCTAATTTTCAACATTCGTCTGTAGCACCACATCTCAAATGCTTCGATTCTCTTCTGTTCCGGTTTTTCCACAGTTCATGTTTCACTACCATAGAATGCCGTGCTGCAAAGGTACATTTTCAGATATTTCTTCCTCAAATTAATGCCTATGTTAGATACTAGTAAACTTCTCTTGGCCAGAAATGCCCTTTTTTCCACTGTTAGTCTGCTTTTGATGTTCTCCTTGCTCCGTCTGTTATTGGCTATTTTGCAGCCTAGGTAGCCAGTTGTTAAATTTTTCGTTGTTCTCATTTCTGATACTTCTCGTTACTTTCATCTTTACTCTCTGTCCATATTCTGTACTAAGTACAATCAGCAGATCGTATAATTGTCTGTCACTTTCACTCAGGATAGCAATGTCATCAGCGAATCTTATCCTTGATATTCTTGTACCTTGAATTTTAATTCCACTCCTGAACCTTTCTTTTATTTCCAGCATTGCTTCTTCGATGTACAGATTGAACAGTAGGGGTGAAAGACTACATCCTAGTCTTGCGCACCTTTTTTAATCTGAGCACTTCATTCTTCCTCTTCCAGTGTTATTGTTCCCTCTTGGTTCTTGTACATAATGTATATTAGCTGTCTTTCTTTATGGCTTATCCCTATTTTTTTCAGAATTTCAACAACTTGCCTTATTTTAAATTGTCGAGCGCTTTTTCCAGGTCAACAAATCCTATGAACGTGTCTTGATCTTTCTTTAGTCTTGCTTCCATTATCAACCGCAACGTGAGAGTTGCCTCCTGGTGCCTTTACCTTTCCTAAAGCCCAACTTATTGTCATCTAACACATCCTCAATGGTCTTTTCAATTCTTATGTGTTTTATCCTTGTCAGCAACTTGGATGCATGAGCTGTTAAGCTGATTGTGCAGTAATTGTCGCACATGTCAGCTGAATGGCTACAGATGATTTTTTCTCATGAATCACGTTTTATGCTCCATCGGACACATGGCCGTTGGCGTGTATGGCGTGAAATACCCTGCAACAACAATCGGAAGTATCCAGGCCGGAGCATTATGTTCGTCAGAATGCTAGTTTTAATAAATGCATTAGAAGTAAAGTGTTGTGTTACTTCTACCAGCACTTGGCTCTGCTTCCTCGCCCGACCCTAGTGGCTCCTTACTTCGTTGATTGTTAGAATTTTTGCCTGTTGGCCACTATTATCGGTTTCAGGTGTAGCTAACTGTTGTAAATAAAACATTTCTGATTTTCACAGTGATTTCCATTTCGTGACCGATCTGACATTCATGATCTCTCTACTATCTTCCAAGGAAAAATTTGATAATCATTCGCAAACGACAGTAGCAGATTTGGCAGTTTAACATAACCCAGCCAAAACTTAATTTTCTGACTACCTATTTGCAAATCCACACGTTGGCTTCACTGCAAAATGTCTAATTCCCTTTGGTCTTGCCAGTTCAGCAAGCCCTATTCTGTGCTGTAGTCAACACAAATTACTTCCCAAACGTTGAATCTGCAGACGACAGTTGACTTCTGTATTAACGAAAATCAAATCCAAGATTCTGTTATGTAAGTGGACACAATGTGCCTGAACACACAACGAAGCGACTTGCTCTAAAATCTGAGTACTCTCTCAGTCGTTTCACAACAGCCTAGAACACGCAGTCAAGCAGTCCTCACCTCCTACACGGTGTGTACAGAGACGTTAACCAGCTGACCAAGATGCTGCGCTACTACTGGACCAGTTCGGGAAAGGTACCTTCAAACGTGGCTTCCTGAATCTGTACTTCGTAGTCTAGACAAGCTTTCTTCAAATAGGTTACAACAGTAGAGCGCGAGGTCCAGACACTATTCTGAAACATAAAACACAAAACCAGCACCTACTCTTACACAGGTCTGAGTCTATGGCTTCTACCACTACACGCCGGCCGGTGTGGCCGAGCGGTTCTAGGCGCTACAGTCTGGAACCACACGACCGCTACGGTCGCAGGTTCGAATCCTGCCTCTGGCATGGATGTGTGTGATGTCCTTAGGTTAGTTAGGTTTAAGTAGTTCTAAGTTCTAGGGGACTGATGACCTCAGAAGTTAAGTCCCATAGTGCTCAGAGCCATTTGAACCATTTTTACTACCACTACAACCAGATTTGCGCCTGCTACCAAGCTGCCTGACTTGTGAACAACAAACCACAAAGCTAACTACTGTCATTCTGGACTTGAAAGGATCGTGGATACGAACCCAGAGGCAGTACAATAAACAACACACATTTATTTAAACCATAATTGCAATAACCCAAAAGCTGTAACAACATACAGGATGCGCTGGTTTACACAATTAAGAACAAATTTATCTTACACTAATGTAAACAATACAATGGTTTTCACAATACAATGGCGCATTTTGGCGTCCCTGTCACCTACCTTGAAAAATACATTGATAAATAACGCCAAGGGAAAATCTAAAACACACATATTAAAATAGACACATGCAGCTAACAAACAAAGCCATCAATCAGGCTCCAATATTAAAAAGATCAGACCTGCTCAGCGAGTTCTGCCGTAATTAAGAACTTCCATCTGCTAATGACCCACAGGACGGTAGTTAGAAGAGACCAATACTTTACTGAAATTTAACCAGGAAAATCTTAAGAAAGTAATTTGTTTGTTCACTACTGACATAGTTAAAAAACTTTAATTAATTGATATCAGCAATGACTAATAGAACCGTATAAATTTCACTGTGGCTGGAAGAGCCCAACCTATAAGGAAAATTAAATATTTTTAGCCAGAATATTTCTACGGAAGCTTCTCTCACATAAAAATAAAACGACTATAATTTTGCGTCATTACAACGTAATGGCCCTCGTACTTGACTTACTCCACTATCTGAATGGAAGCCAATCAAAACAGTTCAGCTCTGACCGCTCAAAGGTGCGCTTAAAGAAAAATTTGCCGTTAACTAAGGAAGCGAGCCACACCTGAGCAACCTGAAATACTTACACCGAACAAGCTGGTTAATCTCTAGACAAGTTTACCAAGTAAGTGGGTGTCTGCAGACCCCGAAATCAAGGGAAGCTAAAGGTACAGTTATTAGCCGCACTTTCAGTCAAACGAGTGAGATGCTTGTTGAAATGCAGTTTAAATCTCTTTACAAACGGACACCGTACTCACCATTTCATGTGCTGATGTACTGGTCAGTTTTTAGCATTAAACTCCATCAGCCGTTTATCAGAACCAAAGGCAGCTATTGGATAAAGGCCCTGTGAGCGACGTTTTCACCAATTAGCCACCCAAACAACATCAACAAGACAGGGCCGTATTCACCAAGTTTGGCTCTTTCCACGGTGCACCGTCGAGTACTAATGCCGACTGTTAGTCCATTAAACAGAGCCTTGTAACTAACATAGTCAACAAGAGCTCACTATCTAGGGTAGGTACTGCTGGTTTAGCCGCTCATTCACAAGGCACTCACTGACTGAGGCAGAAAGCGGGCTCGCTTCCTGAGGTGGGCCACGGGCTTCCTGTATCATCGCTGCTAGCGAGCCGCTGCCAGGTAGGACCACTTTGGGCAAGGCTGCAATCTTTGCTTATCGATAGCGGAACCGCTGACTTTTGCTGCATTCCAGTTCCACTGTATTTGGCGTAGACCACCATATTGCTTCGTCCAGATCCAGTTACTGCTTCAGGTGAAATAAGAGCCTTTCATGCATCTACATTGCGGCAATCACGAGAGAGAATACTTCTAGATAAGCTCAGGTACTGTGGTATAAACGGGACAGTGTTCAAATGGTTTAAATCATACCTAACTGGAAGAGTGCAGAAAGTTGAAATAAACAGATCACATAATATGCAAAAAACTGGTGATTTCTCAAACTGGGGAACAATCAAGAATGGGGTGCCACAAGGTTCGGTCTTGGGTCCTCTGCTGTTCTTAATATATATTAATGACTTGCCATTCTATATTCACGAAGATGCAAAGCTGGTACTTTTTGCCGATGACACAAGTATAGCTATCACACCCGACAGACAAGAATTAACGGGTAAAATTGTAAACGATGTTTTTCAGAAAATCATTAAGTGGTTCTCTGCAAATGGGCTCTCATTAAACTTTGACAAAACACAGTATATACAGTTCCACACAGTAAATGGAATGACCCCATTAATAAATATAGACTTCGATCAGAAATCGGTAGCTAAGGTAGAATATTCAAAATTTCTAGATGTATGCATTGATGAGGGGTTGAACTGGGAAAAACACACTGAAGATCTACTGAAACGTTTGAGTTCAGCTACTTATGCTATTAGGGTCATTGAAAATTTTGCCGATATACATCTGAGTAAATTAGCTTACCACGCGTATTTTCATTCTCTGCTTTCGTACGGCATCATATTCTGAGGTAACTCATCATTGAGTAAAAGAGTGTTAATTGCACAAAAGCGTGTAATCAGAATAATTGCTGGAGCTCATCCAAGATCATCCTGCAGACACTTATTTAAAGAGCAAGAAATCTTCACTGTAGCCTCACAATATATATATTCACTTATAAAATTTGTTATTCACAATCCGAACGAATTCAAAAGTAATAGGAGTGTACATGGCTACAACACTACTCAAGGTTAAATCTAACTTTGACTCAGAAGGGGGTAAATTGTGCTGCCACAAAAGTCTTTGGTCACTTACCTAATAGCATAAAAAATCTGACAGATAGCCATATAGCACTTAAAAGGAAATTAAAAGAATTTCTTAATGGCAACTCCTTCTACTCATTAGATGAATTTTTGGATATAGTAAGTGGGTTATTTCCCAACCCCCACAAAAAAATTAAAAATATTGAGTGTCATGTAATATCTTGTATAGACAACTTTTATTAACCTGACACGTTCCACATCATTACGAAGTGTCGTATTCATGATCTATGGAACAAGTACTAATCTAAGTAATCTAATCTAATCTAATCTGTTACAGTGTGCATTTGTTGCAATTGGTGGTCGAATCTCCACGATTTCTGCCTGGTAGTCATTCCTTTCAGGTTCACTTCAGTTCTGCTCTAACTGGCAACTGTTGTTTCCATCATTAAAATTGTTCCAATCGCCCCCTCGCTCTGATTTCAGTCATTGGCGAACATGTCCTCCAGTGACCATTTCCTACCACTCCTCCAGTCATTATTTTTGCGTAATGGTTTACGATGGTTTCCTTCGCAATTTATTCTCTTTTCTCTTACATTGTGCGTGTCATACACGAACTCTAACTCATGGAGAAAGCTCTAGTAAGCTCCCATATTACTCCCTGCAGGTTCCTGTTGATAGTTAATTTTTTTTATAGCAGAACCTGATTATTTCATTTGTGCTACACGGCGCACCCAGGAACTGACTTTTCTTAACTAATGACTCAAACAGGTTCACTGTTGTCCTGAATCCTGATGATCTTTACAAATCATTATGTTGTGTCTGATTTGGTCTTGAGTCCCAGGTGACCAATAGCTGGCAAGGAAAGCTTTAGCAAACTCCTTGTATGTTTATTGCAAATAAACTGTGATTTATATTCCAATGGCTAAGATGACTCTATTAACCTTTCAAACTGGGTAATCGAAGCCTTTGGGTGCAGCGCATTCCCACTACGCCGATAGTTTTGGAAGTTCTGCACTGACATAAAATATTTGTAGTCGAAAGCCACCACCTTTCTTTATTTACTTGTTTACACATCTAGTTCCGCAGGAGCAAATTGAGGAGGAATTCCTCCAAGGTCGTGGACGTGTCAGTACATAAAATTACAACATAAAAGTAATAAAAGATAAGATAGAATGTTTATGAACCCAAAAAAAGTCAAGCAATAAGTTTAAGTAAACGCAATCGACAATATAAGATAAAAATCAGCTTAAAATTTCAAGGAAGTCCTCAGCACAATAGCAGAAGTGAACCACGAGGAAACTCTTCGTTTTCGATTTGAAAGCGCGTGGATTATTGCTAAGATTTTTGAATTCTTGTGGTAGCTTATTGAAAATGGATGCAGCAGTATACCGCACAATTTCCTGCACAAGAGTTAAGGTTAAGGAAGAGCGATCCAATTGTAGGTTGGATTTCTACCGAGTATTGACAGAGTGAACGCTGCTAATTCTTGGGACTAAGCTGATATTGCTAACAAGAAACGACAGTAAAGAATGTGTACACTACTGGCCATTAAAATTGCTACACCAAGAAGAAATGCAGATGATAAATGGGTATTCATTGGACGAATATATTATACTAGAACTGACATGTGAATATATTTTCGCGCAATTTGGGTGAATAGATCCTCAGAAATCAGTACCCAGAACAACCACCTCTGGCCATAATAACGGCCTTGATACGCCTAGGCATTGAGTCAAACAGAGCTTAAATGTCGTTACAGGTACAGCTGTCCATGCAGCTTCAACACAATGTCACAGTTCATCAAGAGTAGTGACTGGTGTATTGTGACGAGTCAGTTGCTCGGCCGCCATTTACCAGACGGTTTCAATTGGTGAGAGATCTGGAGAATGTGCTGGCCAGGGAATTAGTCGAACATTTTCTGTATCCAGAAAGGCCCGTACAGGATCTTCAACATGCGGTCGTGCATTATCCTCCTGAAGTGTAGAGTTTTGCAACGATCGAACGAAGGGTAGAGTCACGGGTCGTAACGCATCTGAAATGTAACACCCACTGTTCAAAGTGCCGTCAATGCCAACAAGAGGTGACCGAGACGTGTAACCAATGGCACCCCATACCATGACGCCAGGTGATACGCCAGTATGGTGATGACGAATAGATTCTTCCAATGTGCGTTCAACGCGATGTCGCCAAACACGGATGCGACCATCATGATGCTGTAAACAGAACCTGGATACATCCGAAAAAATTACGTTTTGCCAATCGTGCACCCGGGTTCGTCGTTGAGTACACCATCGCAGGCGCTCCTGTCTGTGATGCAGCGTCAAGGGTAACCGCAGCCATGGTCTCCGAGCTGATAGTCCATGCTGCTGCAAACGTCATCAAACTGTTCGTGCAGATGGTTGTTGTCTTCCAAACGTCCCCATCAGTTGACTCAAGGATCGAGACGTGGCTGCACGATCCGTTACAGCCATGCGGATAAGATGCGTGTCGTCTCGACTGCTAGTGATACGAGACCGTTGGAATCCAGCACGGCGTTCCGTATTACCCTCCTGAACCCACCGATTCCATATTCTGCTAACAGTCATTGGATCTCAACCAACGCGAGCAGCAATTTCGCGATACGATAAACCGCAATCGCGATAGGCTACAATCCGACCTTTATCACAATCGGAAACGTGATGGTACGCATTTCTCCTCCTTACACGAGGCATCACAACAACGTTTCACCAGGCAACGCCGGTCAACTGCTGTTTGTGTATGAGAAATCGGTTGGAAACTTTCCTCATGTCAGCACGTTGTAGGTGTCGCCACCGGTGCCAGACTTGTGTGAATGCTCTGAAAAGCTAATCATTTGCCTATCACAGAATCTTCTTCCTGTCGGTTAAATTTCGCATCTGTAGCACGTCATCTTCGTGGTGTAGCAATTTTAGTGGCCAGTAGTGTATATGTTTAGAGGGAAACGTCAAAACACCCAGACCAGTGAATAGGGATCGGCAAGAGGTTAGCGAATCCTCTGCTCTTCTTATCTCAGCTTCTCCTACTCTCATTTCCGCCACAAGGTGCATAACCTCTCGGCGGAAGTGGTTGCTATTTGTCCGGCCTTATTTTCGTAGTTAATGTGGGTATCAAACCTCCCAAGTGGGACACAGTGGTGTGACAGGCCGCTCTCTATGTTGTGGTTTGCAGGTTGTGGCGTGATGATTTGTGTGTGACACACATACGCAGAGGGACCAATACCGATTCTTTTTTTCGGATCCCCATCCTTCCACTCTCATTTCCTGCTCCACCTGTTTCAGACGATCGTTGTTCTCTTTGAACATTTTGCCAGCTTGATCTTCCACACGTTCTACTCGACCCGTCGTTTCTTTAATTTTGTTACGTATTTCTATTTTCTTCATTTATCTCACCTACTCTCTTTGTATAGTAGGATTTTCTTCCCAAGTTTTCTCTACTATATAGATACATAAAACTACAACTACTCACTTTTTTGAACAGTTATTTGTTCACATATGGACCTGTTTTCGAAACTTTTCAGGTTCATCTTGAGATTGTTTTGCGCAAGTTACATATATATTTCTAGCATACTGCTGGTTGCCGGCTTGCGACAGTATGGGCGGCTTTTTCTGTTGTTGTACATCTGTCTTTTTCCATTTTGATTGCCAGCTGGTATATCACTTCGTACACTTCTGCACATTCTGTATACATTTACACTGTGATAGCGAAAATTTGCTAGCATCCAGCATGTACTATACAACTCTTGTATAGCAACAAGCAATAGTTGTACGGCACATGCTGGATGCTGACAAAGTTTCGCTATCACAGTGTAAATGCAGGCAGACTGTGCAAAAGTGTGTGATGTGATTCATCAACTGCCCATCAAAATGGAAAAAGACAGATGTACAAAAACAGAAAAAGCCGCCCATGCTGTCGCAAGCCAGCACCCAGCATTATGCTAGAAACATATACGTAACCATCTGAAGATCAACCTGAAAAGTTTCGTAAACCGTACCAGTGAATAACAAATAGCTATTCAAAAATGTGGCTGGTTGCAGTTTTATGTATTTATGTTCAATTAACAGTCACGTGTTCTAAAATATCCGTAATGGATCAGCATAATTAATTTCTCTACTATGTTTTCACTTTGAGCTTGCAGTGTGGCCAGATCTCTCGTATTTCAACTCGCTACATTCCTAGCCAGAGTTGCATGATTCTTGGCTGTTTTTTGCCTACGAGCGCCATTTCCTTGGCTCTGACTGCCTGCATCCTGACTACTCTCGCTTCTTTCTTAGCTGCAGTAACTACTTATATCGACTCACATGACATCTACCGAGCGAGATGGCGCAGTGGTTAGACACTGGACTCGCATTCGGAAGGACGACGGTTCAATCCCGCGTCCGGCCATCCTGATTTAGGTTTTCCGTGATTTCCCTAAATCACTCCAGGCAAATGCCGGGATGGTTCCTCTGAAAGGGCACGGCCGACTTCCTTCCCCATCCTTCCCTAATCCGATGAGACCGATGACCACGCTGTCTGGTCTCCTTCCCCAAACCAACCAACCATCACATGACATCTTCCTTATGTCCGTCATCTACTCTTTCATTTCACTCAGGTATCATGTCAACCTCTTTTCCAAGTCCTTAATTTCTATCTGCCTCCTCTTTGCTGACTCCTGCGTCCTCTCATCCATCTGCTTTAGGAATTCTAGGATAGTGCCCCTCTGACTATTTTTGTTCGTCGTAGATTCTGATTTTGAGGTATCTGACTGCTCTGTGGAAGGGCAGTACAGCGTTGTGATCGACCTATTGTAATCCATTACTGGATTGTATCGTGTTTTTAACACCGCATCAACGTTTTCAAAATAGTCTAAATCCGCATCTCCAATGTATCATTCGTTTAGTCTAATTCCCTGTAGTGAATGCTCCATATCGCGTACACTTGTCCCTGAATCTTTTGCAGGATGCATCTTTGTCTCTATTCAATGCCCCATGTCGTTAAAATGATCACTCTTATCTTCCCCCAGAACAAACCTTGCTTTGCTTCTACAATTCCTTTACATGGCTATCTAACATATCAATACTTAAAGGAAACGAATTCCCAAACTATGCCTAACACAAGATATAAACACATAATCAGCACTTTCGAAAACTGTACAGTGCTGACAGCAGCAATGTTATATCAAACAGTCGTCGAACAGAATCCACGAAACCAGAGGAAGTATGCTGAAATAAATTCACATGTTATTTATGAGTTGCCAGCAATCGTACTATAGCTGCCACAAATCTAAAAGAGCAGTGCAAACATGGAAAATTTTACAAACGTTTTATCTGATTGGGAATCTGAATATTCTGATTCGCTTTCTGGTACTGGTCCCCCCAATTCATAAAAGACTGTACATCAAAATCTTCCTACAAAGTCCAAATCCCTGACAGTTTCGTCAGTTTTTACAAGATGTCAGTGGTTTTGTTAATGTGTGGGTTATTTGAGATTTATTTCTTCTCTGGAATGACTCTCGACACAGAACGACCCTTCATAAATACCACGGAAGCCTATGTACAGTGGACTGTCTGATCGCTTATTAATGTCATCTGGCCCTGGCAGTGAAATGTAACTAGGGAATTGTCCAATCCGACGTGTCGAAACCTGCCCTACATTTTCTTATTCAGGAACAATTCACTGAAAGAACACAATGTAAAAATTTTATCTGGTATGACACATTGTAAGTATTTTTTTTAAATGTTGAAATACTCCAAATCCGCAGCTTGACAGACAGCTGGAGTAACGTACACCCTTGCGACACCCCTCTCTGACACAAGTGTTCACAGTCACTATTCACTCGAATCTGCAAAACATTTAAAATCCATAATAAGTTGCAACTGCGTTTGCAGAATGGATAAGTATGAACACTGGACATGAAATTGAATTCATTTTCTTTGTGATCTGTTGCCATAATGTTACTAATAGCATCTGTCTTTGTGCAGGTTCCATAGTAATACGGAATCTAACCTCACAAGCATAAAATATGAACGTGGTATGCAGTCGAAATCGCCTACTTCTCCCGAAGGCATACATATGCATTATTTATTAGTTAATTTCTTGAACATTAATTCCAATAATGTCGACATTCTGTTAGAAATTGGGGTAGCGTTAGACGAAACAGTAAACAATTCCGTGAATTGTGGTTCCAACGACAATTGTTTTACTAATTAAGGTCCAGAATAGAAATAGAGTACCTTCCAAGCCCAAAGAAAATATTTGCAATAATAGCTTTCAACTACAAAGGAAAAGCCGTAATTTTTTTTTTTGTTAAACAAAGGAGTAAGGAAACGGTTAAAATAAAGCAGTGTGGAAAGCGCTTTTCGTTACATAAAATCTAAACATAATTTGTATAAATGGAAGAAAGATTAATGCAAAGTACGAAATATGCGTCAAAACGATATTCGCGAAAGTGTGAAAGCCACTACACGAAACATTTAGAACTGATCGTGGGAGTTGTAACATTATGGAAATGGTATCGGTAGATTCAGTAAAACTTTCTAGTTCATCTTTACAATCTGTTCAAACTGTTCGCACAATATTTCGACAGATAACACTTGTAGACACCCTGTAAGTTCTATAGACAATAAATATACGACGGATTTTACACTTATCGAAAATTACCTTCAGTATAGACTTACAAACAAATTTGCAACCACACAGTTATCAAGAAAACAAAAATTTTTTGAACAGACAAAATGTATATATTACAGGTGAACAAACCTTTAAGGAGTGACATCATAGAAAAAGCCATGTTAATTTCAATGACGAACCAAAAGAGGAAAATTACAAATTGTGCAATATTGTTAAATTATTAATTAAATCATCTTTTAGAGATTTTTGGCGTACCCGAAAACTTAGGAGACAGATACACGGAAATGCTTCCCAGTTTTTGTCAGTTCTATCCCAAATAGAAAATAGCTAAATTTTAAATATGGAAATCGCTTCGTAATTTTGAATTAAAAAGCATAATTTATTCACAAGACTGTTTCCATAATTACTTTTATTACTTGTAAATCCTGATATGAAATTTAAAACCTATGTGTAGAAAAACACAAAACTGCAAAACATCTGTTGGAATATCAGAGCGGAAAACATGCTGAAGTCAAATTAAGTATGCAATCCTCAACACAATGTAAACATCATATGCTGGTAAGTAATTAGCAATACTTGCTGTAACCATTATTCTCAACCTGCAAGTTTCAATTTCTTTTTAGTTTTTGCAATAGTATTAACCTGTGTCAAAAGCTTCGAAACAAAATACAGAGTAATAACTCCAGCCTGAACCTGAAGCCTTCACGAGGTCTTTGACGTCTCGAGAGAGACGACGCACGTGGTTCTCATGGATGGTAGGGACGTGCTTTGAAGGTCATTCTAAAACCTGTTGTCATCACTAAGAAATGTGAATATTGTAACCAGTATGAAAATGTTATCAGAGTTTGAAGGTAAACTATGTTATCAGAGTTTGAAGGTAAAGTATCTGGTGGAAAATGTCATCATGGCCAAGACTTTTTATTTAAATACAAACGTCAAACCTCTTATCAGAAACTATTTTTGTAAACTTGAAGAAGAAGCAGTAGCACATCATCCTGAGAGACATTGCCCAAAACTTCAAAAAGTTAATTATAAATTCAGGTACAGGTAGCGACTGGAGCAGACAGAGAAAGCCACTAGACAGGAGGAGATGTCGTCGTAGGTACAGCGTGCGGGAGGACCCTCCTTTGTCCGATGCCTATTGCTAGACCTCAGGATGGAGGAGATTCTGTGTCACCCTTCCCTGGTCTCCCCCCAGATCGTCTCGATTGCCATATGAACACTAGTGTATGAAATGGTGATGTGAAGACTGATTCGAGGTGTTATAGTGTGACAGTAACAGTGAAACGGTGCAAATATCGAATAAGAAAAGGGTCTTCTACAGGAAGATGTATTAGTATTAATTTTTGCTTAGAGGCATTTTATATGGTAGTGTTATCAATTTATGTTTTTTGAAATCAGTACTGTTAAGTATTGGGATAACTTCTAAGAATGATCCTAGTGGAGAATCACGAGATATTTAAATTTTAATTCAGCTTATTGGTCTGAATTCATGTGAGACAGAAGCAGGATCGGATTGCCACGGTCGCGTAGCATTGCAGTGATGGCCACAAAAACTCAAGTCACCGGTGGTATGGACACTGGGAGGGCTCGAATGCTGGTGGAGTTACAAAACTGTGTCCCAAGCAAAAATACTGCACACTGCATACTACGATCTGCTGGCAAAGTCAAGCACAACGACAGAGGAAAAATAGTGCAGGAGAATGCTATGTATCGTTACCGTTAGCAAGTAGTAGAAATTCCATCAGATATACCTCAGAGAGTGTCTCCCGTGGAGGAATCGATGTTAAGTCGTTAGAGTATGAAAAGCATTACCAGTTTTTAAAGTGAATAGGATGACGTTACTATCTCCCAGACTAGTCAAAAGAAGAGGTGACGCACCACTGTTAGAGAAGAACTCCGCCCGCATTTGGAGCGGTCGGACGTACGTGGAAATTTGCTTCGCCGTTATGGCATATAAGCTTCGATTTCGCGCATATTACGTATCAGCACATAGAGTTGCATAGGAAATGAATTTGTTTTGGTATTGCTAAAGTATACTTTGGTTTGTGACTTAGACGATGTCAGACAATGCGCAATTCTTGTGCCAGGCATGATGGCATACCAGTTTCATGCCAGTGGATTGCACGCTTCGACTATTATAGTCTGTACTGCCTGAGTGTTGTGAGTTTATCGTCGCTGATGACCACTTAGTTGTAACAGTGAGGTTATGTCTTGCTTTTGCGTGAGGAGAATACCAGGTTATTCGGTGCCAGAAATTCCTACACTTTGCTGGCATTGTAATTAGACGTCCTGCATGGCACGTAGCAACAGTCATATGCTGCAAAGCATAACGGATTTATTTATTTGCATCGTGCCTCATTTTGAGGCTTACATGTATGCACTATGTGTGTGTGTGTGTGTGTGTGTGTGTGTGTGTGTGTGTGTGTGTGTGAGAAAGAGAGAGAGAGAGAGAGCGAAAGAGCGAGTGTATGGGGAGTGTGGTGTAATATTTTCTTTGTATGATGACGATGGTGGTGAGAGCATGGGGAGGGTAAAAACCGGTGTCAGCACATAGCTGATTACTTGTGAAAAGTACCAAGGAGGTCGCCAAGCTCAATGTCGCCACCTAACCGACGGGAAGCATCAACAGTGTCACATGACCTCACTTGCCCTCACTTCATGGGGCATTGCAGAGAGGTTTTGTGTTTAAAGCAGGACATTGGCAGAAAGTCTGTTGATCAGGAACTTTATGCCACCACCTCTCTTCCCGTTGAAGGCCGAATAATGGCAGTGAATTTTCTTTCCCATCACCAGGATTCGAACCGGCTTACCACTGGGTCGAGTGCCACCGCACGGGCATGCGTTAGCGACCTCGGCTGTGGAGATGGGCGATGAGTAAAAGAGTTCTCACAGTTTAACAACGTAAATTCGTGTGATACTAACTTCTTCTCGAGTATCAGCGTTGTCGAGTCGACAGTAAGAAGTTAGCGATCGTGTGAGCTCGGACACTGGGCCTCCACAGCATATTAAGCTTTTACCAGATTTACCTGTTATTCATTTTTGGGTGTACCGACTTCACTCAGAGCACTGTTGTCGTAGCAGAGGTCATGTGGTGTAGCGGATCGTCCTGGCGGCTGCACTACAGGTAAGATCAGGTGAGTTTTACTTGTTGAGGATGTGCTGTTGAACATCGAAGAAGCAGAACCAGGTCTACTATTCACTAGAGCCATGTAGCCCTGTTAGTCTTCCACCGCTTGATACTTGTAATTTTTTTGTCAACCAGGGACCGTTGGATTCCATCTCAGCTGAAGCAAAAATGGAAAACTAACACGTACAATGTAAACTTATGTGTATGATCTAGGAACACCTAGAGTGAAGTCTGAGGCGGATTTGGTATAGGGAAGCGGAATGGAGCTCCCTGAAATAATCTGACTTGGTAGTGGAGGAGAATTTTAGAAGTCTCCACTTGGTAACACGAGAGAAAAGCAGGTCGGTACGCAACAGCTGGGCGGAAAGCCAACAAGGAAAGACTGCTGATGTTACATGCAATATGGCCACAGGACAGAGTACATTGCTGCACATCATAACAGTTAGGAGCCCAAAGCTCCAGCACAGTAGAATGACGTCACAGAGAGAAGACTATTGTGTCGACCTCGCAGAGTGAAGTAACAAGATGCAAAACGGGCGTAAAAATTATGCAGAATACGACCAGTGCTGCTTCTGAAAGGAATATGCAAGACACCTTTCAGCTGCAGCTGAAGCAGTTGGAATGCTGACCAGTCAAGAAATGCAGGCCTATTGAAGTAATCGTCAGCTAGCAATAGCCCTACAAGCGAAACAGTTCTTGTATAAATATTTGTCCTATACAGTGGCTTGGTCTCCTTGTATTCAGTTCAACCTGAAGACGGGACCTGTGTCAGTACATCATCTGTCTGTTAAGGAAATCTTCGAACTCTGATGGAACAACGAGTCCTATCAGAAGATCTTTGTCACTGCAAGCCGCAGTGGTGCCATTCGAGTCAGGCTTGATGGGAATCTGTGGGCGACGTCCACTATCAGGCATTCTGGACGCCTAACCAGCGGGGCCATGGAGCTGCCAACAAACGTCATTGCAGAGGAGCGTGCCATGGTCCACCACCTACCTTTCTTCCATGTAGAAGGCTGTAGTGCGACTCGTTCCAATGTCGCACACTCCGTGCAGAGCCAGTGGGAGGTTACTGGAGCACCGTGTACGATGATGTCGTGAGAGTCCCCTGGTAACCCAGTGCCACAAGCTGCCAACACCTGAGTCAGCGTGGACAATACCAACTCAGCTGCGCCCAGACTGTCATGACGTCACAGGATGCTGAATACGCGCCACCATAGCTGCAGCAGGTAAACGTGTGGGTGTCAGCACAGTCCACTGTGCCTAGTACCCTCCTACCTGCTCCTATTGCTGGTGACTGTGAATGAAGATGACTTTACATAGCAACAATAAATGCTTGATGATTCGTTAGCAGTCTTGGGCTCCGAACCGTCCACTACCCACCGAGCTACTGCTGACCCATGCCCAAGGAGCTGCTTTCTTACCTGATCTTGACCTAACACCGTCACCTAATGAACCAACCAGTCCCCGGGCAATTGCAGAACTGCTACTTGGCGGTTCGATCAAGTTTTAGGGTGCGGTTCGTGTAAGTTCATAAAATAACTGAAAGTAGTCGGGAGAAGAGAATGGACATGCTAATCAGGTTAAGAATGTGGATAATTTAGTTTACTGGGTACCAACGGATAACGACTTTATTAATATGTTCAAGTAAGTAGAGATAGTCCAGTTTTAACGTCTTTATTAACCCTACCCAGAACCAACCGTTACTTTACAGTGACATGGTCTAATGCAGATCGCTTTTAACGATTCAGACTGACAAACGAGGATAGTGATTGGGTGGGACGTGCGTAAGATACTAGCCTGAGATTACCAGAATCTTTATTAACTGACAAAAGGCAAATCTCAATGAAAATTCCATACACCCCAAGAAAAAAATACACTAAAAATTTGTAAAATGTCTATAGCCCATAAGCATAACACAAATGCTGTGACTTATAAATATTGTCATCAATTCATAACAAATTAATAATTTGTAATCAGTTACTGTAGAAACGTATTGTACTGTTTTAACCTAAATCTTAATAGGAAGAGAAATAAAGAATATCTTATATTAGAAGCTCACTCTATTTTACAACGCTGCTGTTGCAATAGTGAGAAATGTCATCTTGAGATTTCCCGACGCGAAACATCATCGATTGTCCGTGAAGACGGGTTTGTGGAATGAAAAAGACCTCTCTACGTCACAGGATGCCAGCAGTACATGAGAGAGGCTGTTCTCGGTAATGTCCTCTTGCACTTTACTCTTTTCTCCTGCCAGATGTTTTGAACTTTTACCAAGAATTGCAGTGAATTAATCAAAAGCAAATATGGCATCTCCATGATTGACTAGTTGCAACGGATTGAAGACATCCGCGGAAAAACGATCTAACCGTCAAATGTAAAACCTTAGAGGTAAGTGTTGTCACCTGTTGCTGGGTACGGGAGCTATCAAAACTGGCGTTGGTCTCATCCCTAAATAACCTAGCGTGATTTTTAGTGGTGAGATCAATGTCATTTTCCGTAGTTGCCGTACCCAGCAACAGGTGACAATACTTATCTCTAAGGTTTTACATTTGACGTTTAGATCGTTTCTCCGCGCATGTCTTCAGTTGTTCGTAGACTGTAGCTCCTTTACGATTTCTGGTAGCATTCAAAAGCGACCACGTATATAACGCAACTTACTTTCTGTATCACTTGAGTTGAAACATTCTTGAGCAATCCCTATAGAAGCTGCGTCTTCCGGATCGAAACTATGTACTATTTTTTTCACATCGCTCAAATGTTCAGCACAGTAAAATAGGTCTCCAACCACGAGCCCAATAGTGTTAAAATAGGCTGAGAAACCGGTGATAGCTTTGGAGCCACCTGTCTGAAAATTAAAACGCAAGCAAGTGCTTTAATGAAAATTTTGTTGACATTGGAAACAAGATGGTTCACTTCCCAAGACTGTGATCTAGCCGTTTCTGCTGCGCGGTGTAGCCCATCGGATTAAATGTATTTGAAATCTTGTTATGCAGGTCAGAGCGGATCAGGTTATGGTTGTGGAAAGGGGCCAAAATCAGTTACTATCAGTTGCACAAAAGACACAAACTTTATTTTCCTAAAAACACTTAACCACACGTATCCTTAAAAGGATTCAGAACAATACGGCTGAAAGCTCGAACACAAGTTATTACAATTGCTTTAAGGAATACAGGTGGCTGAAGGCCTTACTTAAAAAAGAAAATCTTACATAAATATTCGGCTGAAGGACACACACTGGATACAGAAGAACTGAGACTTAAGGCCTATCTAACAAGAATTTCCAATAGAGTAGAAAATTTAAAAAGGTTTTAAACAAGTGAATTTTCAAATTTTAATTTAAGACAGCTGAAGGCCTTATCTTAAAAATATTTGGCACAAAAGCTGGGCTAAAGGCCACATACTGAACATGGAACAAAATGGTTCAAATGGCTCTGAGCACTATGGGACTTAACTTCTGAGGTCATCAGTCCCCTAGAACTTATAACTGCTTAAACCTAACTAACCTGAGGATATCACACACATCCATGCCCAAGGCAGGATTCGAACCTGTGACCGTAGCGGTCGCGCCGTTCCAAACTGAAGGACCTAGAACCGCTCCGCCACCACGCCAGCGAACATAGAACAACTCACGGCTTAAGGCCTGGATAACAAGGATTTCCAGTAGAGCAAAAGTCCCCTTTTTTCTTTTCCTTTTTAAAAAAATTGGTTTAAGCGAGAATCTTCAGTTTTAACTTAAGATGGCTGAAGGCCTTATTTTAAAATTAAAACAAACTAAATTAATAGGCAGCTGAAGACCTCGCACCGTACTTGAAACAAAAATCATAATCTAAATACAACAGAACAATGGTGCTCAGAAGTGTTCCAAGGGTCGGACTGAGGAGTTAACTCTAACGTAAGGCTAGGTGAGATACGCAGCCAAGAATAAAATTAAGTAATCAGATGGCAACCCGACCCAGGGACAGCTGAAGAACCGACCAAAAATCTAATCAATTCCGCTCCATCGACCAACGGCACAGCAATGGAAAATATCAACCGAGGACGAATGTACCAGCACCACTACGTCTTCAAAATTGGTTTCTAAAAACAGCCAAGGCACAATAACCACTCAAAAATATGAACAACACCAAAGGCTGTCAAACTACATGCCGTATGGACAGCATCAACACGGCGACAAAAAACGCACTGCAGATCACTACGCTAATGCCCACGCCGCGGAGGCTTCCCCCCTGCTCTGTCCCAGCCGACCCACTGCCTACTCCAGTACGCAGACAGCATTAACATAACTGCTCTGTCGAAATTACACGAGCTAGGCACAGTTCCACCAAAACATTTCCACAAGAACTCGAACAATCGTAAAAGCAATCACTGTGGAACCACCAGGACGAATGACAAGTCGACACACACAGAGAACCAGAAGTGGCTGGCAACCAAATATACATCGTCCGATGAGACGTCAGACCGAACGACCAACCAAGGTCGTCCCCACTCAAGTCATGTGTGTCAGCAATAGTCGGGCGAGTCATGGCTGTCTGGACCTCACTGCTGCTCCGTCTCGACTGCCTTAGGACGCACGATGACCCGGAGACACTGTAAGATGGCGTGGTCTTCTGACCTTCATTTCTTACATATTCCATCCTCACAATCGTACTCTGCACATCAAGACTCTTTTTCGAACACAAACTCGATAAGGTAGAGTCAATTTTGTACGAATTCACGTAAATGATATGCAAATCTAATAAGTAAATCGCAAGTGCACGCACCTAGGTTGAAAAAAGTCGAAGCTGGTGTTCACAACATGACAGCCACAGGAATTTTCGTTCCCAGCCCGCTGGGAAGACCGTCCCTTCAGAGGGCTGGGTCAACAACACACCCACTTTGGCCGAAGCGACTACCCAGAGAGAAGACAGCTTTTGCCAGAGTAAAGGGATAACGACCCCCGTGTTCGACTTAAAAGCAAATTCCATTGTGTGGGAGTGCCCAGAAGACGCATTTTTTCACGGACCGACTGCGTAGTTATGGAGTTCTCACAGGAGGTCAGTATACGCCTAATGACATGCTACAGATTTCCGCAGTGGTCGACTTAAACGAAATATCATTCTCCCGTTTAAAAGAGCAATGCTGATTGGCGGAATATTCTTGATACAAACAGCCAGAGAAGTGAGGGAAGGTGGCCAATGATATATTCCGGCAACTTTTCCAGAAAAAGGGGCCGTTCCATTGTCGCTCTTGGAGTGGGAACACATAAAGAGAGCGAGTGCGGTCGTACATGTACGCAAAGAGAGAGAAGAACAAAGTCTCTCCTCAGTACTTCACTGGGAGAGCACCTCTGTCGTCAGCGAATCGGACTGACACTCTATATTGAGTCGGTTGCGATTAAGCGTTTGTTCATTGTGTTGGCCGCCATACTTATCGTGCGGTGTGAACACGGACAGAGTACTAGTTAAACACCTGCGAGCGAGTATTGAGTGGCATCGTGGTGGTTATCTGACCAGTGTACCATGCCAATAGTTAGCCTAGGGGCGGATAGGAGTCTTTGAGTTCATCAAGGTATAGGGAGAGTATGATTGGCGAAGGTCAATCCAGATAGAAACAGATAGTTGTGTTATTTGCCAGCAGTGAGCAACGCAGGCAGCAGTCATCGCAGCTCACGGTATTGTGCGCAACAGCATATCCGAGTCCCGCCTGTCCTCCCTAACAGTACAGTCCACTACATCTCTCATGTGACAGCCTTAACCATATCTAGACAAGTTATTCAAGCTGTGTAGGCATGGCTCTCAGCCATTCTGCCAAGTAAATAGCATTCTTAAAGAAAAGGGAGAAAAGAACCTTTCAATAAGAGGCAATCTACTGTTCTGAAAAGAATCCGGAAATTTATTATTATTTTATAAGAAAAAGTTTCACTTGATTTCTCAGAATTTTTGTAGTAAATAATATTTTTCGTTCGTTTAATGTTTTTCTTACATTAACTAGCAATACTCCCGTACCCAAGTATCTACTAGTTATGTAAGAATAGATATAATATTTTTGTGTCTTTTCCTTACAGCGGACGACTCCAGAAGATATTTGTTGCTGAATGTTTTTCAAGCAGTTCTTGTTGGTACATTAGGAGTGTCTGAATGACTTTTGTAGTAGTATGAGGTGGAAATTGTTTCTTGCAGGAGCCAAAGGGTACTTGTTGGATCAGTCCATTGCGCAACTAGACAGAATAAAACCCACACACTCACTTGCTCGGATCCAACCATGCAGAGGGAAGACCTGCCACCCGACATCTCTGCACAAGGAAGGAACCAACCAACGTCCGGCAAGATGACCAACTAATGACGCCCAGAAACGGTCAAAAGACGAAATACACGTCGCCCGATGAAACGAACGACCAACCAATGGTCGTTTCCGCTGCAATCTCCTTCCGTTGGACAGTGCATGCGTGTCGCAAGCGGTCGGCGCTGCGTCCCGACTGAACCCCCGACACACGAGGCGAGCTGGAAACACTAGCGATCGCTTCAGACATAATACGACAGTGCTCTTATCGATACGGTTCAAATGGCTCTGAGCACTACGTGACTTAACTTCTGAGGTCATCAGTCGCCTAGAACTTAGAACTAATTAAACCTAACTAACCTAAGGACATCACACACATCCATGCCGAGGCAGGATTCGAACCTGCGACCGTAGCGGTCACGCGGTTCCAGACTGAAGCGCCTAGAACCGCACGGCCACAACGTCCGGCTCTTATCGATACGGGTTGCTGCTGTCATTCACGGGCAGGCAAGGCAGCAACTTACTGACGCCAGTAAATCGTATAAGAAGCGAGGCGACAGTTCCGTAAAGAGAAACTGTCAAGCAAGAAACGGAATGAACACGAGCCGCGCACGGCTCAGAATTAGTTTGGGGTAAAGAACTTTGAATGCATTTGCTACTTTTCAAACGTATAAAGTATCATCTGTAAGAAATAACGTCACACTGTCATATTTTATATTGGCCATTTACAAAAAAGCACGGGAACCGTTAAAAAATTTGCAATTGCAGCTTGATTTACCATTTTCAGTATCTGAATATTTAACAGTTCAGTGTTACTTCTGGATTTTATTCCACTGACTGCTGCACTGCATACACACTACATTCAGCGTCTGTTGTCCCACCTATTGAAACAGAAATGTTTCCATCTCCTAACGATTCCCGGATGTCACGAATAACTTCTTTGAAATACTCGGTCACATACGTTTTAGGAAGGATACATTCTTCAGGCACTCTTATGTTTGCAAGAATTACAAATGCTGAACAAAATTCCTTAGCGCGTAAGTCACTTGTACCTCCAAGGACGGCGACCTATTTCTTAAATGACATAATTAAAAATTTTTGACTTAAAGCTGAAATTCTGGCTGCATTTTGTTTGTGTTTCACAGTGTTTCGATGTTGTACTACTTAGAACTCTTTGTCAGAAGCAATTCTTCATTCACATGATAAAAAAATACTTGTCCTTCTTCACAGATATCACTCCCTAACTTAGTAACGTCTTTACACAACACAGACGTCATGGCAGTTTCATTGGTGGAATAACAAAGCAAAGTATTATTCACTCTGTGTTATTGCTTTTGAAGTGTGATCGTAACTCCAAGTAAATGCATGTAATTTGTCCGGTAGGTGAGCTCTTCTATCGTATTTCAGATGGTTCAACATCGCAATATGAAGAAGGGTAACTCCGGCTTCTGTTGAAACACAGCTGGAAGATTAGCTTATACAATGAAATCGAACAACTGCAGTCACTAGTCGTCATTTCAAGAAAAAAAAGAAAGCTATTGCATTTGTCAACCAACTAGAATTTTAAATACTGCAGTTTATGATTTTGTGATAAAATTTTATTTGATTATGAATGCGAAGTTCTATTTTGGCTAGATAAAGAACAATATTCCACTACTTGTAAATTTTAATAAATATGCATGCAGAATCAATTTTCCCCAAAATATACAATAATACACAATTTAAAAGTACGTCAGTGACGCCGGTCGGTGTGGACGAGCGGTTCTACGCGCTTCAGTCTGGAACCGCGCGACCACTACGGTCGCAGGTTCGAATCTTGCCTCGGGCATGGATGTGTGTGATGTGCTTAGGTTAGCTAGGTTTAAGTAGCTCTAAGTTCTAGGACACTGAGCCGGCCGTGGTGACCGAGCGGTTCTAGGTGCTTCAGTCCGGAACCGCGCGACTACTACGGTCACAGGTTCGAATCCTGCCTCGGGCATTGATGTGTGTTATATCCTTAGGTTAGTTAGGTTTAAGTAGTTCTAAGTTCTAGGGGACTGATGACCTCAGATGTTAAGTACCATAGTGCTCCGAGGCATTTGGACCATTTTGAGCTTCGGTGACCACATAAAGGTGAGGACGGTAATGAATATTGCTAATGCCTACATTCAGTCTATTCAAAAACTCGAAGCACTTTGCATACAAATCCGGGCTCTGATGATAAGAATAATTTAGTCATCATTCAAAGACACTCCACTTTATTTTAGGTACATGTTAGTTGAGAGTATCATATGTATCAGTGCACTCAGGATGCGCAGGTGATAGCGCTTTGGGGCAACACAAAATAAAATACAACACTTTCTATGGAGGGCAACTCCAGTCTAAATACTCCACGTTGCATAAGGAGGACTGTATTAAATTGCCAACAGCAACATTTCCTCCCAAGCCTGTCTACACTGCAGGCTTCAGGATGGCCGTAGCCTCCACTTTTTATTTAAGGGCGTTCCAACATTTCCGAATTCGAAATTTAAAATACCTTGATCAGAATGTGCTGTCTGCAGCTTTTGTAAACCGCTTTTATGGATTGATAACGAACACTTGATGAGGCAAATACAGTTTGCAAAAATAGTCGTTTCTTTGAACGAAAATTTTAAACAGTCGCAGTGGTCCTACTTATTCAACATAACATAAATTATCAGTCCCTCGTATCTACAATCAACATACTACCCCCAAAATATATCTCTATCGGAGTTCCAGAGGCATGCCACACTCTGATAGAGATATATTTTGGGGGTAGCCTGTTGACTGTAGCCTGGAACAAAAGTTATAGAAGAAAAAGTACCATAGATAACACAGTCTGGCCCGAAACTAGATAAAGAGAAACGAAGACGGAGACAAACTGATATGGATGTAATTAAGGATTCTTCAACAGAGCGTAAATGATAGCTAAAGTAAATTAAATTAACTCATTTTTCTGAATATTAAGATTTTTGTCTGTTACAACATTGGGAAGTTCCACGTATCAAAAACGTACCTGCGATCCAAAGGTTAACATCTACGATTTCGTTTAAAGTGTACAATAACAAAAACTAAGGGTTGATTTTACTGTGAGGCACTATGTTTTCGTTGATAATTTGGAGACCTTGCCTCTTATGGATTTGAAATATTTCGGTATGAATCAATTTTCTGTTTTAATATTTTGAAATAAATAGCAAACTTCTTCAGATTTTGAAGTAAATATCGCCCACTGTGCACTGCACATATTTCTTTCGTTCATGTTACGTAACATCATCATGCGTATAAAGATTGTTTAATCTGGTCTGTTCTTCAGCTGGACTGGCATCCTTTCTGGGACTACAAAAATTATCTAGTTTTTCTTTCGCACTATGTTACTTGCGACTGCGCTTTTTCACTAAATTGAGTTATAATTCGTGTGGAAAGAGAAAGTTATCTGCCAGGCAACGATTTTTATACTTTCGTCCGCAATTTTGGAAGAGACTGTTTTATTTACTAGACCTTCTGTGTATACACTTACAAGTTAACAATTCTCGACAATGAATCATTTCCCGCGATAGCGCGTGTTGTGGGATATGAATATTTAAATATTTTAGGAGAGGTAACTATAAGAAAACAAGTGGACGTGTAGATAAGTATAAGAAGTACAGTGCTTACGATAAGGTGTACACGCACTTTCTTGTAATACAAGTGATAAAATGCGATATACTATCTGTCCTTCTACGACTAACACACGCGTGGATGGTGTATTACATCTAAAAGAGTATGAACGGTGTGTCGCGCACCGAACCAGTGACTGCACGGCCATACGCAGAACTGCAGCGATGCGAAACCTTGCTCACGAAGACGATTCCATTGCTTTTCAGGTACGACCAAAATAGTTTACTCGCTTCATTTTACATTATTATATGGGAAATTTGAGGAAAGCTCTGCCTGATACTAACCTCACGCCGATGTTTTAGCTTTATCAATAATAAGCCTCCAGTCCCAAATTATTTCAAGAATCGAACTCCCTTGCATTGTTAATGCGTTAAAATGTGACGCCATTCATGTAAAACATTGGTGGTTGATAATTATGTTGGATTGTATTAATTACAGTATATTCACCGTCATAGAATGAAAATGTATAGAAAAGGTTTGAAACTATATCGAAAGTCTGTTGGCAGGGGCAAATTACTCTCATTATCAAACAATGAATGAGTATAGTGTGAGTAATTTCTGCTCCGTTTTTCTCGTGTCTTCTTGCTTATAAGGTGACACCTTCTGAACTACGTGGAGTACAGTGATATAGTTTCGCAGATACATACAGTGGTGACTCATGCTGAAGTTTTACTACATGAACAGCGAAAATGTAGTAGGCGATTACCATTTTTCCTTTCATTATTTTGTGGTAGGGTGCGAGGGAAGGGCAGGGGTCGACAAAACAGTTTCTAAAAGGTTTGAAATTGTATTTATTGTTTGTTGGAAGTTGCTAAGTCCTCTCAATCTCAAATGCTGGATGAATATAGTGCAGGGAGTATGCGTGTCCTGCCTCAAGATTTGTAGACAGTTTCCAGCTTTAATACTTATTGTGTAAAAACCTTCAGCGTAAGATTGTACCTCTTACTGAGTAGATTATGACTGTTGTTAAATTTTTCTATTTGGTGAATAATTACATGAAATACTGGAACTTCAGTTCCTTTGAAAACTGATAGATAGGCATTCTGCAAGGACGCCCGTGCGCTATGCACCATTTTCGTTTTCGTGGTTTTGTAGTATAAATGATCGTCTTTCGCCTTCTGAATAAATTTAAACTGATCCACTTTAATGTGTGCATCTTGAGGTATATTATGTAAACTGGTGACCCTTCTGAAAGTTCACAGTGTTGCTGGTAACATAAATTTTATGAAATCAACTCATACGATTGCTGCTAGCGTATTTCACACAGTATTTTGTATCTGCTTTCTTGTAAACGATCCTCTGTAGCTGATGACTACATCTTCTGACACAAAGCACTTCCACAATTAACATGGGACCTCACTTTTCCGACCACATCACAGTAACCTAGAACTGAACGCTCTGTAGCATATTGAGCGAGCGTATCAGTCACAATCAGTATGTGTTTTTCTATTTGTGGTAAGTTCCTATGGGACAAAACTCCTGAGGTCATCGGCCGCTAGGCTTACAAACTACTTAATCTAACTTAAACTAACTTACGCTAAAGACAACACAAACACCTATAGCAGAGGGAGGACTCGAACCTCCGATGGGTGTGTACTCTTTCAGTAATAGGTTACGCTGTATACCCAGATGGCTATTGAGGGTGAATGTATCTAGTTGCGAATGTCGTAATGTTAACTCAAAATTAATTTGGATTTGGCAGTTGAAATGGTGTCCTAGATGTGACAGTATAATGAAATTTTTATTAGATTACTTTCTCTCATTTACTAGTTAGTACAAAATGGAACTAGAAAACAATTTTTTGCGTCCAGTAAATACGTTTAGTGCGGCTAGTGTTAACTACAGCTTCTCTGTATGACAAGCATCGATAGTTTTCTTCAGGGAAACGTGTGTTGCATGAGAAGACCAGTGGACCATTTCAGTAGACCATTATACTTCAAGCTGCATAAAAAAAGGAATGAAAGTGAGCATATTCTCAAGGCAGCTACTAAAGTCCAGTAGATGGTGGTGTGTAGTCGTTTTAGTAGCCCACTGCTTGTTGCCGGATGGCTGCTTCAGAACGAAATTAGAGTGAGCGTTGTCTCAAGGAACTTACTGCAGTCCACTAGTAGGAGCACTCTTGTTATTTTAATAGATTATGCTTTACGGTCAAAGGCTGTGTCAGAACCAGCGGTACTGGACAGCACCTCAAGGATCCTGCTAGGGCATTGTAGTAGGCGGACTGTACTTATTTTAGTAGCCCATCATCTTTCTTGGTCGATGGCTGTGTCAAAACGTAGTAGGTGTGTGCATCTTCTCCAGGCACCCATTACAGTCCGCTGGTAGGAGAACCATTACTTTGAATAACCCCCAGTAGATATTTGCTATAGTGATCACTTCGATCATTACCTGCAGGTAGGTGATCACTATAGCAAATATCTATTAATACCAGTGTTGTTTGCCACTGTTTTGATTACAACCAAGGTAGATTCTTCCTACATGTCGGTGAAGGGCCTGAAGATAGCGTAGTAAAACACTGAAACTGGTTGCCAAATAAATAAGGCTGAAATTTGATGGCTGAAAGGTGTTTAATTTGACTTCCTAAAACTATGTAATATGAAAGTCACTGTAATCCGTTACATTGTCTACATGAGGATCATGTTTGAAAACTCGCAGAGTTCCTCTTCAGCAAAGGAATGAATGACTTGCTTGCGAAATTGTGTGTCATAACAGTACGGAATAGCCCATGAGCTGAGTATGTTAAATATGTTCGTCTATCTGTTACATTTGTATTATGCATATATCAAAGGAGTCAGTGTCACAGACATCTACTACATTAGTGTCAACAACATTACCAAATGACTACGAATAAATATCGTATAAATCTAAAGATTTTAGTCTGTATGTACACCAAGTGATGAAAAGTATCCGGACACCTCCAAAAAAATACTTTTTCATATTAGATGCATTGTGCTACCACCTACTGCCAGCTACTCCGTATTAGCGACCTCAGAAGTCATTAGACATCGTGGGAGAGCAGAATGGGGCGATCCGCAGCACTCACGGACTTCGAACGTGGCCAGGTCATTGGGTGCCACTTGTCTCATACGTCTGTACGCGAGATTTCCACCCTCCTAAAAATCCCTATGTCCACTGTTTCCGACGTGATAGTGAACGTGAAGGGACACTTACAGCCACAAGTGCGCAGACGGACCTCGTCTGTTGAATGACAGCGAACACCTGCATTTGAAGAGGTTCGTATTCTGTAATAGGCAGTCATCTACCCAGGAAATCCAAACACAGAAATTGAAAACTGATTCAGGATCCACTGCAAGTACTATGACAGTTACGCGGGAGGTGAGGAAACTTGGATTTTATGGTCGAGAGGCTGCCCATAAGTCACACATCACATTAGTAAGTGCCAAACAAGGCCTCGCTTGGTGTAAGGAGCGTAATCATTGGACGATTGAACAGTGGAGAAAGGTTGTGTGGAGTGACGAATCACGGTACACAATGTGGCGATCCTATGGCAGGTTGTGCGTATGCAAATGCCCGGTGAACGTCATCTGCCAGAGTGTGTAGTGCCAACAGTAAAATTCGGAGGCTGTGGTGTTATGATGTGCTCGTGTTTTTCATGGAAGGGGCTTGCACCACTCGTTGTTTTGCGTGGCGTATTACAGAACAGACCTACATTGATGTTTTAAGCACCTTCTTGCTTCCCACTGTTAGAGAGCAATTCGGGGATGGCAACTGCATCTTTCAACACGATCGAGAACCTGTTCATAATGCGTGACCTGTGGTGGAGTGGTTACACGACAGTAACATCCCTGTAATGGATTGGTCTGCAAAGAGTGCTAACCTGAATCCCATAGAATACCTTTGGGATGTTTTGGAACGCCGACTTCGTGTCAGGCCTCACCGACCGCCATCAATACCTCTCCTCAGTGCAGCACTCCGTGAAGAATGGGCTGCCATTCCCCAAGAAACCTTCCAGCACCTGATTGAACGTATGCCTGCGAGAGTGGAAGCTGTCATAAAGGCTAATACAGTGCCAACACCATACTGAATTCTATCAATACCGATAGGGGGCGCCACGAACTTGAAGGTCATATTCAGCCAGGTGTCCGGATACTCAGCTGTCGGGATAAAGTTATCGTAATTTTTTGCTTACGAGCTATACCTACAGTATATATATTTTGAATGTGAGTACAGACTACTATACACAATTGCACAGTGCTAAAATTTCTGTATATACGAAAATGTAGAAGAATAGCTTAATTAGTGAAACAGAGAACGGATATAAATCGTTATAATATTTTCAGCATGTAGAAGCTTTACACAATCAATGAAAAACAAAAGTCGTAAATATGTGACTAAAATACATTCAGTAGGGAAATCCATACTTTCAAAAAAGTGCTTATGGAATTGTGTACCTATCTGGTGAGAGGAACCATTGTAAGACAGAATGGGTAGGGGAAGACTGAGATTATAAAACATGGGTGGCTGATTTCATGGAACACTGTGGGAGTGGTGAATACGTATATGGTTATGAATAAATGCACTAATTGAGGCCCAGCCCAAATATAACAACTAGTCCGACCAGACCAGTCGTTAATTATAGAGTAAGGCCTGATAATCTGAACGGTTCTTAAATGGAGTGAAATAACTGCATGTTACTATATTTTCAAACGAAATATTTCTTACAAAACGCAGATCTTATCAAACTAACTGAAAATATTAAGTCTTCTCGTTAGAAGTAGGTAGTCAGTATAGCAATTTTCCCAAAGAAGCAGCTATTGAAATAATAAGAAAAACTTACTGAAGTATAAGGAAGTAACTGAACTTCTTCAGATAATTTTTTCTTTCAGATACTTTGTGTCCCACACTAAGGTACACAAGCAAGCATGAAAATTGGATGACGTGTGATATCTAGTTGTACAGAAAAACATTGACCAACAAAAGTGACATACAAAAAAGATGGGAGACATACTTTTCACAACTTCTCAACTGCAATGACTCACACTCTCACTTTAAATTGGAAGAACGTGATACAATTGATACAGCTGATACAGTTACTACCCCATCAGTAAATGAAATAAAGCAAGCAATAAAGAAATTAAAGAATAACAAGGCTTGTGGCGAGGAGAAGGTATATGCTGAGTTATTAAAGAATGGAGGCCCACAACTGGAATTAGAAATACAGGCGTTAATAGAAAATTTGGGAGACAGAAACCACTTCTGCAGATTGGAAAACTGCAATTGTGTGCCCCGTATTTAAGAAGAATGATCCACTTGTTTGTGATAATTACAGAGGAATTGCCTTACTGGATGTCACCTACAAAATCTTATCGAGCTGCCTATTAAACAAGCTGATACCAATAACAGAAGAACTGATTGGGGACTACCAAAGCGATTTCCGCAGAAACAGATCCACATTAGATCATTTATTCACCCTAAGACAAGTAACTGAGAAGGCGCGGGAATTCAATGTAGATGTCCACATATTATTCGTAGATTTTAAAAAGGCCTATGATAGTATACACCGACAGACACTCCTAAATATAATGAAGGAATTTAAAATACCTTCAAAATTAATCAGATTAGTTAAAATGTGTATAGATGAAACTTTATGTCGCGTAATGACACCGGTTGGAGAAACTGAAGATTTTAAGGTGTACACTGGACTGAGACAAGGGAATGCCATTTCACCTATTTCGTTTAACCTTATCCTAGAGAAGATCGATAGAGAATTTTCTAAAACCAGTCCACAAGGGATCCAACTACAGGATGTGAACATTACAAGACTTGCCTATGCAGATGTTGTAGCACTAATAAGTAGTTCCAAAAGAGAATTAATCAGAATGATGCAAAATTACTACAAAATTGCTGAGAAAACAGGATTACGTGTTAATGAAGAAAATACAGAATACCTGCCCATCAGTAAGAAAACCAGAAAAGATGCACCTCTGTCTGTAGATGGATTCAATTTCAAGACTGTCGACCACTTCAAGTACCTAGTAAGTCTTTTTAGTAACAACAACAGAACAGACATAGAAATAGATGCCCGTTTAACAAAAGTAAACAAGACACTTTTTAGTTTCATCAAAATTCTAAAAAAAATATCATTTAGCAGTAACTGCAAAATCCACTTATATCAATCGATCATTGTACGTGTGATGTTATATGGATGTGAAATGTTAATATTTAGAAAGGAAGATGAAGAAAAACTGTTAATATTCGAAAGAAACGTACTAAGGAAAATTTTTGGACCTGTGTACGACGAAAATAACATGGAATGGAGAATTAAGAGAGCTGTACAAACACTGTAACATCGTCGAAGTACTCAAGAGGAGAAGGTTGAAGTGGGCAGGGCATATAGCAAGAATGACAGGGAATACACTACCTAGAATGGCATTCAGCAGAACAATAGATGGAACGAGAGGAAGAGGGAGACCCAGAATCAGATGGCGGGATAACATTCGGGAGGACACAACTAGGATGAACAGCAACAGCAACTGGACAAACATTGCATTGGACAGGCAGAAGTGGAAGAGGCTTATAGAGCAGGTGTATGGTTCAAATGGATCTGAGCACTATGGGACTTAACATCTATGGTCATCAGTCCCCTAGAACTTAGAACTACTTAAACCTAACTAACCTAAGGACATCACACAACACCCAGTCATCACGAGGCAGAGAAAAACCCTGACCCCGCCGGGAATCGAACCCGGGAACCCGGGCATGGGAAGCGATAACGCTACCGCAAGACCACGAGCTGCGGACGCAGGCGTATGATCGATAAGACCCTAGCCACATGTAAAGTAAAGTAAGTAAAGGTGATATCTAGCTAGGACACTGGTGAGCCGAACGTGACTCGTGTTCGTGATGTTTATTACTTGACATCTTGCCTTTGCGGTCCTGCCGTCCTGTTCCTTATCTGATTTTATGCCGTCATTAAGTTGCTGGCCTGCCTACTCGTGAGTGGCAGCAGCAGCGGTATCGATAAGAGCTCGGTCGTACTATCTTTGGAGCGACCGCTGGTATTTCCGGGTCGTTGTCTGTGGGAGTTCAGTCAGGAGACAGCGACAGTGAGGTCCGGACAGCCAGTACTCGCCGACTGCTTGCGACACACAATGCACTGTCCGACAGAAGGAGACTGGAGTGGTAACGACCGTTGTTTGGTCGTTCGGTCGGTCGTCTCATTGGGCGACGTGTATTTGGTCTTCTGACCATTTCTGGGCCCTCGTCAGTTGGTCATCTTGCGGGACGTGGGTCGGTTCCTTCCTTGTGCAGAGATGTCAGGTGGCCAATAGGCAAGTGTTCCCTCTACATGATTGGCTCCGAGCGAGTGTGCCCGGGTCGCCGGGTCCCCGAGTTCTGAACAGACATGGAATTGAGTCAGGATGGAGCTTCAGTGAGCTCCGGACAGCCAAGACTCGCCTGAATGTTCCAGACACACATGACTTGGGTGGGAACGACTGAGCGGTTATTTTAATGCTGCTTGCGTCCTGGAATAGGCAGTCGGTCGGTTGGGGCAGAGCAGTGAGGAAGTCTCTGCGGCGAAGGCATTAGCGTAGTGTTCCGCAGTGTGTTTTACCTCGCCACTGTCCGATAGGGCGTGTAGTTCGACAGATCTTGGTGTTTCTTCATATTTTTCAGTGGTTGTTGTGCCTTGGCTGTTTTTAGACGCCAATATTCTGTCCTAGCTGACATTTTTCCTTCATCGTGCCGTTGGTCGGCTGGAAATGAATTGAATAGGTTGTTGGTCGGTCCTTGAGCCGTCCCTGGGTCGGGTTCCCATCCAATTATTTAACCTTACTTTTGGCTGCCTGTCTCACCTAGAATTATGTTAGAGTTACCTCCTCAGGCCGACCCTTGGAACACTTCTGAGCGCCACTGTTCTACATCTACAACCACATCCATACTCGGCAAGCCACCTGTCGGGGTTTGGCGGAGGGTACTTTGAGTACCTCTATCGGTCCTCCCTTCTATTCCAGTCTCGTATTGTTCGTGGAAAGAAAGATTGTCGGCATGCCTCTGTGTGGGCTCCAATCTCTCTGATTTTATCCTCATGGTCTCTTCGTGAGATATACGTAGGAGGGAGCAATATACTGCTTGACTCCTCAGTGAAAGTATGTTCTCGTAACTTCAACAAAAGCCCGTACCCAGCTAATGAGCGTCTCTCCTGCAGAGTCTTCCACTGGAGTTTGTCATCTCCGTAACGCTTTCGCGATTACTAAATGATCCTGTAACGAAGCGCGTTGCTCTCCGTTGGATCTTCTCTATTTCTTCTATCATCTGGTATCGATCCCACACCGGTGAACAATACTCAAGCAGTGGGCGAACAAGTATACTGTAACCTACTTCCTTTGTTTTGGGATTGCATTTCCTTATGATTCTTCCAGTGAATCTCAGTCTGGCATCTGCTTTACTGACGATCAACTTTATATGATCATTCCATTTTAAATCACTCCTAATGCCTACTGCCAGATAATTTATGGAATTAACTGCTTCCAGTTGCTGACCTGCTATATTGCAGCTAAATGATAAAGGATCTTTCATTCTATGTATTCGCAGCACATTAAACTTGTCTACATTGAGATTCAAATGCCATTCCCTGCACCATGCGTCAATTCGTTGCAGATCCTCCTGCATTTCTGTACAATTTTACGTTCTTACAACCTCTCGATATACCACAGCATCATCCGCAAAAAGCCTCAGTGAACTTCCGATGTTATCCACAAGGTCATTTATGTATATTGTGAACAGCAACGGTCCTACGACACTCCCCTGCGGCATACCTGAAATCACTCTTACATCGGAAGACTTCTCTCCATTGAGAATGACATGCTGCATTCTGATATCTAGAAACTCTTCAACCCAATCACACAATTTTTCTGATAGTCCATATGCTCTTACTTTGTTCATTAAACGACTGTGGGGAATTGTATCGAACGCCTCGCGGAAGTGAAGAAACACGGCGTCTACCTGGGAACCCGTGTCTATGGCCCTCTGTGTCTCGTGGTTTTAGATTGTGATTTTCTTTTGGTCTGAAGTACTGTGCGAGGCCTTCAGCCGTTTATTAGTTTAGCTTGTTTTAATTTTAAAATAAACTGAGTTTTCTAGATTGATTTGCTTAAAACTAATTTTAAGAAGGAGATTTGGTACCATTTGAAATCTTTTTTATCCAGGCCTTAAACCTTGAGTTGTTCTATGTTCAGTATGTGGCCTTCAGCCGAGCTTTTACGTCAAATATTTTTCAGATAAGACCTTCAGCCGTCTTAAGGTGAAATCTGGAAAGTCACTCGCTTAAAACTTTGAATTTTCTTCTCTATTTGAAATTCTTGTTATCCAGGCCTTAAGGCCTCAGTTCTTCTATTTTCAGTATGTGGCCTTCAGCCGAGTATTTATGTAATTTTTTTAAGTAAGACGTTCAGCTGCGTGTATTTCTTAAAGCAATTTTTAATAACTTGTGTTCAGGCCTTCAGCTGTATTGCTTTTTTTAATCCTTTTAAGGGCATGTGAGATTAAGTGTTTTTAGGAAACAAAGCTTGTGTGTTTTGTGCATCTGACAGTAACTGATTTTGGCCGCTTTCCACAACCATAACCTGATCCGCTCTGCCCTGCGAACCCAGATTTCAACTGGGTAACATCTTTTTATGGAATAGTTTTTTTACTTATAACCTTGACTTTAAAGTATCATTTTATATATTACAAACGTTCTGATCCGGGGCGATCTGCAGATTGTAATGTTTGAAAAAGCACTTCAGAGCCAAAATAGCATTTAAATATTTTAGCACTCAAGTATTTCTTCGAATATTATGGTATGATTTTATTTTATTGGCGATACGTCGATTACACAATTATGCTCATTGACTGGAGTGATGAAAGCGTATTTTTAGTAGTTTGCATTGTTATTTACTTCCATGACTGGAAATGAGGTAGACAAGGGTTAAACTTTATATATCTGAGGTTTGAGAATAATCATTGGCAACATACGTTCATCATTTACCATTATCTAGTACTACTGCGAACTTCATAGCGCCTCATGTTAGTTTTTCGTTCATAAAAGCCTTTTACTTGCAATTATTAACGAAATGCTGCAAATTGCACTTTCAGAAACCAGCAAGTGCTTCAAACCTTTAGATGTATTGACACTAGTACGATACAGAGAAACAGATAGGAAGGAAACATAGTGATTAGATCATCGTAATTGGGTGTACACAAGAGAGTAAGTCCATAAAATTTCCGAACGTGACATATTTTGAGGAAATCTCTGATAGAATTGCATATACATTTCAAAACTCAATTGTGGAAATAGGTTTTCGTACGAATAACACAGTTAATTTAAAAGTAGCATAACTGGAAGGAAATATTTTCAGTGTCATAAAGTAGGAATCTCGATATTAAATATGTCGGTGCTATGATATACGTAGGTAAAAGAGTTGTGTAATTGAATTGCAGATCGAGAAGCATACTGGGAAAACCAACAACCACTCTTCGGCATTAAACGCTGCTCTATGGGAAAATCTGAGTTCTGCCAGTCGTATTTAAGAGAATCAGAATGGTGTCAGAAAGTGAAAAAGTTCGGAATGTGGGAGCGAGAGGACCATAAAAAAGCTTCAGAGAGAGGTGTCCCACCCACACGCCCAGAACATGATCCCCTCTGAGGAGAGGCGTAGCCGATGTGTCGGAATATGTGATGGGCGCCAATCCTACAGAAATATAACCATAGGCCTTCCTGCCCACAGCCCTATAAACTGGTTGCTACACTTAAGTACAGTACGCCTATGGAGAGTACTGCAAAATTTGCTGAACACTTTAGTCAGGCCACTAAATACCGCATCAGCCCAAAATGTTTCGAGACCGGATTGAAGTTGAGAAGTTGGTTGCAGTGTTTCAGCTGTTCTACAGTCTCTTTCTACTTCAGTATAACTCTTAGAAGGACTTTTTTCGCATTGTGTCCCGCTTGCGTGTTGCATTGGCCTGAATGTCGGCTTTGTCGTCAGAGCGTTGGCCCCTCATGCGATTTTCTGCACTTTGTCGTTTTGTGATTAGTTGTTATAGATAACTCTAAGTCTAGTCACTGATGATGGTTTTCTCCAGAAAAGAACCGTCCTCGTTTTACATTTGAAATAAGTTGCAGCAGGCGTCCATGCGTCGTCGTTTTCATTTCAGAGTCCAGATGTCCGCGACGAACTTACCACATAGTGTAACCTCCGAACAGAAAAACTAATTATAATATTCACATTTAGTGTAACCTTCCAACAGAAAAAATCTCGTTTAAGTTCCCAATAGAAAAGCTTCTTTCCAATAACAAAATCCCAAGTTTTAATGTGACCTTCCATTAAAGACTGGCTGCATATCGAGATTAATAAGTTTTGACGTTAGCAGCGCTGCGTCATGGCACTGTGAAATCATCCTGAATAAACTGGAAAGTTATTACGTCACAATGACGTCACTGGGTAACACTATCTGAGCCGTGGCGCTCGTTACTGGTGCGCCAGTCTCTTGGATGTCCATTATCGATCCTTCGATGTTTCTTATCCTTGCTTGCCCTGTGGCAGTTGACGGTTTGCTCGGGCGACCTGCTGAGATGCCACGAGGTACGAGGTGGGAAGCAACCACGTATATGTGGAGTTGGTTGTACGCGGTCTGCCGGCTGAGGATGGAGGATGTGTGCTGGCTGGCTGCCTGTCTGCTCTCCTGATTTTGCTCGGCGTGCCTTGCGACCGCCTAGCTTGGGTTGCTGCCTGGTGTATCCTACACGAGCCATACCGGACGTCCAGCAGAAGTTAGGCAGCCTTGTTTTTATTTTAAAGAAAAGGAGCAAATGTATAAGACCTTTTGTAACCAATTTTAGTGGCCTCGTAAGTGTGGCCTTAGCGTTTACACTGCCTTTGGGGAGAGCTAATTCTTCTAAATTTAAATAGTTGGGGTTTCCTGTCCTTTATAATCTTCTGGTGGTTTTATTTGAATTTTTTCTTTGGGTTTCCTTCCTTGTGCTTGGTTAAATGTTTACTTATATAGCGGGAAGTGACTCCTGGTTAAAACTCGGAGAAGGTGTCTGATGTTACTGCCGCCTCCGGCATTCGTCTTTTCAATTGTCATCGCTTCGAGCGACCTGGTGTCATTCCTCGTCAATTAATGCTGGTTTATGTGTACTTAATTTTGAATTGGCCATTTGAATTAATATTTTGGAGCGCAGTATACCACTAAGGCAACCTCATTGTATACCACCTTGTGCCCCGGTCTAGTACCTTAGTTTTCAGCGGGACGAGTTAGCTCCACCACCGGTTTTGCTGATGTGCTCCTTTCAAAATCTTGTCTTGTGTAAGTTTGCCACATGTGTGTCTGGGAACACAGAGATGAGCTTTAGTGTGACTTCAGTGCTAGTCAGTTAATGGAATCATCATTTTGGCTTGGCTTCCACTGAAGAGTTTGAGTAGAGCGTAGTGTGTTTGATTTGTTATTCATTTAATTACTGTAAGTTTGTTTATTTAATGGGGAGCAAGACATTTAAAGACTGTTGGTATTAACTCACCTAGTTGCTGCGTGTTGCCAACTCGTTCCAAATGGCCTACTACTTATTCAATGGCAAGGCTGTTGATTAGTTGGTTACTGTGAGTACAAATTCACGCTATTTATTTGTTACCGAAATTGTTAAAGTGTCTGTGTCGTGATTCTATCACTAGCTACGTGTTTGAGCTAAATTCACATAAACCTTACATTGCCTACTTAAAATTTGTTGTCAGCAGAAACCCTTAAGAGACAAAGTTTTGTCACTGCTTATGTTAACCTTTACTGGGAGCAATATTTCATGTAGTTAAATTTTGTCTTCAAATGTGTATTTCTCTGATGTAATAAACGAGTGATAAAAGAACAAAGCAAAAAAAAAAGAAATTATGAATCGTGTTACAAACCGGACACAATAGGAAGGACCAGGCCCCTTTGCTTTTTTCTTTTATCTCTCGTTTATTACATCAGAGAAATTTCAGGCGTTTCCTCTCACCACGAAGAACGCAGTGGCCGGCGGCTTTCGCTTAACGACTCAGGGCAGTGGCATTCACGTAGAGTTCTCAGTGCTAACAGACAAGCAACTCTGCATGAAATAACCCAGAAATCAATATGAGACGTATCGTTAGTGCAGCGAAATCTGACGTCAATGGCCTATGGCAACAGACGACCGACGCGAGTGCCTTTGCTAACAGCACGACAACGCCTACAGCATCTCTCCTGGCCTCGTCACCATATCGGATCGACCCTAGACGATTGAAAAACAGTGGCCTGGTCAGATGAGTTCAGATTTCAGTTGGTAAGAGCTGATGGTAGGGTTCGAATATGCCGCAGACACCAAGACGCTATGGATCCCAGTTGTTGAAAAGGTAATGTGCAAGCTAGTGGTGGCTCCATAATGGTGTGATCTGTGTTTACTTGGAATGGACTGAATAATGGTTATGTTACGCTACCTGGAGACTGAGACGCCCTGCTAAACTCGAAGGACACGACAGGTAGTTTAAATCGAGGAAAGGTGCCAAAATAAGGGGCTGACAGTTACATTCGACATCCAACTTAATGATTTGATCAAACATTACAAGAGCCCAAAAGAATTTTTTTTTAAAACACACAGCTTTAATCTTTGGGACTTAATTATCAGCTGAAAGCCACTTTAATTTAAAAACGGCTGAAAGCCAATAACTTAAACCGCAAGCATAATCTGAAATTTAAAAGGCAAGCCTTACCTTACAACCGCTCTTTATTTAAATTGAAGGCCCAAAGAATCTGAGATTTTAAGAGCAAACAATTTGAATTCAAAATCGGCTGACAGCCTAACACTTAAGGCTAAACATCATTAAATTAAAAAAAACAAAGGCGTTTCTTAAAACAGTTCTTAACTACGCAAAACTCGACCAAAATTTTAAAGGCAAAACCTTACCTTTAAACAGGCTGAAGGCCCAAAGAATCAGACACCTCAAGAGCAAACAAGTTAATTTCAAATCAGCTGAAGCCCTAACACTTCAAAATTCCATAACATTAATTTTTTTAATACCAAAGGCCTTACGTGAAACATTTCTTTAATTTAGGCTGTAAGGTGTCAGGAAAATCCAACACCTTCCATGAAAGCCCTGACATGATAAGCAAATCCAGTAGTATGCCACATAGCTCCGAATAAATCGTGACATTAAATTAACCAAAGTAATACGAGTAACGAGTGAGCAAATGGAATACCACAGACTAACACAAGAATGCCTAAATGCATGTCATACCTTCCCACCGTGAGACAGACGCAGATCCGAGGGAAGAAACGAGAACAGAAGCCGAGAGCAGAACCGTGTTAAGCTAGAAGGCCCTACGATAAGGGACGGACACCCACGTCGCAAGCTAACCACCAGGACCACCCCCCAGCCCATGTTAAAAGATAGAGCCCTCCAGAAGAACAGTATAGGTCTTACGATAACACTAAAAGGGCCACACCAGCTGCAAGTTTTGGTGTGAGACTTTTTCGCGTCTCTGTTACGTTGCAAACTTTAAAAACATTGCCCCATCACGAAAAGTATAACGTTTCTCATTGGATAGACCGAATTTTTGTAGGCGGAGCTTAAGGTTAACATTGAGACCCTGATTGGTCAGATGAAAACACAGCCAGATAGTTTTTTTTTTTTAACCAACTTCGGTAAATTGTAGTAAGGAGAAGTTAGGAGAGAGTTGCTTCCGAGACGGCGAGATGTGAGGAGCTGCGCCGCCTTGACGCTGCCTAAACACCGACAAGGTAATGAATGCACGCGATGCCGCATTTTTGAGCGCATAAGGCTTCACTCAGAACTGCAGAAGTCTCATCTGTTACATCCCCTTTTTACGTAATACTAGTGTCGATCGTCAATTGAAGCTCATGGTATTCACATTTGCTACGTAAGTTAAAATCTGAAACGCGATGATTTTTCTGTTATATAATTATTGAGAAGCCACATCAGCCACTGTAATTTACTACATGTTAGATATGTAATTAAAGATAATTGTGGGTCACTGTAGACCATTTTGATAGTTTTCTCTATTGTGAAATTTAATTTAAACCTAGATTATAGATGTGATATGGCATAGGTCATCCTTCAATCCATTGTAGAACTTGGAAACCCATTCAGGGAATATTCGTTCACATTTTTGTTGAACGCAGTTGGTTTTTATCATCCTGTATTAAAACATTTCCTTTTATCAATACTGCAATTTATAAACAATGTTTTGTGAGTAGAATAAAATTTCTAATGGTAAAATTAACTGCTTTTTCGACGTTATTTTACCAGCTAACTAAAAATAGGAAAGCCTTGAACCCCTTGCACTAAATTTAGTTAGTATTAAGATTCTTTTACAGGGAGTGCAGTGGAGCTGACGCTGAAATCATTAAATATTTGCTTATATCATCGCTAGTCTCACTAAACTCTTCTGAACTCTACATGTCATGTGTGGTCTGGCGTCTCCTTACCAGCAACAGGTCCCAGGTTGAAACTAGTCAATTCCCTAAAAAACACGCTCAGAGCGTCGTTGCGCGAAAGTGCTAGGGAGACACAACATAGAACAACAGACACCACGCAGAATGTTAGAGAATGGCGACCCTGCCAGGATGGTAAAATACCATGATTGAAGGGCGACCACATACCTAACTAGGTCAGAAAAATATCCTGTTGAAAAATATTCGTAGTAAAAAATTTTTTCCTAAAGTTACAAATAGTCGAAAACATTAGCTGCAGCGATAGATAGTAAGAAAGTATTCAATAGAAAGTGAGACATTGTAGCAGAGACAATAGCATAATTAAGTTGTGAATTTTAATATAGTTAGAATTAAGTTTTCTTTCCAATGTAAGCGCAAAGGTGGCGGATACATCGTTGACAAGTTGGTTCTGACCCAACAAGTAAGTGAATGGATTGTCAAGTCGTATGTGCAAAACGTTTATGTAACGCGTGAGATCGTATGTGCGCATGTTGACGCGAAGTAGGGCGCGTGAATTGCTTTTAAAACAGAAAATAACGGATTCAGGAAGATTAGCAATGGCAGATCGAGACCTTGACCGATTTGAGGTAGAGACCCAGCATGAAGATGGACAGAGAATAGAGGACAGTACAACAGAAGATGCAGTATCGCGAGAAATAGGACAGATAACGCACCATAGCGAGGATAATGTACGTCAAGTCAGCATACGACAGAGAGCAGGAAAGCAGAGAGACAGTCTATGAGGATTCTAACTTGCGTCTTGAATACGTAGAACCCATAGTACAAGTAATCAGAGCTCCCTCACCACAGAGTACAAGGAATGCGAGCAGAAACGTGTCACCGCACAGTTCAGTGCAATCGGTTGCAAACCAACTCTTTGGCGAAAACACAGAGCGTAAGACGTCGGAAGAAAACGCAATAGGACCCACGAATCTGGCAGAATTATTACAATTAATGACGGAAACCACAAGACAAAATAAAGAAATTGCGAACCAAATTAAAATTCAGAATGCAGAAACGAAAAAACAAATTGCAGAAACCACGAGACAAATGCGTGAGATTAAAGAACAAAACAAAAAAATTCAATTACACCTATGTCATATTGAAGACGAGGCAAAAGAATTTCGAGAAGTGATAGGAAACTTAATAACAGGTCACAATCAATTGAAAACAGACATTGACAAGGTACAAGCGAACGTACAACACTGCGTAATGACATTCAGTACGAGATCAAAACATTACGTAACAACACCCAGGGAGAAGTCAAGAAACTAGAGAAACAGATAAACGTAATTACTAGACAAGCAGCAGGTACAGCGCGTGAAATTGTTGAAAACAGTATGTTACACAAACGTATCACAAAAGCAGCGCTGAAAAGATATGATAACCGCATAGTCAAAACAGAAGCGCAAACGAAGCGACAATTTCAGAAATTGCGAACAGAGTTGTTGCAAACCATTGAAGAGCGTAGTGAACAGGATCGAACAAGCACTGAGTCTGCAACCACATCCGTATCTGTAACAGCACCGGAAAAACAAGCAGTTAACTAAGGTATCATGCATTTTCGATTCCAATCACAGGCGGAAAGTAACATGCGTGTAATCAGACAGCCTGCACCACAACAAACACGTTTCGAAATTCTTGATGAACAAACGGCACCACGAACACATGCAGAACCACAAATGTATGTTTCAAGACAGTTTGGATCGTGCAATGAAGCGGCAAGGTTAGCCAGACAAGATACCGAACCAATACCTGACAATGGAAAGAGTACAGTGCAATGCATTCAGCTACACGTTCACAACCGATGGAAGAAAATTATTGCGTACCACTCCAACGATACTACGCAAGGGTACGCGAAAGTTACAGTGCACAATATCCAGTGGATCTACCACAACCGGAAAGACGACGGGAGAAATGATCAGAAACAAAAGTGACGAAGAATCGCGAATTTCATATGGAACTATGACGAAGTACGACAACGATCATTTCCTCACAGTCAGAAAGTTTCAACACTTTCGAGAAGGAAAGTCATTACATCCACGAACTTTTATTGATCGATTCCGAGTACGATTACCAGAACACTGGACGCTAGCACGCAAATTAGACTTTATATGTGCACACATGTCAGGAACAGTCGCAGAAACCATGCAGAATGTTGCAGCGACATGCCGATCGTACGAAGATTTCAGAGAGAAGTTTCTCTCACGATATTGGTCCAGCGAAGCACAGAACATAGTGAAGTACGAATTATTACAGAACCCATATTTTGAAAATTCAGGAGAGAAGAGTCCCGTGAAATTTTTCGAAGTAATGGCAAACAAAAATCAATGCTTAGATGTACCATACAGTGACGGAGAGTTGATTAAATTATGCGCGATGAAGTTACCATTCAAATACCAGCAATCATTAGTAGGTCGCGGAGGCAATGACGTCGAAGCATTTAAAGGTATTCTAAGGGAACTAGAGTTCATATTTTCGGAAGATGATGCAAGAAAAAGACGAAGCGCACGTGAAAACGAAAGCAAAAAGCAGTGGAAACCACAAGACACAGTACGAAGAAACAATAATTACGAACCACGTGATAACTTTGCACCAAGAAACGACAATAGATTTCAACAAAGAACCGGTTATGGATTTAGAAGAGAATATGACATAACTATAATTCACCCAGGAACGGCAACAACTATTACAGAGGTAATAACGACAACCGGAACGGGTATTGGAGCGCCAATAGACCGACAAATTATCAACAAAGAAACCAATATCAACAAGCTGAACAAGAAAAGAGAATACAGATAGAAGAGGTGGAGGTAAGACCACCAAACACCGATAAACGTTCTAATTGACAGGTAAGCGCCCATGCCAAAGGGAATGACGCACCGACCCAGGACAATTGCAGCACCTTGAACAGAGAAGTAAATACCTTATCACGAGAATAGAAGAAGGAAGAAACAAATCCGCAGGGACTAGATGAAAACGAATTTAATTGGGAGAATACTGACGGGGAAGATGAATTACCAGAGGCATGCACAACGAATGTAGGAGGAAAGGACGAAGTAATGAGTATTGCAGAGCTATTTGAGATGGAAACCAGGGAAAGCGAATTCAATGAGGATAATGCGCAGTCGTCAGAAGTTGAAAATAAGTTACTAGTGGGCACACAACCCTACGTATATAATGAAGGAAGTTATGAAGCAATAATTAGAGCATTTAGATGCGATTATGTGGAAGTAGCGACAAAGAAGAAGATAGACGTGGTTGAGGAAAAAGTAGAGGATGTTGAACAAAGCGTAAATGAAGGAAGAAATAGAGAAGAGGTAATAAAAGAGAGAGAAGTAGCAGTCGAAGCTTATCCTACAGAAAGTTCGAATTCACAGGGGAAAGTCCTGAAAAGACTCATGTATGATTCAGTGGAGGATTTGTTGATGCAAGAAAAAGAAGAACAGAACCAACCCTTTCAAATTCAACCAATTGCGAAGGCCATGGTAAAGCATATCACAGTCAATATTGTAATTGATAGCGGAAGTGAACTGACTGCGATCTCAGAAAATTTATTCATGCAGTGTAATGCCAATGAGGAATTGCCAGTTCTGAAAACAAGTAAGATTAAAGTAAGAGGTCCTATTAGAAACAATGCTGCGGAAGTTACGAGACGAACTAGGTTAACTCTTTCGTGCCAAGGTCAAAAGATCGAAGCCAACTTTGTAATTATACCTAAACTAACTGTAGATTTGATTATAGGTGCAGATATTTTAAATGAGAGACGAGCGATAATAGATATGGGGAAAGGTAGCGTAACATTCCGGAATGTCACACTTCTCTTTGAGCAAAAGCTAAAATTAGAAGAAATACCAGTTATAATCAAACAATTAAGAATGATTCAAGATAAAGAAGATGAAGAAATGGAATGGTATGCACAAAAGGGGAGAATTGCCTCAACTCATGTTAGAAGTCCATAAAGAAATCGTCGAAAAATTGCAAGAAGTTCAAGGTATTTCGGAAGACAGTAAAAGGAATTAGAGGGTATTTTACGAGATAAAGCAGAGGTATTTTTATCTAAGACTGGCAGTATTAAACACTTTCAGTACCAGTTTGAAGATTAATTTTATTACTGGTAAATAATCAGCACAATATTTCAAGATTATGTTGCAGATAAGATCATCAGGAGAAAGAATAATGAAGAGAGAAGAAGGTGGGAAAAAGAAAGTAGTTTCAATAAAAACAAAAACAAAAATAACACCAGTAGTACTACAGCTTAAGGTGAGGGGATAAAGCGTAGATAGTCTAACAGCATAAAATACTAAAATGCTATACACCACGACACTACACAAAAATAAAAAAAAAAACGAATTTGAGGATTCTTGTAGAAGTTAAGACTCGAAATATCTTAGAATTGTAACATGGAAAGGGCGCCAGAGTTTGTAAAGCTTTTTAAGAAGGTGTAAAACAATGTAGGTACTAGACATATGTTAGATGATTATAAGTAAAACTTTTTGCAAGAACCTTTGTAAAAACTCCAGCAAAGACCAGTTGCAACGACCCACAAGTTGCAATGTGAGAAGTATCAAGAAAGAAAAAGGATGTAATTAGCAAGACACGATTCCTACAAGGCAGAAGCGTCGAGAGAAGGGAAAGGATGGCGAGACCAACAGTGGGCCATTGTATCGGACATGGGCAGTAAATCTGCCCGCTAAGCGTAACCCTGCTGTGACAGAACACAAAAGGTCAAGAGGGTCTTGGGACACCCCAACTCAGCGGAGCTAGCAAAAAACGGCCCGACGAGAAGACCGCTTGGGAAAGCCACCACTGCCAAAAAAATATTTGTAAAAGTCACAATACTACTATTAAACAGCACGCTGATGCACGACACTGAAGAAAACTTCTACAAAGTAAAAATGTTATGCCCAAACAATTTATCAAACTGTTACTAAGAGGAGAACTTCAAACCGACTAGTTATCAATAAATATTTCCATATCCTGCCCAGAGAAGAACCAAGAATCAAGTAAGAAGCAGAGAAAAGGCAGGAAGAACAGAAGTTTGAAGTTCGTAAGATTGAGACCAAGAAAGAAGATGGGTGAAGAACAGACGACATACCTTCCCAAATCCCTATCCTATTGTAAACTAGTCGTCTGCGAAGTATTACTACAAAAAACGACCGCTTTCAGCGACACAACGATGACTTGCACGCATACAAAGCCAGTAAACCATGAGATTCTGCACTCACAGCTCCATTCCATTATGGGACCTCCACAACAGCAACACACACTTGCAAAGCCAACAAGGAACGATGAACGAAGCTGTACATCAAATACTTGCCCACATCCATCTCGCTCAAGTCCATCACCTTCATGCAAAAACATTCGCCAACCTCAGGCTTAAATATTCATGGGATTGTGTGAATGTGTGAAATCAAATTATGTAATGTAGGAATTGTGCAGAAGAAATGTGTGAAGAACTAAATAAGTTAAGCACACCAGACAGCTAATAAACCACAAAATAATAGTCATTGACTATGGACTTAAGTAAAAAATATACTATCGATAAAATTAAGTCATTAGTTCTGAAATGGACAGTATGTAAAGAACAAAAGTAAGGCATAATAAACACTAAAACTATATGCCACTTATTTTCTCCTCATAAAAATAACACAATAACTATATTTTACTTATTTTCTCCTTATACACTCCTGGAAATGGAAAAAAGAACACATTGACACCGGTGTGCCAGACCCACCATACTTGCTCCGGACACTGCGAGAGGGCTGTACAAGCAATGATCACACGCACGGCTCAGCGGACACACCAGGAACCGCGGTGTTGGCCGTCGAATGGCGCTAGCTGCGCAGCATTTGTGCACCGCCGCCGTCAGTGTCAGCCAGTTTGCCATGGCATACGGAGCTCCATCGCAGTCTTTAACACTGGTAGCATGCCGCGACAGCATTGACGTGAACCGTATGTGCAGTTGACGGACTTTGAGCGAGGGTGTATAGTGGGCATGCGGGAGACCGGGTGGACGTACCGCCGAAATGCTCAACACGTGGGGCGTGAGGTCTCCACAGTACATCGATGTTGTCGCCAGTGGTCGGCGGAAGGTGCACGTGCCCGTCGACCTGGGACTGGACCACAGCGACGCACGGATGCACGCCAAGACCGTAGGATCCTACGCAGTGCCGTAGGGGACCGCACCGCCACTTCCCAGCAAATTAGGGACACTGTTGCTCCTGGGGTACCGGCGAGGACCATTCGCAACCGTCTCCATGAAGCTGGGCTACGGTCCCGCACACCGTTAGGCCGTCTTCCGCTCACGCCCCAACATCGTGCAGCCCGCCTCCAGTGGTGTCGCGACAGGCGTGAATGGAGGGACGAATGGAGACGTGTCGTCTTCAGCGATGAGAGTCGCTTCTGCCTTGGTGCCAATGATGGTCGTATGCGTGTTTGGCGCCGTGCAGGTGAGCGCCACAATCAGGACTGCATACGACCGAGGCACACAGGGCCAACACCCGGCATCATGGTGTGGGGAGCGATCTCCTACACTGGCCGTACACCACTGGTGATCGTCGAGGGGACACTGAATAGTGCACGGTACATCCAAACCGTCATCGAACCCATCGTTCTACCATTCCTAGACCAGCAAGGGAACTTGCTGTTCCAACAGGACAAAGCACGTCCGCATGTACCCCGTGCCACCCAACGTGCTCTAGAAGGTGTAAGTCAACTACCCTGGCCAGCAAGATCTCCGGATCTGTCCCCCATTGAGCATGTTTGGGACTGGATGAAGCGTCGTCTCACGCGATCTGCGCGTCCAGCACGAACGCTGGTCCAACTGAGGCGCCAGGTGGAAATGGCATGGCAAGCCGTTCCACAGGACTACATCCAGCATCTCTACGATCGTCTCCGTTGGAGAATAGCAGCCTGCATTGCTGCGAAAGGTGGATATACACTGTACTAGTGCCGACATTGTGCATGCTCTGTTGCCTGTGTCTATGGGCCTGTGGTTCTGTCAGTGTGATCATGTGATGTATCTGACCCCAGGAATGTGTCAATAAAGTTTCCCCTTCCTGGGACAATGAATTCACGGTGTTCTTATTTCAATTTCCAGGAATGTAAAAACAAAGAATAAAAAATTATCTTGTTGGATGTTTTCCCTTTTTTTTAACATTTGTGCCATTTGTTAGGATAATATCTCAATACTTGTGTATGTATATTTCTTTGTCAAAGCAATTCTTGGAAATAATTTTTATTTGTTAGTGTAACAATGTTGAAAAGAGTGTCTAGAAACAGAAACATTTTTACTTGTACATGATATTTAGAAAATGTGTTAGGAATAGATTTTACTTAATTACTACATTTATAAAAAAAATATTTCTAAGAAAATCGATGTGAAAGACTCCTCACTTTCGATAACAAACTTCTTAAAAAACAAACTTCACACTTAAATAAAGAAATAAAAGAATTAAAAATAAATAATAATAATAGCATAAAATATTCTTCTCTTGTCAATATAAACATATTTTTGAGAATAATGTGGAAGAATATAAAAATATAAATTAGTAATACGAACTAGCAAAAAACCAGAATAACGTGGCTGAACAGTAGGCAACAAAACTTAGATTAAGGAATAATTGTTGACTGAGTTACACAATGATTCAATCATTGCCCAACTTCAGTGCAAAAATTAAGTTTGAAGGGTGGTGATATGTAAGGTGTCAGGCAAATCCAACACCTTTCATGAAAACCCTGACATGATAAGCTAATCCAGTAGTATGCCACATAGCTCCGAATAAATCGTGACATTAAATTAACCAAAGTAATACGAGTAACGAGTGAGCAAATGGAATACCACAGACTAACACAAGAAGGCCTAAATGCATGTCATACCATCCTACCGTGAGACAGACGCAGATCCGAGGGGAGAAACGAGAACAGAAGCCGAGAACAGAACCGTGTTAAGCTAGAAGGCCCTACGATAAGGGATGGCCACCCACGTTACCACCTAACCACCAGGACCACCCCCCAGCCCATGTTAAAAGATAGAGCCCTCCAGAAGAACAGTATAGGTCTTACGATAACACTAAAAGGGCCACACCAGCTGCAAGTTTTGGTGTGAGACTTTTTCGCGTCTCTGTTACGTTGCAAACTTTAAAAACATTGCCCCACCACGAAAAGTATAAGGTTTCTCATTGGATAGACAGAATTTTTGTAGGCGGAGCTTAAGGTTAACATTGAGACCCTGATTGGTCAGATGAAAACACAACCAGATAGTTTTTTTTTTAAACCAACTCGATAAATTGTAGTAAGGAGAAGTTAGGAGAGAGTTGCTTTCGAGACGGCGAGATGTGAGGAGCTGCGCCGCCCTGACGCTGCCTAAACACCGACAAGGTAATGAACGCGCGCGATGCCTCATTTTTGAGCGCATTAGGCTTCACTCAGAACTGCAGAAGTCTCATCTGTTACATCCCCTTTTTACGTAATACTAGTGTCGATCGTCAATTGAAGCTCATGGTATTCACATTTGCTACGTAAGTTAAAATCTGAAACGCGATGATTTTTCTGTTATATAATTATTGAGAAGCCACATCAGCCACTGTAATTTACTACAAGTTAGATATGTAATTAAAGATAATTGTGGGTCACTGTAGACCATTTTGATAGTTTTCTCTATTGTGAAATTTAATTTAAACCTAGATTATAGATGTGATATGGCATAGGTCATCCTTCAATCCATTGTAGAACTTGGAAACCCATTCAGGGAATAGTCGTTCACATTTTTGTTGAACGCAGTTGGTTTTTATCATCCTGTATTAAAACATTTCCTTTTATCAATACTGCAATTTATAAACAATGTTTTGTGAGTAGAATAAAATTTCCAATGGTAAACTTAACTGCTTTTTCGACGTTATTTTACCAGCTAACTAAAAATAGGAAAGCCTTGAACCCCTTGCACTAAATTTAGTTAGTATTAAGATTGTTTTAGAGGGAGTGCAGTGGATCTGAAGCTGAAATCATTAAGTATTTGGTGGTATCATCGCTAGTCTCACTGAATTCTTCTGAACTCTACATGTCATGTGTGGTCTGGCGTCTCCGTTCCAGCAACAGGTCCCAGGTTCAAACTAGTCAATTCCCCAAAAAACACGCTCAGGGCGTCGTTGCGCGAAAGTGCTAGGGAGACACGACATAGAACAATAGACACCACGCAGAATGTCAGAAGGCTGAAGCCAGAAGGCTGAAGGCCTTAAGAGCGAAACAACTCAAACTCAAAATCGGCTGAAGGCCAAACACTTAAAATTCAACAACATTAAAACCTTTAAAATGCCAAAGGTCTTACGTGAAACCTTTAAATTAGGCTGACGACCTAAGGAATCTTACGCCTTAAGGGCAAAACAACCTTAATTTTTTTTTAAAGTTGGCTAGAAACCATACAAGTACAAACAACAAAAACAAATAAAAATAGGCCACGCAAGGGCGCTCAGAAGTTCCGAGGGTCGGCCTGGAATTCAAACACTAACGCTCGCTTAGGTGAGAGAGGCAGTCGGCCCAACCATTGTCGATCTGACGACAACCCAGCCGACAGACAGTCAACGGACTAAGCGACAGGATGTCCCAACAGCCCACAACGAAATTCTAATGACAGAATGTGGACGGTTGGGTCTGGCTGGTAGATTAAGTAAAGACTTAACTTTCGCGTCCGGGATCAGTGAGCCACGGGCCTCGTAGCAATGAGAACAGCCCCTCGCACTCCGACCGTGCGTGGGCACAGCCAGCGGCGCCGGCCACACGTGCGACGGAGACTTCGCCGCTGCTCCACACCAAACAACCAACCCCCAGGCCCGGAAACGGTGAAAGGGGCAAGTATATGTTGGCCGATGAGACGACCAACCGAACGACCAACCAACGGTCGTCCCGCTCCAATCTCCCTCCGTCGGACAGTTCATGTGTGTCACCAGCAGTCGGCGAGCACTGGCTATCCGCGCCTCACCGGCGCTCCGTCCCCCGACTTCACTGCTGCTGCGTCCCGATTGCACTGCTGGTCCGTCCCGAACTTACTGACAGACACACGGCGACCTGGAAATACTATCGGTCGCTCCAGAGATGGTACGACAGTGCACTTATCGATACGCGCTGCTGCTGCCGCTCACGGGCAAGAAAGGCAGGAAGTTAGTGACCACAGCGAATAGAATAAGAAAACGAGGCGGCAGTACCGTAATAGAAGATGACAAACAATAATTGGGATAAACGCGAGCCGTGCACGGCTCAGAGACCATTTTCCGCCATTCATGAACTTCATGTTCGCCAACAACGATAGAATGTTTTTGAGTAACTATGCGCTGTATCACTGGGCCACAACTGTTTGCAGTTTGTTCGAAGAACATTCAGGAAATTTCGAGTGAATGATTTGGCCACCTAGATCGCCCGACGTAAATCGCATCGAATGTTTATCGGACATAAACTACAGGTTCACGTACAAAATCCTGCACCGGCAACACTTTCACAATTATGGACGGATATACTGCACAGGCAGCGTGACTCAATATTTCTGCATGGGACTTTCAACGACATGTTGAGTCCATGCCACGGCAAGCTACGCCGCGCTAAAGGTGTTTCGACACGATATCAGGAGGTATTCCATGACTTCTGTTATCTCAGCGTATATTTCTATGGCAACGCCTAAGTGTCGCTGCGGTTCCAAACACAAGAATAAACATTTTTCGCCAGCAGCCATTCGTAGTTCAGCTGGAAGCTAGCAATAGCGTTGGCGGATGCCAGCGATCTGTATTTATCGATTGTACTACAAGCTGACTACGGCATGATGGCTCCCGAGTGGTATGTCTCTTGCCGGCCCAACTAAGTAGAGATATGTAACTCGTGGCACATGTTGCCACAAACCATAACGGCCAGTCTCTTAGGTCTAAAGGTAGGGTATACCACTTTTGACACTAGATGTCCAGGTGCATAGGGGCCTGATCTGGATAGCAGAGGTGTGGGTATCTTTAGGGAGTATTAAATGATAAGATATAGGTTTATATGAACAAAAAGATCGTTATCCCTTATAGAGGGACAGATAGGCGCGCTCAAGTCGGATTACAAGGTCATCAGCCAGTCTTGGTGTGGCCGAGAGGGGACACCTTAGAAATGATGTAAGTCGGTTCGGAGCTACAATCCTTAAAGGAGTCAGGAATGAAAAACGTCTTAACCAGCTGGATGCCAGTGCCTGGTAGGGCGTGTGACTTGCGGCTGACGTCCTTCGGCTATAGCTAGTAGTCAGCATGTGATCCTTGTCACATTATTATTATCTGCGACTGCCCTCGGTAGCTGAGTGGTCAGCGGACAGAATGTCAAACCTAAGGGCCCGGGTTTGATTCCCGGCTGGGTTGGAGATTTTCTCCGCTCAGGGACCGGGTGTTGTGTTGTCCTCATCATCATCATTTCATCCCCATCGACGCGCAGGTCGCCGAAGTGGCGTCAAATCGAAAGAGTTGCACACCGACGAGAGGCCCTAGTCACATGACATTTTTTTTTTTTTCATAATCTGCAGATCAAGTTTCACAGAAACGTACCTCTGCTGAAGCAACACTCTTACGTGGCCTATAGGTAAAAATAAATTACATTTGAAAAACACGAAATAATTATTAAACTGACTGCGCGAACTGTACAGTGGGGCATAAATACGTACGTTGGAACTTAGACAGTGGCAACACGGCTATGGAGACACTATGCAATGGAATCTACTATTGTCGCAGCTAGCACACGTTGTTGACATACCTACCTTACCTACGAGCATACGGACTCGCCCGTACCACGTTACCGGCGTGCGCAAAATCGAGGGAACACAGTCACTTGTGAGCGAGCGGTCTAACGTAACGGTGTCACTATGTTTTCGAAACAGGGACAACGGAGTTGGATCAAGATTGCATGAGCCAGAGGTCGTACAGCACGACAGTGTCATCAAAGTCTTCAAGAGGCATGTGGGGAATCGGCATTGCCGTACAGAACAGTGGCATGTTGGGTAAAAGCTTTCAACGAAGGTCGGCAAACTGTGTCAGACATGCATCGGTCAGGTCGTCCTAGCGCCTCTGAAGAAGTGCATGCTGTTGCTGCGTTAGTGGACAGTGATCGACGCCATACGATTCGTGAGCTCGCCCACGAAATCGGATTAGCGCATACGACTGTGCTTCGCAACCCGAAAGAACGCCTGGGCATCCAAAAATTGTATCATGATGGGTTCCACATGACTTGACGGAAATGCAGAAGCATTTTAGAGGAAAATTATGCGGACGTAAGAATTATTGACTTTCATGCGTGTAAAATGTTCCAAGCTAGACAGCATCAGGGGGCATCAGTCCGCAGCTCGTGGTCGTGCGGTAGCGTTCTCGCCTCCCGCGCCCGGGTTCCCGGGTTCGATTCCCTGCGGGGTCAGGGATTTTCTCTACCTCGTGATGACTGGGTGTTGTATGATGTCCTTAGGTTAGTTAGGTTTAAGTAGTTCTAAGTTCTAGGGGACTGATGACCATAGATGTTACGTCCCATAGTGCTCAGAGCCAATCAGGGGAATCAATTGCCTCTTGGGGAAATAGAATACATGAGGTATCCATATCGTTCAAGGTTGCCGTAGCACGAGTAACAAATAAGGAACAATTAAAGGGTGCAATAGAATTGCTGTATGCTCTAGGCTCTGCATGATTTATTCAAGGGTTAGCGAATGAAAGAATACAGATGATAGTACGCAGTCGAGGCGAAATCATTAATTTAAGTGAGACTGTAGAACTCGCGCAACAAAAAGAAAGTGCAATCATGTTAATGAGAGAAAAGAATCAGAAGTCAAGGGAAATAAGCGGGCAGAATTATCAAAGACACCAACCAAAGCAGATGAAATATTACAGTTGTGGTAAAATGGGACAGACATCCAAGTACTGCAACAGAAATACCAAAATAATATGGATGCAGACACCCAACAGGGCAGAAGATGCACATAAATTTCAAAATTATTGTTACCATTGTGATGAAACACGCCATACGGATGCGAAATGTAATAAAACTATTATATGCGAAAAATGACAGAGGCGTGAGCATGGGGAGAAAGACTGTTGAACTCCTAAATGTTATCGGTGTAATAAATATGGGCATGTAGCATCGCAGTGTAGAGAGAAAATAGAAAAGTTCCGAGGCAAAGGTATGGGAAACGAAAGAGGTGTTACGGGCAGCAGTCACGAGCAGCCACCGTTAAATGGCGCAAGGTGAGGGTAGCAGGCTGCGAAGCTGAAAATGATGTAATGATGCCTTATAGCAATGAATTGGGTAAAGAATTGATGCTTTTAATAGATACAGGAGCCCACATCATTTGATGTTAATGAGCTATGGCAGGGGACAACTGACGCGAGTGCCTTTTCTAACAGTATGACATCACCTGCAGCGCCTTGGTTGTGGCCTAGACTGCTGGAAAACCGTGGCATGGTCATATGAGTCCGCATTTGAGTTGGTGAGAGCTTTTCAGTGGGCTGTTTAGGTTTTTATGTTGGTAACGCCACGTAGCGCTCTGTATGAAAATCACTGACTGTGCTGTGTGTAGTCTGTGGCTGGTTGGACTCATTGTTAGAATATTCGCTTGTGCAGTGTTGGGCAGTTGGATGTGAACACCACTATGCCTATCAGTTCAGTAGTTAGTGCCTTCAGTAAGTAGAATCTTTTATTTAGCTGGCAGTATTGGCGCTCACTGTATTTCATTAGTTGGAGTAACGAAGATTTTTGTGGGGTAAGTGATTCAGGAAAGGTATAGGTTATTGTTAGTCAGGGCCATTCTTTTGTAGGGATTATTGAAAGTCAGATTGCGTTGTTTAGTGATAATCAGAATAAGTAAAGAGAGAAATGTCTGAGTACGTTCAGTTTTACTCAGCTGTTTGTAAATCAAATAACGTAAGACGTTTCAAGCTGACGGTAGGTTTCGATTGTGGTGCAGACCCCACGAAGCCAAGGAGCCAAGTTGTCAACAAGGCCCTGTGCGAGATGGTTGTGGCTACATAATGGTGTGGGCTGTGTTTGCATGGAATGGGCTGGATCCTCGTTATGTTAGGCTACTTGGAGGCCGTTTGCAGCCACTCATGGACGTCATGTACGAAAACAACTATAGAATTCTTATGGATGTCTATTGCTTGCAATTGGTTTGAAGAAAGCTCTAGATAGTTTGAGGAAAGATTTAGTCGGCCCAATATCCCAACCTAATTCCAATCGAACATCTGTGCAATATGAGTTCTGTCAGCTCAGTGTCTTTCTCTATGCCAACACCTAAGTGTTGTTGCAGTTCTCAAAACGAATATATATATCATTCTCTTGCAGCTGTTCTTAGTTCAATTCAAAGCTGACAACAGTGCTGCCGGGAACCAGCGATCTTCCTTTGTCGACTCTGTTATTCGGGCTACAACTTACTGTATGGGCTATGGCTTGCCGGTGTCTCTCACCAGTGCAGCTAGGTACAGAGACGTAACTTGTTGCAGATGTTGCCACCAAACATAATGGGCAGTCTTTTAGATGTAAGGGTAAGGGGATATCACTTTTGACACTAGATGCACAGGTGCAGGGGCTTTATCCCTTTTCTCTGGCAAAGAACTGTTTTGGTCCCTGGGTGGTCGACCGGCCTGCACAGCTGTGTGCTAACCCACCCTCCTACAGACTTTCCAGCGGGCTGGTTGCCTCCGCCGAACGAAAACTCCTGTGGCCGTCGTGTCTTGAATGTTTGTGTACGCCAGCGTCGACTTCTTAATCTCAGAGAGCACTTGCGATTTATTTATTAGATTTGCATATTGATTAAATGGAAATATATAAAACTGACTCTACCCTATCGAGTTTGGGCTCGAATGAAACGTCTTGATACGCAGAATACAATGGTGAGGTCGGAATATATAAGAAATGAAGGTCAGGAGAGCACGCCACCTTACAATGATACATTAGAAAAGTTAGTCCTTTGGGAACTACAGTACAAGTGGAACACGTCCTAACTGGCTAGGTGCCACTGCCAGAGAGTGTATGTTAACTGGAGGTGAAGCCCTTCAGCTGTCTTCGTCAACACATTGTTCCTCTACTATGATCTGCATTGGCTATAGAGAGCGAGGGCAGACTGTCAGCAGGTCACACCCTTAACTAGTATGGATGGTCTCCTAGATCGCTACAGTTTTTTGTCTTGTGATACTTCACACATTGCTGTGAGGTGAAGTGCATTCTTAGGTGTACTTTCCTATTGGATGGCAAGTGACACATGCTAGAAATCTGGCATTGTTGCTGCGATTTGTTTCTTAGTTTTAGGCCTTGAGAGCACTCATAGATGTACCATAGTGTTTGCATGCCATGTTTTTGTCGAACGTTACAGTTTCTCCATGGTGAGAAAAGCTAATCTTCTACATAGCGTTTTCGATGAAAGAGGGATGTGTGTATTCAAGAACGCCTTAGTGAATTCTCAGATGAGGAGTTTGATGAAAGTGATAATGATCCTGATTTCTAGTATTTAGTGATCGCGTACTAATTTGGAGAAGGAAACTGAAGGTCATTAAGAAGTGATACGTGATGATGACTGAGAAGCGTACTTCTTCGGTAAGAACACAAATATGTTTTCGATGGACAAAACAGAACTCGCTAACTAATATAAGAACAAGGCATCGCAATATTGTCTTGCAGCTACCCCGTCGGCAAAAAATTCCGGAAGTCTCGGAGAAAACTTGCTGTTATGGAGATATGAGCCTGAAATACAGAATTTTTTTTTTTTTTTTGAGAAACGAAAAACATCAACCCTTTGTTGTCCTTGTTTGACGTAAAAACGAGATATCCGCGTCAACATTGTGGTGTTCCTGTTTGCTTGAAGAATTATGGAGGTTCTGTATGAAACACATGCAGGCTGAAAGCAATTACAATCCAGTTCAGTTCCTCAGAGGAATACGGAAGGTAATTACTTTATTCTTGATTTTTAAAATAAAAATTGGCATAATTTCAGCCTTGGTAGTATTACGTGGTGGAATAATCGCCCTAAGGTTGAAATGATATTAGTAAACTCAAAATGATTCCAAATACAATTTGTCATAATTGAAATGCGTTTTTCCGTACAGTTATGTTGCGAATGTGTAATACTATCTCCCTGATGATAATTGGTGGGTGAATAGAGAGGTAACGATGTGTTGTTATTTTAGTAATACATAAAATTAAAATAAGGCGCCAATTTTGATGTGTTCTAGTATTCAGAGTGTTTTAAATTCTGCTTTGTTTAAAAAACGCAAATTTTCATAAATTTTGTTTCCAAGAAGTGTAACAAACGACAGAATTATATTCACCAAAACAGAGGTTTTATACATAAAAAATAAAAAGGCAGTGTGAGAGATCCCTCCATACTAATGGTGGTCTTGTCAGCATTCACAGTAGCTATGGGTTAAAATGAACACACAACAGCTGAACCAATGATTTTACGTGGCATGTAGGACACAATAAATTATGCGTGAATGATTCAAGAAAGTATTTTAAGCAAAGTTCGAGATAGTTATTAAGCTGGCTCGGCGAATTACACGTATGGCCATAAATAATACATGTATGATCGCCTGTAGCTTCCATGGGATTTGCGGATGGCAAATAGAATATGGCTCCGTTGAACCTCTGTAATAAATACAACACAATACACAAGACGCTAAATATCCTACTGAGGAGCAGAAGTAATAGTTATGGTTATCTGTCAAGACCAACACACTAGTAATTCTATTACTTAGAGCTTGCGTCTCTCCAAGGGAGCAAAAATTTTCATCACCTTGAAGCTGGATGTTTAAAGTATTGCGAGATGGTGTTTATTCGAGGATGTACCATTCAAACTTTAGATAACATATACGATGTATTCCATGTGAAGTTCAGTTACTAAGTAGTGTGACTACAATGAATTTCACGTGAAGTTCAGTTACTAAGTAGGGTGAGCAGTTTGTTACGCTACCAAAAATTGTTAGTACAGTTATCCAGTACACAACCGACATTGATAACAGTCACTGTCCAGTAATGAAGTTGAATGTTAGATTGTTTAGACGAGAATATTACACTTCTCTCTTATTACAGTTCCTGTTACACTCCTATGGTTTATTTAAGTGGGCCCATCATATATATCGCTGAGCCCAACAGTAGTTTAGTTCACGGTACTTATTGATCACATCACGGCTCAATAAAAAAGTGTATTAATGTAGATTACAGATTTCACCTGAAAATAATGACGTATTACAATTTCTGAGTTTCGCAGTTAGATGTGCGCGTATTGTTGCGTACAGAATGCACATGACTGTGGGGTGAACCAACACTGAGGGTGCACTCGAACGTAGACATTACTCGAGTACTTTTAAACTATCGGCTGGCAATTCTGAGTGACGTCCCAGTACTTACAGACTGCCGTAAGAGAAAATCGTTATTTTGAAAACAATGTTGTTCTTTCGGTCTTCAGTCCACATACTAGTTTGATGCAGCCCTCCGTGGTACTCTATCCTGTGCAAGCCTCTTCAAAATCCTTCTCAATCTTCTTACTGTATTCATCTCCTGGTCTCCCTCTACGATCTTTACCCCCACGCTTTCCTCCAGTACTAAATTGGTGATTCCTTGATGTCTCAGGATGTCCCCTACAAAACGACACTTTTTTTCTTCTATCTGTGAATCTCCTCGGTTACATATGTGAGTGCCATATTGCCAATTAAGGTAAATTTCATGAAATCATTAATTAGTGCATTAACTAATCAATGCTGTAGGTCATATTGTAGTGCGAAATTAAGGCAACAAAACTATGCAGTGTGGTCAGAAACAGTGTGAAGAACCTGTAAGCGTGTTGCAGGGTAGGCTGTGCTGAGAAAGAAAACATTCTCTGTGGTGTGCCAAGTCAATTAGCACTGAAGTTAGCCAATCAGGCTGCTGCGCACGCAAATTAAAGTGGCCGACCAGACACAACTAGCGTCAACTGTTCTCAAGTCATAGACGACAGAACAGGAGAATTCTCAGCCTTTGGCTCGGATTCGATCCTCATTACCATCAAAAGTGCAATTCTTGTGTCGCTGCCTTATTCGGCTACAAGAAACCAAACGAAGGACATGTTTTGCAACACCGTTTAATGCAGGCCACATGAATTTGTTGGCGCAACGGCCTGGTTGGCTAACATCAATGCTAATCAACTCGGAAACGGGGAACGTATCGAATTCTTTTCTTGACAATTGTTACTCAGCACCACCTACCCTGTAAGATTCTTACAAGCTTTGAACATTGTTCCTGATCAATCCGTATAGCTGACGTCCGGAATCTAACAGTGGTTATTACAACATCTGCTCTGTAAAATAGTACTTGCTATGAGCTTTCAAGTTAATTTCTATGGAGATAATAAATTGTACATAATTTAAAGTATTTACTGGAACTTGAGAATGCTAATCTTTCAGGTGGTTTAGGTCACCTTTCTCAAATATAATTACTCGCTCGTAGGATTTGGCACGTAACGAACTGTAATACTGACTGGAATTAACTGTAACTTTTAATTAACAATGTCCTAATGAAATCCAATTACAAAAATGTAATCAGAACATTTTAAATGAGGATCTGAATAATTAATTTAAGTGAGATTAAGTCTAAATAGAAGTGTGAGGTTTTAATATAGTTTCTGCATGTCAACAGATAATTAAACTGAAAATTACATAAAAATAAAAAAGTTAGTTATTTAGGGGACTAGAAAAACGTAACAGATGGAGAGGATCCAACTGGTACTTCACGACGATATTGCATTTCCAAAGGCATGGGCACTGTGGCAAATACAGCTGTTATGAAATACATGAAATGTACTCACAGTTGTGAATATGGACAACCATCCGGTGTATAATGGAGTGGCTCGAAAACAGATTTTTCGGTTATTGCGAACGGTCCCTTTATTATTAGGCTATCCAAACACGCTTCACGGTCAGACTAAAGCTTCCATATGTCGTCATCCAAGTGTCTACAACTGCCACTTCTACATCCATTACATATATTCCCATACAGAACTGAACGTCGTTTGCTTGGTGTCAGTGTACAAATACGGAACTGCAGCACCCGTGACCATCGGAAGTAAGATGCAATATTCCTTCTGACTTGAATGCATATGAGCAAACATTTTCACTTGTCACGCAACAATGGGCAGATTGTACAACTCACGCTCCGTAGCAATGCTTCGGTTTGACATTCTCTAGATGCGTGTAGCTAAATGCATAATACTTTTCATATCATTACAGAGTATTCAACAAGATCACTATGTAACTCACATATTTCAGTCTCTTGTAATTCATTCTTATCTTTATCATAAATGCGTGTTAATTCATGAAATTTTGTCACATTTATACCTGATTACAGACGATTTTAGGCAGAATAAACTTAAGTTGTGTCTACGTTATACCCACCGTCGATTATTGAACAAATAGGTGAATTGGCCAGTGATTTGTGCAATGAATAATACCTTCTTCGGTTACAGACTGTCAACCAGACCAATGAATACCATCAGGATCGAGAGGTTGTACCAGCTTTCGAGGACATCATGGACGTCATTGGTTCTAGAGGAAAGTTCCAGAAGAGATTAAACACTGTTTTCATTTGCTATGGCACAATCGTCAATGTGCTGAGCTCGCAAATGTACAATTTCGTTATGCAAACTCCTGATCACTGGTGTCACGTCCCTGGGAGAGAGTTCACCAACTTAACTCTTGATGAGTGGAAGAGCGCCACTATCCCCAAGTAAGATATATATTTAGATATAGTCCATGTGATTTTTATTTAACAGCGGCTGAGAAAACGCAATCTCTTAAATCAATAACAGATATATATCAGTAGGAATGTAATAGTGACTTCCAATCTGATTTGACCTTTGCCTGTCATGGAGAGACAAATGCATGACGTCATCATATCCTGCCCCCCTCCTAAGCAACGCCTCTCCTAAACCATGCCCCATTCTCCTACCCACACCCTCTCCACCTCCCTTACTAAGCTATGCTCTCGTCCAGTAGTGTTAGCAATTGCATAATGTATGCATGGCGTCGAACATATATGCACCATTGCTAATGTTAGTCCATTTGCTGTACTCTGAGGCCCTAAAATGGTGAAACATAGTTACATAAAGAATTTGAAAATGTATTATTGGCTTAATTTGATATATTTTCTGATTTCGATAACGCTGTTGCGAGTAGTTTGTGCATTAAAATTTGTCTATTGAACATGCGTAATTTTCTAGTGACCTTTATCTCGTAATTTGAAGTTTTGCAGAAAAAAGACATGAAGTTACAGCTAGTTCCACAGCAAAATCAATAACTTATTTTTGTTTAGCTATATTTGAAAGTATTTGTAAGCGGAACTTAAAACATTTTTGCTCACTTACTATGTACTATAATTTTGAGTTCTTAAACCACTCTATTCTAAGTAAAAGGAGCTGAATTTTGATGATGCGATATGGGGGCTGCATCTGTAATTCCAAATAATGTTCAAGGAATGGTGGGTACAAGAAACGAAGTCTCATCACCTGAAATTTGTAAAAGTTTTTCGGGAACGGTTCACCTTGGCCTTACCAAACACCATTTTGGGAGGGGTGGATGGGCGGTAATGATAATACAGTACGTTGTGCACAAGAAAAATACACCTGACGTTATGGACTGGCTAATATAGCTTTTAAATCCTTTAGATTTTAGCTGTACTGGGTATTATGTTCCACTGCGATCACAAAAACAAAATTTCATCGCCTAACGTGTTAGAAGTTTTTTGTTGTGAAGACGATAGTGCGTAATGTTCTACATTGGAAAAACTGGAACTGTCGTTGTTTTGTGGCGAATATGAGTTCTTATTCCCATTTTGTTGGTTTTTCCTGTGGAGCCTAGAAAGGTGAAACATTATTATTTACTATTAGCAGTTTCGAGAGAAAGCAGCATCTGTTATTGCAAATAATGCTCAAGAAACAGTGGATACAATAAACGAACTATCTTCAACTGACGTTTTTAGAAATTTTTCGGTAATGGTTCCCTTCACCAAACACCGTTTTCGGATAACAATTGCAGGCTTTCAAATAACTACGCACCCTCCGACTCAACGTTGAAATCTTTAAAGTTTTGGCTGGTTTCGTTGTCTAGGGCTGGGATACGTAGTTGTCGCATTACAAGACAAATACTGCCGAGTCTACAGTATACGATAAGAATGCACACATGAATCGAATGGTCAAAGGTTTCTATCACTCGGTAATAGCGAATTATGAAAGTAACATATAAATTTATAATTGATAGATTGCAATTAAATAAAATCTGCAGGTACTATCCTAACGCCTTTAACTGATGAGTATGATAGCAGAAGTACTTTTGAGAATGTGGTATATTTCTGTAAAACACTTATTGGTGTCGATGGCCCAGCAATTAAATAAAATATAAGTTGAATAACAGGGAAACAATAGATTCCTACAGGGCGTAATTAGTTATGAACAACAACACAGCTCGCGAGACATTCACTTTTAAACGCACTCTACGACTTCACTGTAGAAGCCACGGAATTCTCACAAGTGCACAAGTCGGCACTCCGAAGTTTCTCTATCTGCCGCGACCACGCGCAAACTGCTCCGCTGTCAAAGTCTTTCCGCCGACTGTGCGTCCGTCGCGCTGTACTGTCCGCATCCAGCACTCACTCCCGTGTGTTCTGTCCCGTACTGTCCACAACCGCGCCGTGTCCTCTCCGGAAATTCGCTTCCATCCAGTCTCCCGATTCACGAGCGCTGTGATTGGCTAGCGCCCTCGCGCCATGTCTTCATGCCAACGCACAGTCATAATCATAATGAAACATGTACCAAATACTGGATTTACATTTAAATAACTTGAAATTAAATAAATATTCCTATGGCTGGACCATAAACACGCTCTAACACACATTATTAAATACATAAACAATTAAAGAAACATATATCAAAAGAAAAGAAGCAAAAGGTAGGCCAAGAGCCTAATGTTTCTGTGCTTTCTAAAACACAGTAAATATTTAACCAATTTCTTCATGAATAGTATATATCGGGTATAAACAAAGACATAGATAAACAAATATATATATATGCATGCTGCTACTGTTTTTTCGTGTAACTGTGGAGTACTTATGGCCTGACGCGATCGATAATAATCGGCTGCTTTGACCTCCAATAACTCATGTACTATTCAAGTTACATGCCTGTAATTCATACCAATTTAGGTTTACATTAATAGCTTTCTAAAGATATGGCGATCGGCAATATCTGATGAAGCGTTTACATTCTCGAAATTCGTTGCTGGGTGTTACTTGTATAATTCATCGACAGATACTAATCTTTAAACTAATAAAGGTACTGGAAATCTGATTACAGCATCATAATCGTCGTTCAAATAATAGTAATGTACATGTTTCTTCTTGAGGTATCATGATTCATCTGTCTACTATTAATTTCTACACGAAATGTGAAATGTCTGTCAGTATTTAAAATATCGGGGTGCCAATGTTTCGAGTCTGCAGTAGGTGTAGCGTGGTGGGTAAATAATGAAACACAACTCTTCGAATCCTCACGTCCTTTGGGGCACCAACCTACATTCATGAGGGACACCAATTGGCAGTAATGATTCTGACAGGAAAGCTTAAAGTGATAGTGCGGCTCATGACACAGAAGTGCAACAGAAGAGAATGCACGGTCAGCTCGGACTCTCTGCCGCCATTAAGCTACATCTTGCCAGCTACAAGGTACTGTAGATTACCTGAAAACTTTATCTTTGAAGGTAAAATTAAACAGGCGTACGTACACAGATAATTCTGTCTACAGGCGTTACGTTTCTTATTTTTCGTCATATTCCACACCTCAGCCACCTAAAAATATTACTAACATGACTAGTAGATATCAAAATTAATTAAAAAAAGCAACGCTTAAGAATCTACAACCGACGTAGTTCACGGGTGTCTTTCCCACTGTCTTACACACCAAATACGCGCAACAATGTGACCAAAGCAACGAATTAAAATTTCACAGCTACCAAATAAACTGTTCTACCTATGAAATAACGATCGCTAACGAGTCAGAAACAACCGCTTCCTAATGAAAGTGTCACGACTTACTCATTGCCGTCATTGATTCCATAAAATAAAGTTACGTACCAGTCTGTTTTCTGTTATCTCGTACCTGCTGCACCCGTTTTTTTTTTTTTGTCACACTTTAATTTTCTCTAACAAGAACCCCTTTAGTGCGAGGTCGCAGGTTAAATCTTTGGTAAGATTAATTTGAAAGTCTTGTGTCAATAATTATGACGTGACAAATAGTGGCAGCTAATGACTCACCGTGTACATCAGGAGGATCACATAAAATTACTGTCCAGAAGTTGCAGAGATCAACCTCCTATGGGATGTATGTATTACACTTCACAAAAAGGACATCGTCGACATTCAAGAAATTGTCAGAACAAACCATTAACTTGCACCATGAACACAGAATGGAAAATGGCGTTCCACGGAGATCACGAAGGTTCACATCATCAATATCGAACCGGACTGCTTGGGAGTTACAAACCATGGAGGACGTTCAGAAAGATATCCACTTTTAAGGAATGCATAAGAATCATACTGGTGTAACGGGGTGATGAGAACTGATGGAATGTGATGGTATGTAATCGAATGCGAAACTGTCTGCCTTATAGCTTGTGTGAAACTGGCTAAACTATAATGCATAGTTAGACATAGTGCGATAATATGCGGTTCAGGCACGGAAAAAAAAACAAACATCCAGAGGCTGAATTTGTCATGTTGTCCCAGGTGGTGTGATCTGCAATGTCACGCACTTTTCAGGAGTGATAGTATGCCTTAACGAAGTATGATTCTTCTACGAAGACCGAGAATAAAGCGGAAGCAAGTTATTTTGATCAGCTGTGGCCCAAAAGTAGTACTCATACAGTAGCTGTATTTTCCTTAAGCCCATTTTCCCACTCTTGCTTGCTGTGACGTAAATATTCACTACTGCCCTTCCAAGATCACCCACACGAGGAGGAATCGTATGTGCCAGAGCACCTCAAATTCTCGAAGCACAGTAAATAAGTTTCCAGCCAATTTATCATCTACATTAACAGACACAAAAATTGTATACAAAATGCGTCAAGGCCTTGATGTTCGGATGTTCGTTGATATTAATACAACTCCCTGGTGCCTCTAATTTCCAGGGTTCCTTTCAAATGCATTTCCTCTTCAAACCCAGATTTGTCTAAACTGAGAAAAAATTCCTTACTGAATGATGGGATAAGTTTCTTTATCTGATCTATAAAATTCTGGGTTGATTCCACATCGTCAATTTGATTCTTTGTTTGAAATTCCGTCATATTACGTCTTCCAGTTCCGCAGCACAATTTGAAGTTACGCAGCGAACCACTGCTTCCTTTAAAATCACTGTAATGTAAGTCCCCCCCGAAATTTGGTGTGGATAACCTAGTATGTTACCGTCAGGCATATTTTGTAAATTTCGTCGAGCATCCTTGAAACGCTCAAACATCTGTTTTAGTTTTTGTAATAAGTGCGCCCTGTCCTCTTTTGAATACCCGTTGTTTTTATTACACACTACCCGGTTCTACTGCTGCAATCTTACTCGAAATCTATTCATAATTTTTTTTTTTTTACTATGCTGTGGATGATTTTTGGAATAGATAAATATGTTTTAGTACCCGGCACTCGTTGGACAACCATTGTCCTTTATTGCGTTTCACTATAGACGGGATTTGTGGCTCTCTGTCCAAGGGATGATTAACTACATCGCTCGATACCTGTTTCAGTATCACTTTCACTTGTTAAGCATGTATATAAAGTTTGTATCTGTTCTTTCGGACACGTCCGAAACAACAGATACCATCTTCATATAGTTAAGGCTAACCGGCCATTGACCTTCTTCTTCTGTGCTGGATGCACACGCATTGCCCGAACTCTTACGGGACTCGGTAAGATTGTCTGCCGCGAGTAATGAGTGTAGTGGGCAGGTGCACTGCGAATGTAGTGTGTGGACATTGAGTTGGGAATGTGGGTCTCACGGGGAGCATGGAGGGATTAATCCCTGCAGTCGCACTACTCTCCGTGCCCTCGGTGGCTCAGATGGACAGGGCATCTGCCATGTAAGCAGAAGATCCAGGGTTCGAGTTCCGGTCGAGGCACACATTTTCAACTGTCCCCGTTCATGTATATCAACGCCTGTCGACAGGTTAACGTCTTGATTTAATCATCATTTCATGTTAAGCATGTACCTTCATCACTGTACTCCTCATGTACATTGTCCACACAGGCGAGCCTGTACGACACCACACAAATCGCTGACTCATTCCGCAGAAGCGCTAATTTTCATATGCCTCTTCCTGCTCAGGCTGTGAAATTCGTTGTGTTCCTCTCTGACGAAATGTCAATAACTTCTGTTGTAGATACAATGGAATATTTGCGTTGTGTGTCGTCCCCATTGCTCTGTTCTGTATTAACGCCACTAGGACAGTAGCACGATTGTGATTTACTCGTCAACTAAGCAGTTCAAATACGCCCCGTAACCTCATGCTGTGCTCACCAGTGGATCCTTCCAGTCCCTCCACCTGTGCTATTAGACGGCTACATTTTGGTTGCGTGGAAGACGCTGTATGAGGTACAAAATGCTGTAAAAACATTATTGGCTTTTTGTGACCTAGCATTCAGAGGGTTTCTTGTAAGAATTGTAATTGAAAGTGGAGATGAAAAATTCTAGTTTAACACTCAAATAACTTACGTGTTTACTGCCAGGTGACGTCGTCGACCACCGCCCATATTTCGATAGGAGCACACCCTGCCATTCTCAAGGCACAACTGCAAGGAGGAAGCAATGTGCAAGGGAATTTTATACCTCGGTTCACAGAGGAGAAACAAGGAAGATACTACACGCAGAACAAGTAACAGCAGAGTCAACACACAGCCAAAGATAACCAACATCAGAAATATCGATAGTGACTATAAATCAACAAGTCAGGTTGCACTAATTCTGTCCCTCTGCTTTTTGATGAGAGACAGCCGGATTCCAAACAGCATTTAAACAAACTCCACCATCTCTGTTTATAAGGTTGCTTGATAGTTTGATTTCAACAGCTTCCTTAATAACACTATCCCAATAGCTGGACGTTCAAGCCAGAATCTCCGTGTTGTTGTATTTCATAGGATGACTGGTGTCAAGGCAATGTTCTGCAATAGCGGATTTGCTCGGGTGTTGTGAGCGTGTGTGACGCTTATGTTCAATACACCGGTCTTGCACGGTCCTGATTGTCTGACCAATATATGACATGCCACAACTGCAAGGAATACGATAAACACCAGCCTTACACAAACCAAGATCATCTTTTACGGACGCCAACTGGGCCTTAATCTAAGAAGGTGGTCGAAAAACACATTTCACATCATATTTCCGCAAAATAGAGCCAATCCTGTTTGAAATGCTTCCCGCTTAATGCAAAAAGGCCGTAGACTTAGGTGCCACTTCGTTGCTATCGTCACTCACCCGTTGCATAGAAGGCCAATAGCGCAACGCACGTTTGATGTGCCTCTCACTATAACCATTCTGACGAAACGTGACTTCGAGATGTGATAGCTCAGCTGCCAAACTTTTAGGGTCTGAGATAACTTGGGCCCTGTGAACCAATGTACGACGTACTCCTTCACACTGAGCTGGGTGGTGACAAATATCAGCTCGCAGATACAAGTCAGTGTGAGCATGCTTCCTATAAACAGAACGTCCCAACGTACCATCAGTCTTCCTTCTGACCAACACATCAAGGAAGGAATGGCATCCATTCTTTTCCACCTCCATAGTGAACTGAATATTCAGGTGGATTGAATTCAGGTGTTCCAAAACCGGTTTAAATTCTCCCTAGCCCGCAGCTCGTGGTCGCGCGGTAGCGTTCTCGCTTCCTGCGCCCGGGTTCCCGGTTTCGATTCGCGGCGGGGTCAGGGATTTTCTCTGCCTCGTGATGGCTGGGCGTTGTGTGATGTCCTTAGGTTAATTAGGTTTAAGTAGTTCTAAGTTCCAGGGGACTGATGACCATAGGTGTTAAGTCCCATAGTGCTCAGAGCCATTCGAACCATTTTTTTGAAATTCTCACTGCCATGAGGCCAAACAACAAAAGTATCGTCTACATATCTGAAAAACACGCAGGTTTCAAGGTCGCTGACTCGAATGTACGTTCCTCAAAGTCCTCCATAAACAAACTGACCACAATAGGTTTAACACTGTCCAATTAAAACTATAGTTCCAAGGTCTAAGATTCCCCAATTGCTTTCGTTAAACAATGTTCAAGGGTGTTCACCTAGTCATGGCACTAGCCAGTGTGACGCACTTTGTGTGATGGTTGATGGCAGCAATGTGTATGTGGATTGTGTGGACCTGACGTAGCTAACAGGAAAAGGATTGAAGCGGAAAATGGCACAGCGGTCGTTGCCAGGGCCCTCAGGCAGAACAGCTCTTGGCAGGCTGCTTTGACATATAGTTGCAGGTGGTCCTCGTGGAGGTGAGCGTTGTTCACCATACAACTGGGCGCCAGGATTCCCGGTAACAAGTGGCTGATAGGGCGACAAGCACACGGCGTCTGCAGGATGATGGCAAGTTGAAAGTGCAGTTACAAGGGCGGCACAAAGGGCTACAGTATATGAATCGCATGGCTACAGGTTACAATGGGCTGGTGCGGCCATCGTGAGGCCAGTACCATTTTGTCGACAGGTTGGTCACGGAATGAGGCTAGTGGAGTATGTGACTAAGTGGCAACAAGCAACATGATCTGCAGCAGGGGCAGATACAGCAGATGAGCCACTTTGCTACATGTTGCTGCAGCCTGGTGTAGCCATGACAAAGGTGGCCTGATGATGGTGATGGGTCAGCTACAGAATAAGGTTGGTGGTGTGAAATGGGGCACATGAGTAAGTGGCATCAAGCAGCATGGTCCACAGCAAAGACAACTATAGCAGATGGGCTGCAAGGATTCAGCTTTCAGAGGGCTGGTGCAACCATGGCGAGCAAAGTGCGGTGGTGGCGATGGAGGGGGCATGGCTTGAGATTGGTAGCGTCAAATGGGCACATGTGTGAGTGGCTTGAGACAGCATGGTCTACGGCACAGACAGCTAGAGCAGATGGGCCACATGGCTAGAAGTCGCCATGGTGAGGAGACCACGATGGTGGCAGCACTGTGGCTGGCAGCTAAGCCATGCACTGATGAGCAGCTTGCCACGCTGGGACTGGCATGGCAAGCAGGCAGGCAGGTGTTGAGGGGTGCTGGTGGTTGACCTGCAGCCAATGGGGCATTCCTCTGGCCAGCAGCATGCCGTAACAATCAGTCACAGTGCACTGATGCGCTTTGCCCTCCAGGGGAGGCACTGGCAAGCAGCTCACTTTCACGATGACAGTAGATGACGGACTTGTGCTCAGCTCACACACAGCAGTGTTGCTGCAAGTTAGACTCTGCGCTAACGAGGTGAATATCAGGCCACACGGGAAGACATGACCACTAAACGCCTGGCTTGCACAGAGTAACAGCAACAATTATTATAACTGGCCACAAAGTTTTGAATTTGAACCAAATTTCATGGTCATCCTCCATACTGAACAATGGGTTAGATTCTGATTCTGACACCAGATGTGCAGGATGCAGAACAGGAGCATCAGAAGGCAGGTGGGTAAATAGATTTAAATGAAGAATACTTGATCTGTAGTCTTGGTTCTCAGAATATGGGGAAGGCTTCCCTTGGGGCACAGATAAAGGTTGATTGCCAGTCTAGGTGTCTGGACAAAGAGATGAACTGAGTAGGTTGCGGGACAGGTTTTGTGAGAGTGGTGGCTGGTACTGGTGAGCAGGACCACGTGTGGACGGCAGGAGTTGTCTGTTCTTGCCGAAGTCAGTATCACAAGAGAGCGTTGCAACTGTGCTTTTCCCATCGAGGCTCTCCAGCAACCACAGACTTGACCCCCATATTCATGTCCCCCATTGGCTAAACGGTGGCATGGATACGCTAGTTTACTGTGCAGAGACGCCGTTGTGGGTCGTGTGATATTGACTTTAGTAGCTTCCTCTTAAATGAATTGCTTCTGTCCTGAGGAACAAGTTTGAGTGGCAGATAGGCATAGTTGAAATTATAATGCAAGAGAACTTGAGTCGGCAGGTGTTGCCGAGCAGTTCTAGGTGCTTCAGTCTGGAGCCGCGCGACTGCTACGGTCGCAGGTTCGAATCCTTCCTCGGGCATGGATGTGTGTGATGTCCTTAGGTTGGTTAGGTTTAAATAGTTTTAAGTTCTAGGGGACTGATGACCTCAGCTGTTAAGTCCCATAGCGCTCACAGCCATCTGAGAACTTGAAAGACTCAAAGAAAAATAAAATATGAAATTTTGCGTGAAATTTCCTTAATATCTGAAATAGGCTGGCCATTCTGTACTGAAATTAGGAGACAGTGTGGGAAAGAACTTCAACTAAACGAAAACTATACAGTTTGCACATGTACTACTTACATCTCTCTCTTCACCTCCCTCTGTCCCTCATCCTTTGTCTCTCTCTCTCTTTCTCTCTCTCTTTCTATCTCTGTCTGCGTGTCTGTCTGTCTCTCTATCCCCCTTCCTGCATCCCCCTTCTCTCTCACTCTCTCTCTCTTACACACACACACACACACACACACACACACACACACACACACACACACACACACACCACACCACACATAGTTAAAAGCTTCCACACAAATTTTACTCAGGAATAATAAATATCACTGAAATGCAACTGAATGAACTGGAAATATAACTGTCACAGACAAATTTCTTAAATATAAAGTTAACAAGAACTAAAATAACAAATGCAAACATTAGTTATATTTTAGTATCAGAAGGAAAAATGCTGTATCGGCAACAGACTAATAATCGAACTGATAGTAAAATGAGTAAATGATTTAATCAAAATCAAGAAAACTGAGAGAAACACACAGAAAAATAACAGGCAAGCACATTAGAGAAACAAAACTATAGGATAGGATTAGGGAGGGTAAGTCATAATTACAAAACAGGCAGGATTTACAATGTAATGATGACGGATTTACAGTAATATATGAATGAAACAAATACGAATCATATAAGAAAAAATATTGTTGAGGAACTAAAGTTGGTCGAACTATTGGCCGTCAAAAATTTACTCACAAAAAAGAAAAAAAGTCGTCAGCACAATAGCAGAGAAGCCAGGTTCAAAGTACATAGAGAAAATACCGCCATGAGATCAGTTAACAGTTTCAAGAATGCTGCCACCCGCTACATGGAAAAGTTCACACATTAACACTTTTCTCAGTATTAAATAGCGTAGAAAAAGGAAGTATATAAAGTTCCTTCCCATCAACCTAAAAAATAAATGATAACCACATCGGAATAGAACAGCTCACAATCCCAGAAATCCCACAAATCTAAAATGCCGCTACAGATCAACTAATAAGAATCACGAATTTAATCACAGAGCAAAAGAACAGTCAATATGACAAATCATATGCTTACAGTGGAATGGAAACTGTTGTGTAGAACATAACTGGAATGGGGTCGGGCTGGTGGTTGTGCAACCGTGGAAATGAATTTAAGTATTAAATTATTAAGCATAAAATACATGTGAGCAACAGCATGCTGTTACACTTTCAGTAAATTAATATATCCTCCTGTAGCTCCTAGAAGTCCCTGAGCAGGGCTCAAACCATTCAGTGCAGCCAATATCTTTCACACAATCAACAGAATTAAAATCGAGCCTTTGCCATTGGATACGTAATCGAGTACTAACATTCACAATTTACAGAGCATGGCCCTCAGCCATAACAACTAATGACATTGGAGACAACTTCTGCAATTAAACATAAGAATACCGGTCAAGTCTTAGATTTATCTGGGATGAGGTAAATAACATATAAATACACATTGGTCTACTGCTACTACTTCCACTAGACAGCGACCACACAAGCTACCACACACTACACCAAAACACCGACACAAATATCTTAAAAAATCTGATATATTAACACACACAATTGATTCTGTAGTTTGAAGAAGGGAACTAATCGAAAATCTCGTTTTGTGGGTAAATACAAAAAAAACTTTCGCCTGTTCTTAATTATAATTTTGTCTTAACCAAACAGTTACATGAGATTCTTTACATTAGACTCCTATACCAGAACCTTAGGACGATGAATTGTTCTGAAGGAGGCGTCACAATATTAAAAACCGAGAATTTGTTCTCTTCTTCAACCTGATCATGAATTAAGCACTAAAACTTCATATTACAACATCAGAAACAGTTACATTTTCACAAATCATTTAAAAAATACGACATATGCAAGAAACATCTGTACTTCTCACAGACTTTGAAAGCCTTATCTATGAAATTTATTCTAAAGACCATCAATGCGCTTCATTTTCTCCGCCCTCGCAGTAGCTGTTGTTGGTCACATCAACACCGCCTCGCAAAGTGGCCAGTTCTGATATGGAATGTATGTAACTATCTTGGGTACATGTTGTACCATCATATCTTGTATCGGGATTTTTTCACTGCACACGGTTTCTGATGGTATGTGGGGCATCCTGCATTGTTCTCTTGCGGCAAAGAAAATATTTTTCACCAAAATATCAGACAACGGAGATACAGTTAATTAACCCCTCCGGAAGGAATATTGTAACTGCCTGAACTTGTAAATCGAAAATGGGGACTTTTACAGGAACTTTGTTGATTATTTGTGGAATTAAGGCCACTGATTGTTGAAATCCAGTGTATTTTCATCAGAGATTTGAGTAATATTGCATCTTATTTTCCTTGTGAATTGAATTAAATCAGTGTATTGTTGTGATATTTAAATTCTGTGTAGTCGTTTGATTTTCCTTTCCACAGTCCCAAAATTGCGATTACCTCGAAGAAAGGAGTGCCCTCGCTTTCGGAGGTACTAACGTATCACATATTTTTGTGAATCGACCAGTAGCTACGAATGCAAGGAGAAAGCGCGCTGAAGTGGTGTTACAGTTTTGACCTTATCAGATGTCACTGAGAACATGAAGTCATTCAATCTCAGGGTTCAAACTGTTTATTTGCAACAGCAGCATGCTACATACTTCGTCAGGAAATGTGGCCTACAACAAAAACCATGGCATCGCATTAGAAACTCCAAACACGATTTTGAAACATGTAGCTTAGCTGCTACATCAATAATTTGTTCTTCATTTGCTTCTATGACAGATATGTAAACTCAGACGTTGAAAAATTAAACACAAAACAATGCCGTGATGCACTGAAAACGCGATGTATTAAAGAACTGAAAAGCAGGTAGGACCACCAGCGCAGAGGGTGAACGAATTCGAAACTGCAGTGCGTTCCGTTCTCCAAACTGCCAAGTATTTTCCAAGTCTGATTAAGCCAACAGATGAGTAGGTTTTGTTTCTCCGTTTTTGTAACTCATTTTTGGCTCACAAAGTGCGTCTGTATGCTAACACACTTTTGGTAAAACGAAACAAACAAAAATCTATTTTTCGGCACTTTCCTTCTTCAAAGTATCTATTCTATTGAACATTCGCATAGAACAAATAAGGAGATGAATTCTTTGTACAATTGTGCCAACAACTGATTTAAGCTCGCTGTGTAGTTTAAACAAAAGCATCCTGAACCAAATAAAATTAGTTAAGTTCACAGCCTGTCTAATATTCTGCGTGGTGTCTGTTTGTTCTAAGTCGTGTCCCCCTACCACTTTCGCGCAACGACGCTCTGAGCGTAATTTGTAGGGAATTGACTAGTTTGAACCTGGGACCTGTTGCGGGTAAGGAGTCGCCAGACCACACATAACATGTAGAGTTCAGAAGAGTTCAGTGAGACTAGCAATGATATAACCAAATACTTAATGATTTCAGCGTCAGATCCACTGCACTCCCTGTAAAAGAATCTTAATACTAACTAAATTTAGTGCAAGGGGTTCAAGGGTTTCCTATTTTTAGTTAGCTGGTAAAATAACGTCGAAAGAGCAGTTAAGTTTACCATTGGAAATTTTATTCTACTCACAAAACATTGTTTACAAATTGCACTATTGATAAAAGGAAATGTTTTAATACAGGATGATGAAAACCAACTGCGTTCAACAAAAATGTGAACGACTATTCCCTGAATGGGTTTCCAAGTTCTACAATGGATCTAAGGATGACCTATGCCATATCACATCTATAATCTAGGTTTAAATTAAGTTTGACGGAAGAGAAAACTATCAAAATGGTCTACAGTGATCCTCAGTTATCTTGAATTACTTATCCAACTTGTCGTAAATTACAGCAGCTGATGTGGCTTCTCAATAATTATATAACAGAAATGTCATCGCGTTTCAGATTTTTATTTCAAGTAGCAAATGTGAACACCATGAGATTTAATTGATGATCGACACCAGTATTACGTAAAACGGGGGTGTAACTGATGAGCCTTCTGCAGTTATGAGTGGAGCTTTATGCGCTGTTATGCGGCATCGCGTGCGTTCGTTACCTTGTCGTTGGTTAGGCAGCGTCGTCGTTGGTTAGGCAGCGTCAGGGGGCGGCGGGCGGCGCAGCTCCATGCAGCTCGCCGTCTCGGATGCAACTCTCTCCTAAATTCTCCTTACTACAATTTACCGAATTTGGTTTAAAAAAAGCTATCCGGCTGTGTTTTCAACTGACCAATCAGGGTCTCAATATTAACCTTAAGCTCCGCCTACAAAAATTCGGTCTATCCAATGAGAAACGTTATACTTTTCGTGGTGGGGCAATGTTTTTAACGTTTGCAACGTAACAGAGACGCGACAATGTCTCATGCTAAAACTTGCAGCTGGTGTGGCCCTTTTAGTGTTATCGTAAGACCTATACTGTTCTTCTGGAGGGCTCTATCTTTTAACATGGACTGGGGGTGGTCCTGGTGGTTAGCTGGCGACGTGGGTGTCCGTCCCTTATCGTAGGGCCTTCTAGCTTAACATGGTTCTGCTCTCAGCTTCTGTTCTCGTTTCTCCCCTTGGAACTGCGTCTGTCTCACGGTGGGAAGGTATGACATTCATTTAGGCATTCTTGTGTTAGTCTGTGGTATTCCATTTGCTCACTCGTTAATCGTATTACTTTTGTTAATTTAATGTCTCGATTTATTTGGAGCTATGTGACATACTGCTGGATTTGCTTATTGTGTCAGGGTTTTCATGGAAGGTGTTGGATTTGCCTGACACATTACAACTGTAGTTCAAGAAGCTGAACTTCTCTCACTCACTGTGCACACCTGCACGCTGCAAGTTACATCAGCTACCACGCAGAATGTTGTTGCTGGCAGATACACCCAAGGCACCACTCGCACACAACACAGTGCACTGCGTCAATCTTAAAACCATCAGGGTGCAACTATCAGCATGAAATTCACTCAGGTAGTACTTCAGCTTCTCGAGGATCTTGCACTTGGCTCTGCCAAGAACTTGCTCGTTGTAACTTCTGACTGGATCCAGCAGTGCCTCCTTTTGACGCACTACTTCAGGAGCAATGCTTATTTGGCTGGCTGCGCGAGACTGGGACTAGGTGTGCCGCAAACTGTCAAATTCCCAGTGCAAAGCGCACTCTCACAGATACTGACAAATAACTATACAAATCACGTTGGAAAGAGAATTTTTGCAGAGATGACAGAATCAGAAACATAAAGTCTTACACTGGCATATACACTATATGATCAAAAGTATCGAGACACCTCCAAAAACGTACGTTTTTCATAATAGGTCAATTGTGCTGCCACCTACTGCCAGGTACTCCATATCAGCGACCTCAGTAGTCATTAGACATGGTGAGAGCAGAATGGGGCGCTCTGAAGAGCTCACAGAATTCGAACGCACTCAGGTGAATGGGTGTCACTTGCGTCCTACGTCTGTAGGCGAGATTTCCACACTCCTGAACATCCCTAGGTCCACTGTTTCCAATGTGACAGTGAAGTGGAAACGTGAAGGGACACGTGTAGCACAAAAGCGTACAGCCCAACCTTGTCTATTGACTGACAGAGACCACCGACAGTTGAAGAGGATCATATTGTGTAATAGGCAGACATCTATGCAGACCGTCACACAGGAATTCCAAACTGCATCAGGATCCACTGCTCGCATTACGATAGTTAGGCGGGAGGTGAGAAAACCTGCATTTCATGGTCGAGTGGTTGCTCATAGGTCACACACCACGCCGGTAAATGCCAAACGACACCTGGTGTGGTGTAAGGAGCGTAAACATTGGACTACTGAACAGTGGAAAGACGTTGTGTGGAGTGACGAATCACGGTACACAATGTGGCGATCCGATGGCAGGGTGCGGGTATGGCGAATGCCCGGTGAACGTCATCTGCCAGCGTGTGTAGTGCCAACAGTAAAATTCTGAGGCGGTCGTGTTATGGTGCGGTCGTGTTTCTCATGGAGGGGGATTGCACCCCTTGTTGTTTTGCGTGACAGTATCACAGCACAGGCCTACATTGATGTTTTAAGCACCTTCTCGCTTCCCACAGTGGCAGAGCAATTCGGGGATGGCGATTGCATCTTTCAACACTATCGAGCACCTGCTCATAATGCACGGCATGTGGCGGAGTTGTTACACAATAACAACCCTTTAATGGACTGGCCTGCACAGAGGGCTGACCTGAATCCTACAGAACACCTTTCGGATGTTTTGGAACTCCGACTTGGTGCCAGGCCTCACCGACCGACATCGATACCTCTCCTCAGTGCAGCACTCCGTGAAGAATGGGCTGCCGTTCGCCAAGATACCTTCCAACCCCTGGCTGAACGTATGCCTGCGAGAGTGGAAGCTGTCATGAAGGCTAAGAGTGGGTCAACACCCTACTGAATTCCAGAATTACCGATGAAGGGTGCCGTGAACTTGTAAGTCATATTCAGCCAGGTGTCCGGATAGTTTTGATCACCTAGTGTATACAATGTGTCTCTCCTAACAACTGTCAGGCACATTTTCTCTGGTGTTTCGTCAGACATTTGCACTGTCGTTTCTGCAGCGTGTAGCTGGAGTCAGTACTCCTCATCACGTCTTTCATGAGATGCCCAGTCTCGACGGGAAGTACCGTTATGTTTCGCCTTCAGAAACAAAACGATTTATTAGCGTAATTTTACGTGTTCATTCGATAAGGCGGTCTCAGATTCGCCTGGTTCAATATTTGTTTTATGTATATGTATTTAAAAGGGTTGGTAAAACTCGAACAATAACCATTACTCGGGCAGTGATACGATTGGCCTGGCGGGTGCAGACCGCTCCTGCCAATCATGCAGCGGTGCTCAGCTGGTGCTGTAGTAATGGTTATTGTTTGTGTTTTACTAACCTGGTTAATACATATCGATAAAAAATATATCACTATACCAGTGGTTCCCAACCTTTCCTAGACCACTACCCCTAAGTGCACTCAGACAATAGCTAGCACCCCCATCCTCACCCCCTCCCACCCCCTGCCCTGCCCTGCCGTTTGTTACCGCCGCCCTCTTCCACATTACCATCTTTAGCACCAAACTAAACTATAAAATGAAAGACTTTTCTTGAAACTCATTAATTTTTAAAATGACGAAAGATGAAGGATACTTGGTTTGTGCGTGTGTGTGTGAGTGGTGGGAGGGGGGGGGGAGGGGGGAGGGAGGGAAGGGAAGGAGATAAATGAATGACAAAGGAGTTCGTGGTGCATGGCAAAGGTTACCCACAACTCCTTCTCAGATAAGAAAGCTAACTATATGCAGTGAGGGCACACACTTGTTACAACACACAATTCCCTGGCATCATTACTGTCCATTGTACAATTGCTTGACGTGCACACTGCAGATCCATTTAAAACCAACCAAGTTAAAATGTGTGCACTGTTGTTACTGTTCGATTGATAGCTGCCCTCCTACTTCTGAATGGTCGGAAACTGGAAGACTTCAGACTGTTAATGATTTGCGTCGGACTTCAGACACTAACAGTAATGCGCTGGCCATTAAAATTCCTGCACTACGAAGATGACGTGCTACAGACACGAAATTTAACCGACAGGAAGAAAATGCTGTGATATGCCAATTATTAGCTTTTCAGAGCATTCACACAAGGTTAGCGCCGGTGGCGACACCTACAACGTGCTGACATGAGTTGACCGGCGTTGCCTAATGAAATGTTGTTGTGATGCCTCGTGTAAGGAGGAGAAATGCGTACCATCATGTTTCCGGCTTTGATAAAAGTCGGATTGTAGCCTATCGCGATTGCGGTTTATCGTATCGCGACATTGCTGCTCGCCTTGGTCGAGATCCAATGACTGTTAGCAGAATATGGAATCGGTGGGTTCAGGAGGGTAATACGGAACGCCGTGCTGGATCCCAACGGCCTCGTATCACTAGCAGTCGAGATGACAGGCATCATATCCGCGTGGCTGTAACGGATCGTGCAGCCACGTCTCGATCTCTGAGTCAACAGATGGGGACGTTTGCAAGACAACAACCATCTGCACGAACAGTTCGACGACGTTTGCAGCAGAATGGACTATCAGCTCGGAGAACATGGCTGCGGTTACCCTTGACGCTGCATCACAGACAGGAGCGCTTGCGATGGTGTACTCAACGACGAACGTGGGTGCACGAATGGCAAAACGTCATGTTTTCGGATGAATCCAGGTCGCATCCGTGTTTGGCGACTTCGCGGTGAACGCACTTTGGAAGCGTGTATTCGTCATCGCCATACAGGCATATCACCCAGCGTGATGGTAGGGGGTGCCATTGGTTACTCGTCTCGGTCACCTCTTGTTCGCATTGACGGCACTTTGAACGGTTACGTTACATTTCAGATGTGTTACGACCTGTAGCTCTACCCTTCATTCTATCCCTGCGAAACCCTACACTTCAGCAGGATAATGCACGGCCGCATGTAGCAGGTCCTGTACGGGCCTTTCTGGATACAGAAAATGTTCGACTTCTGCCCTGGCCAGCACATTGTCCAGATCTCTCACCAACTGAAAACGTCTGGTCAATGATGGCCGAGCAACTGGTTCGTCACAATACGCCCATTCACTACTCTTGATGAACTGTGGTATCGTGTTGAAGCTGCATGGACAGCTGTACCTGTAACGACATCCAAGCTCTGTTTGACTCAATGCCCAGGCGTATCAAGGCCTTTATTACGGCCAGAGGTGGTTGTTCTGGGTACTGATTTCTCAGGATCTATTCACCGAAATTGCATGAAAATGTCATCACATGCCAGTTCTAGTTTAATACATTTGTCCAATGAATATCCGTTTATCATCTGCATTTCTTCTTGATGTAGCAATTTTAATGGCCAGTAGCGTAGTTGTAATACCAATAATAATAATAACAATAATAACAGCACTATAGCAGCGATTGTGGAATTACTGCTGTTACATCCTGTCAATTATTTCTTTTATCTCTTTGGAAGAGAGTAATGGTGCAGTTTCTGAACTACTGCAGGTCCTATCTATAGCTTGGAGGAGACATTTTCTTGAGATAATTAGCATTTGTTACGCTTTTATCATCAGCGATGTACGAGACAGAGCGCAACGTATGTGTATACTGGTCTATGTGAGGAACCTCTACCCTCCACCGTATTAATGCTGCTAATTGAGAAACAATAATTATTGATAATTTATATAATCAGTATTACATTCTTTCAAAATTGTGATAGTAGTAATAATATTTTGCAAATGTTCACGCGAGGTAGCCGCGCATTCTGAGGCATTGTGACGGTCTGCACGGCTGCCCCCGTCGGAGTTTCGAGTCCTCCCTAGGGCTTGCATGTGTGCGTGTAAGTTAGTTTAAGTTAGATTAAGTAGTGCGTAAGCCTAGGGACCGAAGACCTCAGCAGTTTGGTTCCATAAGACCTTACCACAAACTTCAAAAACTTTTGAAAATGATTTAGTTTCATGACTGAAACAGAATCTAATCGTTTTAGAAAATTTCATTTACCCCTCAGGGGTAATTAACCTCATACTAACCTGGATCAGCTCTATAGAATGGGTACTTGAAATTACGCTTTAAGTATCATTTTGTTTGTAATGGGAAACAAAAACCGACACTTTTTGTCGACACTGGCATGAAAGGCGCGATGAGCGCTATTTGTTTTGAGTTGACCCCCGCTAAACAATGAGAAAATGATATTGGTGACATCTGCTTACCCGGCCGTTTTGTTAGTTTACGAGACCAGAGCCGCTACTTCTCAACCGAGTAGCACCTCAGTTTGCCTCACAAGGGCTGCGTGCACCCCGCTTGCCAACAGTGCTAGGCAGCGCTTATCTTCAGTGATCTGACGGGAAATGGTATTACCGTTGCGGCAAGGCCGTTGGCCCTGCACTGGTTTTCAGTCACTTGAAATATGTCTCCTATTGGTCAAAGAACGGTACGAATTATCAATGATATGCGCTGTGTGTGTGTGTGTGTGTGTGTGTGTGTGTGTGTGTGTGTGTGTGTGTGTGCAGAAATTAGAGGAATGCCTTCAGTTGGAAACAAATCAGTAAATGTAAGAGACCTATTTGTGTTCCAATTTGATTCTCGCTTTCACGTCCTTTGTCCACTCCTCTTGTTGTTTGATGCCAACCTTTTGCCCCAGATCACAAGCTCCACACCACGACATGAACCAAAATGGTAATGGTATTCACTGGATCTCACTGACGTATCGTTAAAAACCCCACATATTTCTGTATGTGTAATTTCCTATTTTTGAAAATACATTAGAAATTAAACATTTTAAAATGTGTTTCCACGTTTCATTTCTGGTTCAGGAGAGAGTTGGTGGTGACTTGAAAGGCAATGAATTTGTATACCGGTAATTGTTTTGAAGGCAAATTACCGAACAACATTACTCCCCGCCTTTGAATAAGGACTACCACATTTGCACATTTGACACATTGTCATTACCTTACAGTCTTCACTGTACTGGTAGATAGGACAGCTTGGCTGTGGAAGTGGAAGGGTAGCCCACAACATAGACAACAGTATTCACAATTACAATCACCCAAGCTTTAATGATCTTCTAGCAATAAAGGCTCTTAACAAATCTCAATTAAGCAAGGACATAAATTTGGTTACAAACATATGTTAACCTTCAACCAGTAAATAACCCCAATAAAGAATTTCCAATCAATAAAACGTAGATAAAGGACTGCTTTACAAGAATCCTTAAATTAAGTAAAATCATGAGAGCTAAGTTACACATTTTATGTTAAGCTTCAACAGGTGAATAACCCCAATAAAGAATTCTCATTTAAATAAAACATAGATAGGAAAATGCCTTACCAAAATGCTTGAATTGTATCAAATCATGAAAAGCTGAGTTACAACTTTTCTCACAAACTACTTAGGAATTTACAGCAAATAAACAAGTCTGATCTGTTTAACCAGAAGGTAACTGCCAAGTCCAAGCGACCGAAGCCAATGACGGCGGACGACCGCCCCAACGCTGGTCATCAATCGACATCGTCACGGCCCAGTGGCCACCGTGCTAAAACAGACTAACGTTTCGGTAAGCGACCGACAGCAACACAGGAGTAACAGTGACTGAAAGTCGGCGTACGCCTTACGAAACACGGCACACCTTGAAGCGGGAGCAGGCACAGCTGACTAGCGGCCACACAACCACGAGCAAACAAATCTCACGCCGCCCGTACTAACGCGGGAAATGATAGCGAGCGACAAGACGCCACACGCAGAGCAGCAACCGAGCCTACCCCTCGACCACAGGATTTGCCCTGTCTCCTTGTCTATGGTAATACAATTTATAGCACACAAGAAACGATTTAATAATGGCATTAGTTCAACGCAAGATCAGTTAACAGTTAGGTCCAGTAAAGATTTACCAACGGATTTACCTTCAAACCAACTTCCGGACCACAAGCGGAAATTAGTAAACTTGGCATAAGTTTTCACCAGACCGATAAACAAGAAATCAAATTAAACAGTTGCCAAATTACAGTCAGGATACGCAAGCCCTTCAAGACCTTGCTATCTTACTCACAGTTATCATTAACGGCGAAACATACACAAATGAATGACAAGAAATTCACCATTGAAAGCGAAAAAACAACACACCACAAAGGTTAAATTAATTAACTTGCAGACGAGCCAGTCACTGAAAGCTCAGTTCCACAAGATTACGACTAACCTCACTCGGCAGCAATACATTTGTGTGCGTGATAACTAGGTTGCCCAAACAGGACTCCAAAACCCAAAACAACAGGTCACACGTTAGCTGTCTTGTTCTCGGATACTAGGCACCACCGGGATAAGGCAATTGCGACTGAAAAAATCTTTGAAATTACAGCTGCCTGCAGCAAAACAAATGAGTGAGGGTGCATGAACGTAAAGCACAAATCACTGTTCCAGCCGAAGCGTAACCTTTTCAATGCACATACGGACAGAACAACACACGTGGGCATAAAGGGAGCAGCAGATGCGTACCAAGCAAACTATAGTGCGCCAAAATACGACCCACATCACGTCCACAAACCGGAGCACTTTTCCCGGAGCTGGTGTCTGCTCGCTGGACTGCCGCAACTCTGTCCCCGGAAAGCGACACTGACTGCCGCCTTGCTCAACGCTCCCTTCTCGGCCGTGCACAACAACTCTTCTCTTGTGGCCTCAGAGTGCGGCCGCAATGTCCGTTCTCCCCTGCTGTCCGCCCCAGACTCCCGTACTCGCACTCACTCCCTCGTTAGGACCCGCTCCGACAGGAGGCACTCACGATCGCACATAGTGCCAGCCTCAACCAGAGGAGTAATCGATAGCGTCTTGCGCCCGAGAGCCGTGCCACGGCTCATTCACATTATCATTCGCTTACAGTTCTAGGAACTTGTACATTAAGACCATATTTGTGCAAAGTAAACAACAACATATTAAAGCAGCAATAGATTCATGGATGAAACAAGGTAGATTTACACCATTTCAATTATGTTTTAATCCTGTAGAAAAATATTAATTTTCCATCACAGACCACTTCTTCATTTCCCACTCAGTGCCTCACAAAAGAAGTGAAGCACCGAAAAGGAAGGAGGAAACGAATTGAAAATTCATGAGTTGAGGGTTTTGTGTACTGCAGTGACTAAAAAACCGAGTCAAATTTTCAAAAATCCTGGAAGTGTTAGCCCATTTATCAGTATGGCGTTGCGCACACTCTGTCCTGGATGCATGCATTGGTTCTATTGCCGTTGTATCCGAGGCAAGCTGACCAACATGTGCTGTAACTCGTCCTCTATCTCCTGGCCTGCCTCCGGCATGGATGTACGTGATGTCCTTAGGTTAGTTAGGTTTAAATAGTTCTAAGTTCTAGGGGACTGAGACCTCAAAAGTTAAGTCCCATTGTGCTGAGAGTCATTTCAACCATTTATCTCCTGGATTCTGGCACGAGGACAGAGTTGACATCCGAGCTTGCCCAACGTGTGTTCTGTCAGGCAGAGATATGGGTATCTCGTTGGCCATGGGAGTACCTCATCAACATGCTTGGTGCTTCACTTTGTCAGAAAATTAGGCAAATTTAACGTACTAGTAGTTTAATTCGTAACTGTCCTTTTCCACATAAAGTCTTTCACTGTTTAGTCCACATAGTAAGACTGAGTGGTGTCTTCCAGAAGAGATTCCTTACACTCCCGTCCAGGGCTTCCCAACCTTTTCAGCTGGCGGACCCCTTCTTCAGTCGAAAATACATGAGACCCCTAGTCAGTCAGGAGCACAGTAACTTTAAATTTCAGAGCGAAACCCATGGGAACTGAAAGCTTCTTAATGCAAGTGCTATGTTCCCAATGACCCCCCTCCCCCCTCGAAGTATCAATAGTCTGTGGTTTAGAGATGAATGAAAACAACTTGAAATTAACGATCCAATTTGAATTCCCATTGTATCCAGACACTTACTAGCGGATTTACTCACTTTGTTCAAAACACTATAGCCTGATTAAAATTACTTGGTAATTGAAATTTCACACGATGGAGCTGTCTACCTCCAAGAGCAATCAACGTCACGTCCAAACTGTTCGCTTATGGTCTGTTCACTTCTAACATTTGGCTACTGATGTGTAAGGAGCATGCATGTTTCATAACAGCCGTGTGTGTGTGGGGGGGTGGGGGGGGGGGTGGGGTTCATGGAATCCGAAGAAAAGTGTTCAAATGTATGTAAAGTCTTCCTTTGGTCGTCCTCCCTCTTCATTCATTTCAACTGGAAACTTCCCTTGTTGTCAAGGCGATGGAGAAACTGCACATTTCTTCAGTGATCCTGACTTCAGCCACCGATCCATGTTAGAATAATAAACTGGTCAAAAATCGACTTATGAAATAGGTAGTGCACTGACAAAGCAAGTTTAACATTTAATGATGCCTGGGACTGCATACGTGCCAGCGAGCGCTGTGATTGGTCGACAAAGCTCGCTCCGCGCATGCGTAAAAGGTTTCAGCGCATCTAGCGCCGTGAGCCGGGACCAAACGACCCCCGTATTGTTGCGAAACAGTAGATTCAGAGAAGCCGCATTTTCCGGCACTAAACTGTGAATACGTTCTCACTTAGGAACCGCAAAGGCTGCTTGGCGATCACACGAAAAAAAAAGTGATAAATTTGATTTTCACATTTTTATTCAGTAATTTTACTCATTATTTTACACGATTTGGTGAAAGGTGGCCGCGGACCCCATAGAAAGAGCCAGCGGACCCCTAAGGGAAGGGGTTGGGAAGCCTTGCTCTAGTCCTGTCAGTAAAAAACAGCTGTAGAGTGAATCCACTGCAACTCACAAAACACAGGAGAGAGATCGAGCATCAGTAAACGATAAATATCTCTGGTGTCCTGTGGCTGATTCTAGTTTTTTGTCAGGCAATACAACAGTGTGCAAACCAAATTTCTCAAACAGTTTCTGGATTTTGTCCTAGATTTCTAGTTGTATCCAGTGCTATAGTTTTCAGATTATGTTGTAAAATGCTCTTATAATGAGGTTCTACGTATGTTACACAGGGAAGGAGGGACATTCAGCAAGTGCCTGATGTACAACGGAAGCGCCCTGGACGGTGCTTCCGAGGTGCCCTGCCAGCACGGCTGGGAGTACGACGACTCGTGGTACACTCAGACGGTGCCGTCAGAGATGAACTGGGTCTGCGACGACATGCACATTGTCAGTGACGTCATGTTCTATGCACAGAACATTGGAGCATTCCTGGGACTGCTGTTCGGCTACATGGGTGACATGTAATTGAAAAAAAAAGTCCTTCTATTCTTATTACCTTTGTATTTTCTGTTACCATTTGGTGTTAAAGGATATGAACAATCCCTGTCTGTCAGTACAAGAATGGGTAGTGGCATTGCAGTCGCCCGTACACTAGAGGCCTACATCTGATTGAGGGAAGCAGTGAGCCACTTGGAGAGCTGGCACACGCTGAGTTGAAAGCTCACAAACAACCAGCAGAAGTGGCCTCCAGCTCTTTATGCAACCATGTGGCTGTAGGAATAATGCACAGTACGTCCATGAAATGCAGTTTATATTTAGGGAGGAACCTTTACTTGAAGTAAAATGACTTCCTGCAGAGGAGGATTCCGTGAGGTCAGGCTCAAGCAGTTCTTATCTGAAAAATTCCCCAGGTGTCTCGCAACTATTTTATGAGTGCGTGCATGGCGGGAACAGGGCCCCAGGCTGTCGCTGTATTTCTTCCTTGCCAGTGCTGAAATTTAACTCTCTGACTATACTTTTTCTTCGAATTCTTGTGGAGCAGCCACAATTGTATTTTGTAAATTTCAGGAACCGCACAACAGCTGCTGAATCAAAAGAGGTTTTTATTGCCTACACGACCGATTTCTGGATACTAAAATTCCGTCACCTGGATTAAAATAAAAAAGAAGAACATTTTACCGATTGAGGTCATCTCCCCCCTTCCCCAGCGTTGTCATGGAACGAAAATTTCGGTCACACAGCATGGGAACTGCTCAGTGGATCCTTGGTCACCCATTTTCAATTCAGTTGCAGAACTTTTCATCAATGACAACACTGGAATTGGAGACGACGTCAGTCAGTTAAGTGGTTTTTTTTATTGTACACCAGATGATGGAATTTTAGTGTTAAGTAGTAAACAACAAAAATATTGTTGATTCAGCAACTGTTGTGTGGATCGTTCAACTTACAAAATTATGCATAAAATACATAATTGAACCATCAGGAGCTTTTATGTTAAACCCAAATATCTTCCGGTTTCAGTCTTGGACCATATTCATGGATACTAAAAAAGATACAAATAAAGGTATGTAGTATTCAGAAAATGTTAACAGTTCTTTACAAAGAAGTGCAAAACAACATGAATACTTAGTGGGATAAAATGGTTTAAGCCACCATATTGCATTAGTCATTACTAAAAATGTGTAGTGCATGCCATGAATGTAAGTTTGTGACACGGGACTTTAGAAGCAAACACACAAATACTAAATGTATACAGAGCAGTAGAAGAGAAAATCAAGACTGTAAGTTATACTTTATAAAAATGATGAGAAGTTTGTCAAAGATCTTTAAAAGAAATTTTTTGTTATATGTGATTAAAAAATATCCTGATGACATGTTACTTGGCAATGTAGAGGACTAGACTATCTTTAGTGAACATATTTGGTATAGTTTCATGTGTAAACAGAAAACTAAGTTTCTATCTCCAGGCATAAGATAACGTAAATGTTAGAGTACAAGGTGGAAAAATTATATAACCCTAATGTTACACAGTATCATATTCATTGCATATACCTAATGAAATGCATGAGTATACAAACAAACGTCAATAATGTCATAAAAGTAATGGAAATCGCATCTATAACATTAAAACAAACTAAAATACGGTGCTCTTAAATGGTCTGAAATGTCACTCAGTGATCATATATGTCCAAGTTATCGTAGTGAAACAATTACTGTCACGTATCGACTATATTTAAAGGAAACCTTCATATGTTAATGAAGTTTTATTACAGTGCTTAACTGGAAGCTTAGTATGTCAGTAGTGCTAGTATCGAAAATAAGGTGAGGGAATAAATAAGAACAGTGTAACCAACCATGTACTCAAATTTGGATTGAGGGAGTATTGACAACACATGTATATAATAGTGGTAGTGATGAGTAACATTCTTTAAACAATGTGAACGTTAAGCTAAAGGCATTAGGGGCTCGACCATTGGGTGTACATTTTGAGAAGCAGATAGAAAAAATTCTTTACATTATCGATTTAAGTGATTGCTAAACAAAATACATACTTGCCTATGTACACACTGAACCTCATTAGATGGAATGTAGATATAGAGCTGCAGATGAATTATGTACATAAAAGCATTTGACAACACAGTTATAAGTAAAAAGAAATATGTGACCTGTTGTTCATTAAAATGAGAACTACATCTTTGGAGTACAAACATACTTTAGGTGTGGAAAACTTATTCACCAGAAGTCCATGTCAAATATAATAAAAGTTAAAGATAGAATTACTGAGTGTTTAGCATATTCAGTGTAAAACAACAGGAGAAAAGTTACAAACATCTTATAAATATTTATAATGAACAATGGTAATACACAGGATGTGGATAACAAACCATAATATAATTTATTTGTACTGCAATTGCATAGTGAAGAATCCTGACAGGGTTATAAAAAAACTGTATGCAATAAAAGTGTCATTAACATAAGGAGTTGACACTGAAATGCTAGGTACAACTTGTCATATGTATGTCAGGCAATCTTTTCACATCACAAAACGAAGTTATAACGTCTATCACGAAGACAAGTCTAAGGAGATGGTGTGTAAGAGGGAGGAGTAGTGGTATATTTCAAAATGAAAGGTTAGGGATTAGAATCAGGTAAGTGAAAGACCTCAGGTAAATTCTCAAAGAAATCCTTATTTTTCAAATCTTTTTGTTCATTGAGAACATCATTTGGATCTTTTACAAGGTTACAAAAGATTTCAAATTCCTCCAGAAAGTTCATACTTAATTCCTTTTTTGGTTGATGTAGAATTTGCATATTCTCATCAATGGTACCTATTGCGTGATTATAAGCTTCAAGATGGAAGCCCTGAGCTGAAGTGTTTGATTGGTGTGTGTAATCAAGAAACGCTGTCTTTAGTTTCCTCCCAGTCTAGCCTATGTAAAAGTTTTCGTATTGTTGACAGTTAATTCTGTGGACATCTGGCCTCCCATATATTCCCTTTTATGCAACTAAATTCTTTTGCAGCGTTATTGAAATGTTATTATGAATTCTACAAGCCAATATTACATTACATTTCCTAAATACATTATTTATTTTGTCCAAGATACTAGCTACATATGGAAAACTTATCTATCTAGTTTCTTAATGCTTTGTCTTTAGTTAGGGTAATTTTTTGATTCGCTATATATGTTTTATCTCTTTCTTTTTCTGTAAGATATTATCAACTAGCCATTCTTGGTATCCATTACTTACAGCTACCGATTTCAGTGTATTTCATTTCATTGTTAGAGTTTATAGTAGATGTGGGGGTTCTTAGCAATCTGTCAATCATGCTATGGAAGTATGCATGATGGCTATATCATGTGGGGGGGCAGGATGTTTCATGAATAATAATATCTGTGGTAGTTTGCTTACTGTATATGTTAAAGGCTAGTTTGCTATCGGCTTTCGAAATCTCTAGGTCCAGGAAATTAATTTTATTATCTTTTTCTATAGTGAATTTTAAATTTGGATGGGTATTATTAAGCAGATTGTAGATTTTGTTGATTACTTTGTCATTACCATCGACTAGTATAATGGTGTCATCTATATATCTTTCATAAATAATAAAGCTGACTGTGTGATCTGATTTGTTGTTTAGGATCTTGTTCTCAATATGATCCATGAGGATATTGGCTAACATTTCAGCTATGCAACATCCCATTGCTAGCCCTTGGGGCTTACTATTGGATGCATTTGTTGCTATAGGTACACATTTCTTCACAAGTAAGAGACATTCTTCGAAGAATTTGCACAGCATACAAACCATACTTAAGGTGTATGAAACTCCTGAATTTTCCAAATCTATTAAAAACTGTGGTAAAAATTGAGATAATTAATTATACAATTTGAGTTTCTTCTAAACATGAGGTTTAAAATGTAACAGGTCATTAATTTTTTTAAACATTAAATAAATTCCAGACTTTCATACAGCTGTAAATATTGCCTGTAGACTGTGCAAAATTCATGTAAGAATCTCTCTTACTTATGAAGAAAAGTGTGCCTGTACTACCAAATGTAGCCAATAGTAAGTAAAAAAATGATGTAATTTCACATGTAAAAAAATTTATTTTGTTATTTTTTTTAACTTCCACCGCCTTGAGTGTGAATCTTGAGTCCTTCCTGGTCATGCTGGCAAAGTTTTATAAATTTATTTGTAAAACTATAGACAGTGGAACTTAAAACTTCCTGTGGTGTCTCTCCTGCTCCAAGTTGCCCATTTGACATCCTACCCCCCTTTAAAGTAAAGCCACTGTGTGACAAGACTTGTTTTAGCCCATCCATTACCACTACAATTACTGGAATAGGTAAACGTCAGTGTGTAATTAAATTCTTTCTGATCAGTCCAATGGTTTCACCAACTGGGACGTTGATATATAAGTTAGTAACATCTAATGAAAAAAGGAGTATATCATTAAGTATCCGCAATTCTTTAACCGATGCTAGGAGATCAGAAATGTTTTTAGGATGTATTTTTTGTAGAAGACATATTTATCAATTAAAACTGAATTTAATTTTTGGCTCAAAAGGTACCCTGGCAAAGTTTTATGAATTTATTTGTAAAACTATAGTTTACAATTGGGCATATAGGAATGTTTTCCTTGTGGATCTCAGGTTGTGCTTGTAATTTAGAGGCATTAGGATTCATGACTAGAGTGACTTTTTTCCCAGTTTTAAGCATAAAATTACAATTTTTAATAAATATCATAACTTTGTCTTGAATTGCTGGAGTAGGGTCCTTCTTAGTTCTACTGATCCCACTGTCAACAACAAATTGTTTTATTTGGTCAATAGACACACTGATATACATTATGAGAACCGAATTTCCCTTATCAGCTTTCAATGTAAGTGCTTCATTTCCACTTAATTTATTTTTAGTGGTCTGTCTTTATTCTACATCTCTATTATTTTCTTCTTCCTCCCCTCTTCTATTATTACACAAATATTTATCGAAAACCTATACTACTTTGTCATTGAGTTTTTGTATGCAGCTGAACCTGTTAACTGATCTATATTTTTGTGTGAGCAACAAAACACTTAACACCTTTGTCATGTAGTCTATAGTTGACATTGAAGTTCAGACCTTTGCTGAGACTACTGATTTCATGTGGTTCAAGAACCATGTCAATGATTTTTACCATTTTATCAAAATATTGGAAAGATGGACTGGTGTTACTCTCCTGCAGTAAATGTTGATCTTTCTTTAACTTTTCTATTTTCTTACTGTGCTACTCTAACAAAATTTGTAATTCACTGTCAATAAAGGCATCTATAACACTCACAATAGTATTAAGAGAATTAAATTTAAAGGAGTGTGATTATTTCATATAGGTTAAATATGTCTGTCTGCGTAATGCTGCCTGACATTTGGGATTCTGTTTTAATTCTTTCTGAAGTCATTTGTGTTCACTAAGGCTCTTCATTTTCCTCGAAACAGCACCATTCACTTTTGTGTTGACTTAAGCGAATGTTGGGATTATCTTAGCTGACAGAGACTTCTTGATAAACGAAATCACCCTTGTGCACTTCATTAATTTGCATCGCTAGAATCGAAAAATCACCTTGCTCGCATGGTCTGGCATTGTTTTAAACATTTTTGGAAGGTGAATGTCAACAGATCTCAAGTAATGCATAAAATGCATGTTTGAACCAGCAGGTGCTTTTATTTTAAACCCAAATATCTACTGGTTTCAGTCTTGGTCCATCTTTATATATACTGTCGAAAGATACAAATAATAATGTGTAGTATACAGGTAATGTTAACAGTTCTTTACAAATAAGTACAAAATAACATGAATGCTCACACGGTTAGAATGGTTTAAGCCACCATATTTCATTAGTCATTACTTAAAATGTGCAGCGCATGCCATGAATGTAAGTTGTCGTTTTATGATCTACCTTTAAGTTTTCTTTATGTTCCATCTGGATCTGGTCGTACATGTAACCGCTCGCGTTTTCATAAGGAACATGCCACTATCTACTTCATCAAAATCGCGAAATATTTTGATGTGCGGAGCAGACGTCCTGTGGAGCAGACTCCCAATCTCTGTATATAACAGGCAATGTCCTGACTCACTGACTGACTTATCATTGCCCAGCCCAAACCGCTAAGGATACAAACATGAAATTTGGAAAAGGCGTCGGTCTTATACTGTAGAGGTCGTTTAAAAGGGGATTTTTCGGTATTCCGAACCTAAGGGGGTGAAACAGGGGATGAAAATTTTTAAGAATTTCGTTACATTAAAAAAAATCTTTGTGCTAAATTTATGGAAATTGATATTTCACTTCTCGTTTAGATGTAAACAAATATTTGTCAGGGGGATGTAAGTTGCTGTGAAAATATCTGTACAAGAACGCAAAAGGCATGATTAAGAAAAGCTTTGGACTCGAGAACCACTTTTTGGTCGGAAGTACATTCGGGAAAGGCCTCACTTATGTGACCCTAATTGGTGTGAAAATTCTAGAAGGTGCTGCAGTTTGTGAACAAGGTAAAAATTCGTTGAGTCTACGAGAAACATGGATCTGAAGATATCCGACTTTAGTGTGGTTTACCTACTTCACAGCTACTTCTACCAGTCGACTGGGCCACTTTCATTTGTCTGATTCACTACGTATTCAGCTTTTGTCAGTTGAAACAATTCCTGCCCACTTCACTGTGTTGTTCCAATTACTCTTAACGACGTCATGCAGTGCGTACATCTTTCTCGCCATATTTGGAAGAAAGATATGTTATCTCTGACGCTCCCCTCTCTGGATGACGTCATCGCTGCCGTGTGCGGGGCGAGCAAGCCATTTCCGAGTGTGTTATCCCTCGATTATGGAATGGTGGGCTGCCACTGCCATACCTCGGCTTTGCACTGCACTCTTGGGTTTTAGCAACGGTAAAGCGGATGAAATGAGGAAGACTCGGGAATTTTATTATACTGTCCTTCGCGATCTTTACGACAGTGCTCGAGACGTTGCAAGGGGTACACATCCCACTCTCCTTTAAGGTCGGAAGAATTGTTTTAATTACCAGGTCCGACCGATAAAGCTACTCAATTTTTATTATAAAATCGTAGCACTGGCAATAAATAGCCGTTTGTCGGCTTTGCTTGCTGACGTGGTCGAATGTTATCAACGATGTCTTCCTGGTCGTACTCTCCTGACTCCCGTTCCTGAATGTCGTAACCTCATCTCAGCTTCCTCTGTCCCTTTATCTGGAGGTCTATTTTCCATTCATTTTAATCATACGTGTGACCGAGTTAGTCAAGATTTTCTGTTGCGAGTGTTGACAGCTGTTGATTTTAATGATGCTGAACGAAGGATGTTCATGTCTCTAGTTACTGATATTCAGGCGTCTATTGACGTGAGTGGTGGTCTCACTCCCCTCATAGAAGTGTGTAGAGGTGTTGCACAGGGTAGTCCGCTATCTGTGTCTTTATTCACGCTGCTTCTGGAACCCATTTTGCGGTCCGTAGCTGCTAGATTGGGTGGCGGATCGTTATTGGGCGAAAGGTTTATCGTTCGCGCGTGCACCGTTGGCTTCATGGTGCTTCTTCCTTCTCATGACGACATACCGATGCTCAAGGACTGTAGGATGCATTTTGTCGTCTTACGAAAGCACAGGTTAACGACCAGAGACACTGATTATTCAATGTGCGGGGATCTGACGCGGTTGAAATTCCATGGGCTGCAGCGGTCGCCCGCCATCGATCGTTTGGTATTGTTATCGATTGTTGTCCGATGAAGATTGGTGCGTTAAATTGGACATCCGTCGCGGACAGAATTCAACGAGCGATCCTTGAACACGTGCGTCGCTCTCTCTCGTTGCTTCATAACTTTCAGACCTTGCAAACTTGTGTGTTGAGGAAGCCTATTTTGTTGCCCAAATTTTTGCCTTTCCTGCTATGATGTCCCGATTATCGAGCAAGTTTATCTGGCGAAATTCTATTTTTCGAGTGCGCTATCCGGCTATGGCGCGACCCCAGCGAGAGGGACGTATGGGCCTCCCTGATGTTCGGGACGAGGCTCCTAGTTTATTTCTTCGACACATTATTTCAACGTGCCTTTGCGTCCCCCAGTGACTTGTAGCTCGCCTATAGATGTTGGTAGGATAGATAATAAATTAAGTCATATTCGTGAACTTTTTCTTGATGTCTGTTACTCGAGGATTGATATTCTTTCCCAGTCTCATCTCTCTGTAAAAATGCTAATATGTCGCTGGACATTTACAAATCACGCTTTCTCTGCGGAGTCCCCATCATCAGAGACAGAATGGAAGGTTGTTTGATCCAGTGTCAGCCTCCTCTTGTTTCCTATGGAGGTGGCGTTCTCGTGGTACCAAGTCGTTCATATCCTTCTCTCCATCAGCGTACGACTTTATCTCATTGGCCTTGGTGAGACAGACTGAGGCAGTCGTTGCCATGAAAAAGATACATTTATATCACCAGTTGGTCCCCTGCGGGCACAGACATTGGAGCTGGCTTCGCCGACAGTTGCCATTTCTTGCTAGAAGGACGGGAGCGACAATCTCCATTGATATTCTCCCGATTTAGCCTTGTCGCCAGAAAAGAGAACAATACAGTTATGTGGTATGTCGGGCATTATGTACATTACGTGCTGCGGAGCGGGTATGACAAGCACCCTTGTGCCTTTTCCTGTATATGGTTTCTGCCCATTGGATAGGTTGCCACACCATCGTTCACTTTTTGCGAATATGCTGTGTCTCTTCTTTAGTCGTCAGGGAGTTGGATGATGTGTAGAAACCCTTTTCTGTTGGAATGTTTCATTCCTGTTGCCTTATTCTTGGTAAAATTGACAAATAAAAAAGAAAGTGGTGAGTTAACCAGTCATCGTGGTATTTTCATTACCGGCCTTTTTCAGGTGTATCTTTTTACAGTTTATTTCATTTTTGTGGCTCTGTTAGACTTTTTGTTTAAGAAATGGAAAAATAAGTTGTTGCAGGGTACGACTAAAAGTGAATTTTTTTTTCTTTTTAAGTGATGGAAGCCATGTAGGATTTTGTCCCACCATGTTCCTATCTTATTAGAGTGGCAAGTTGTAAGGTCTGAAATAAATAAAAATAAAATATAAATTAAAAATACCATTACTATGTGATAATAGAGCGCAGTGACAGTCGGGTGGGGGGGGGGGGGGGGGGGAGGGGAGGAGGCATCGTGGCCAGGCCACGGCGTGCGACCCTTGCACCCAGCCTGAAGTTGTCCCTGGGTCCGTTCTATCTTGCCGTTACAAGCAAGAAAAGAAAAAAATTAATATTGTCCAAGAATTGTAAGGTAGCATCGAGTAGTGTGTTGCTGGTTCTCACCCCACTGAGTCCAAAACTTTTGGTATTAGCCTTCGCGTTTAATAACAAAAAAAATGAAGAAGGAAACAGAGGTTCGAATCCTGGTCAGGCACAAATTTTCAACTTTCCCCATTGATTTAAATGAATTCTTCCTGACAGTTAATGTCTTTAGTTCCTTTGTGTCTTGATTCATAATGGATGCATGGATCAAAATAACCGAAAGACGAGACACCATATACACAGGGTGTTACAAAAAGGTACAGCAAAACTTTCAGGGAACATTCCTCACACACAAAGAAAGAAAATATGTTATGTGGACATGTGACCGGAAACGCTTACTTTCCATGTTAGAGCTCATTTTATTACTTTTCTTCAAATCACATTAATCATGGAATGGAAACACACAGCAACAGAACGTACCAGCGTGACTTCAAACACTTTGTTACAGGAAGTGTTCAAAATGTCCTCCGTTAGAGAGGATACATGCATTCACCCTCCGTCGCATGGAATCCCTGATGCGCTGATGCAACCCTGGAGAATGGCGTATTGTACCACAGCCGTCCACAATACGAGCACGAAGAGTCTCTACATTTGGTACCGCGGTTCCGCAGACAAGAGCTTTCAAATGCCCCCATAAATGAAAGTCAAGAGGGTTGAGGTCAGGAGAGCGTGGAGGCCATGGAATTGATCTGTTTCTACCGATCCATCGGTCACCGAATCTGTTGTTGAGAAGCGTACGAACACTTCGACTGAAATGTGCAGGAGCTCCATCGTGCATGAACCACATGTTGTGTCTTACTTGTAAAGGCACATGTTCTAGCAGCATAGGTACAGTATCCCGTACGAATTCATGATAACGTGTCCATCGAGCGTAGGTGGAAGAACATGGGGCCCAGTCAAGACATCACCAACAATGCCTGCCCAAACGTTCACAGAAAATCTGTGTTGATGACGTGATTGCTCAATTGCGTGCGGATTCTCGTCAGCCCACACATGATGATTGTGAAAATTTACAATTTGAGCACGTTGGAATGAAGCCTCATCCGTAAAGAGAACATTTGCACTGAAATGAGCATTGACACATTGTTGGATGAACCATTCGCAGAAGTGTACCCGTGGAGGCCAATCAGCTGCTGATAGTGCCTGCACACGCTGTATATGGTACGGAAACAACTGGTTCTCTCGTAGCATTCTCCATATAGTTACGTAGTCAACGTTACCTTGTAGAGCAGCAACTTCTCTGACGCAGACATTAGGGTTATCGTCAACTGCACGAAGAATTGCCTCGCCCATTGCAGGTGTCCTCGTCGTTCTAGGTCTTCCCCAGTCGCGAGTCATAGGCCGGAATGTTCCGTGCTCCCTAAGACGCCGATCAATTGCTTCGAACGTCTTGCTGTCGGGACACCTTCGTTCTGGAAATCTGTCTCGATACAAACGTACCGCGGCACGGCTATTGCCTCGTGGTAATCCATACATCAAATGGGCATCTGCCAACTCTGCATTTGTAAACATTGCACTGACTGCAAAACCACGTTCGTGATAAACAATAACCTGTTGATGCTATGTACTGATGTGCTTGATGCTAGTACTGTAGAGCAATGAGTCGCATGTCAACACAAACACTGAAGTCAACATTACCTTCCTTCAATTGGGCCAACTGGCGGTGAATCGAGGAAGTACAGTACGTACTGACGAAACTAAAATGAGCTCTAACGTGGAAATTAAGCGTTTCCAGACACTTGTCCACATAACATCTTTTCTTTATTTGTGTGTGAGGAATGTTTCCTGAAAGTTTGGCCGCACCTTTTTGTAACACCCTGTATAACTACGGCGAGGATGGCCGCTAATGTCTTCAGTTCCTTTGCGTCTTGACAAATTTTACAGAAACAAATCTGGGAACTGGAATATTTATTGAAGCAAGCGGGTATACGCTGGTTGCAGGTACGGACGTCGACCGCTGCAGTTGGCCTGCGTGGTGATGCACGCCGTCAGCAGGGTGGCGATGCTGTTCACTCCGTCACTGATACTGCTGTTCGTCGTGGCGGAGTCGCTGGTGGTGGCCGCCGGGGGCGCCATGCTGGAGTCGGCGGTATCTGTAGGTGAGTAGGGGGGACAATGTGTTGCAGCAATGCCAGAGCGACGTTTAGAAAACCTTAAAAAAGTATTTTTCATGGAAAGAACGGGAAACTACTCTGACAGAGGGCTTCTCATGTTTCTTTACTCTTTTCTTCCTTGATAACTTTTCTCGAGCTTCCATCTGGGTCACGTGGTTAGATGTCCAGGAGCTTCCAGCCGAGAACTACTCATATAAATTAAGGATAATGCTGATACATGGTGAAACAACGCTCTGGTGGGCGGTTTGCGGGTTTAAATGACCTCGGGGTATGGCCATGCGGGTGCATTTGACCTGCGGTCGTCGCTCGGTGCTACTGGCAGTAGTCCACATACGCAGAGGTGTGTTGGTGCATGTCAGAGTACGGTGCAGCTAGTAATTGTGCAGACGTGTTCAGACGTGCTAATGGTGTGTTGAAAATGGCTCGAAGAACACATATTGATGACGTTATGAGGGGTAGAATACTATGGCGATTGGAGGCTGGTCAAACACAGCCGGTCGTAGCACAGGCGCTCTGTGAGTCTATGAGCCACAAAGTGTGATCTAAAGATTATGGCAACGATTCCAGAAGACGGGCAACGTCAACGTGTCCCGGCGCTGCAGTACGGGATGTCCACAGTGTACAACACCTCAAGAAGACCTTCAGTGCCCGCAGACGGCCACGGAGTACTGCAGGTAGCCTTGCTCAGGACCTTACCGCAGCTACTGGAACAGTTGTCTCCAGACACACAGTCTACAGACGACTGAACAGACATGGTTTATTCGCCCGGAGACCTGCAACGTGCATTCCACTGACCCCTGGTCACAGGAGAGCCCGTAAACCCTGGTGTCAAGAACACAGTACATGGTTACTGGAACAGTGGTCCCAGGTTATGTTCACGGACGTCCAGGTATAGTCTGAACAGTGATTCTCGCCGGGTTTTCATCTTGCGAGAACCAAGAACCAGATACCAACCCCTTAATGTCCTTGAAACGGACCTGTATGGAGGTCGTGGTTTGATGGTGTGTGATGGGGTTATGATTGATGCACATACACCCCTGCATGTCTTTGACAGAGGAACTGTAAGAGGTCAGGTGTATTGGAACGTCATTTTGAACCAGTATGTTCGCCTTTTCAGTGGTGCGTGCAGTGGGGCCCACCTACCTCCTGATGGATGATAACGCACGGCGCCACCGAGCTGCCATCGTGCAGGAGTATTTCGGAACAGAAGATATCAGGCGAATGGAGGGGCCTGCCTGTTCTCCAGACCTAAACCCCCTCTTGGTCGGCCTATCGCTACACGTCTTCCAACCCCTAGGACTCTGCAGGAGTTCCGACAGGCACTGGTGCAAGAATGGGAGGCTATACCCAAGCAGTTCTTCGACTACCTGATCCAGAGTATATCAACCCGTTGTACGACCTGTGTACCTGTGCATGGTGATCATATCCCATATTGATGTGGGGGTACATGCGCAGGAAACAGTAGCGTTTTGTAGCACATGTGTTTCGGAGCGGTTTTCTCAACTTATCACCAATACCGTGGACTTACAGATCTGTGCCGTGTGTGTTCCATATGTGCCTATGCTATTAGCGGCAGTTTTGTCTAGTGCCACGTTGTGTGGTACCGCATTCTGCATTTATCCTTAATTTATGAGCATGAGTGTAGTTGGCGAAGCACTGACTGTCGAGTGCACGTTGGTGCTGCCCTTATGTGGCCAAGCTACCTTCTGCGAAAACACTGCTACTCACCGCGGCGCCGTATACGGTAATTTCATCGTTGGTAGCCCGCTTGAACCTTGCAGTAGCCGGGTTCCAAGCTGTCTTCAGCTGCAGAGTGGTCTTTATTAAGGGTGTTGTCAGTCTTTTATGACGCTACTCCAGAACCTATTTGTCCGTTTAATAACAGATGTCTCGTCGAATGCAATTCGGTATACGTTTTCCATTTTCTGCTGTCGGTGATTTCTCGGGATACCGCAGGCGGTAACACCTCTCGTGTTCCACAAGGCGCTGTTTAATGGTACTCATAGTGTATCCGACGTAAATGTGCCCACAACTAGACGGCATTGTATATACGCGTTGTGCGTCTGGAGGCTTTCATCGTCTTTCACAGGCCTCAAGAGCTATCGAATTTTTGCGGGAGCCATGAAGACCGAAACGATTTTATGCGCCTTTAGGAACCGGTTACTATTTCCGGTTACTGAGCCACAGAACGACAAAAAAAAAGGTTTTTCACTGCTCTTCAGGTGTCTTCTTGCTAATGTTCCTCCAGAAAGATGGTTTTCCGAATCTGTTACTGCAGCCGTTCTCCTTCAATATATTGCGTACTTGGTTGAGCTCCTTTCACTGGTTACCAGCTCTTGAAACGAGCTCCGCACAATGTACCATTGTACTCAGTATAGAGCGTTTCTGCTTTGGGTGATGATAGCTGGTACCTTTCAGATATCGTTCGGTTTGAGTGGTTTTCTTCACTCTCGCATCTTACGTTCGTTTTTATGAGTATTATACAGATCTCTGATATTTCTGCTCCATGTTTGATCTATCTCTAAACGAGTGGATTATTGTTCATTATTAATTTCATTCTTCTATCTTTACTTTTTCCCGCGATATCCAGTGTTACCATCCACTCCTTGTCAGAACTTCTACCGTTTGGATTCTTCTATCGTTTCTGATGTTATGGTCCCAGTCGTGCTTGCACGCAAGGTGAGTCCCAGCACTACATAAAAATCTTCAGACACAGATCATCGCTTCTGGCGAGTGTGTGGACGTAAATTAAGCTGTAATACAATCAGCCCTTCTTGCAACTGCCCTTGCACCTGCATTGCAAGGAAAGTACCTTCACACCAGCCCAGATAATTGTAGCGCCAAATGTTCAATCACTGGTACGTTCCGTTGATGAAACCGTTCAATGCGGACCAGACTCTTCGATATCAGGCTACAACAGCGCATTGTTCACGCTTGTCTTTGGTTTTGTTTCTGGCAGAATTATCAATGTAAGCCATCAAATAGGCTGTTTCCATCATAATGATAACAGTTGTAAGGTAACATATTGTTTCACTCGTGGTAAACATGCGAGTACTAAACTGCAGTACCTGTGTTGTTATATTGTGCTGTGCAGTGTCCCTCAACATGCATGCGTGTCTGGTGCAACACACACTGCAGCGGTAGTCAACAGTACGAAATGTGGAATCATCGAAGCGACCGCTAGCGTAAAGTGAGAGATCCGAGTTCGAGTCCAGGCACGACACCAGTTTTCATTGTCACCAATGCACACGGCACCCAAAGTTTAATCCTATTCGCAAATGCAGATATGATATGAGTGGTTGAGAGCCAAAATGGTAGAATTCAATTTTTCACACATTACGATGGAGCTGAATACACTTCTGGAAATTGAAATAAGAACACCGTGAATTCATTGTCCCAGGAAGGGGAAACTTTATTGACACATTCCTGGGGTCAGATACATCACATGATCACACTGACAGAACCACAGGCACATAGACACGGGCAACAGAGCATGCACAATGTCGGCACTAGTACAGTGTATATCCACCTTTCGCAGCAATGCAGGCTGCTATTCTCCCATGGAGACGATCGTAGAGATGCTGGATGTAGTCCTGTGGAACGCCTTGCCATGCCATTTCCACCTGGCGCCTCAGTTGGACCAGCGTTCGTGCTGGACTTGCAGACCGCGTGAGACGACGCTTCATCCAGTCCCAAACATGCTCAATGGGGGACAGATCCGGAGATCTTGCTGGCCAGGGTAGTTGACTTACACCTTCTAGAGCACGTTGGGTGGCACGGGATACATGCGGACGTGCATTGTCCTGTTGGAACAGCAAGTTCCCTTGCCGGTCTAGGAATGGTAGAACGATGGGTTCGATGACGGTTTGGATGTACCGTGCACTATTCAGTGTCCCCTCGACGATCACCAGTGGTGTACGGCCAGTGTAAGAGATCGCTCCCCACACCATGATGCCGGGTGTTGGCCCTGTGTGCCTCGGTCGTATGCAGTCCTGATTGTGGCGCTCACCTGCACGGCGCCAAACACGCATACGACCATCATTGGCACCAAGGCAGAAGCGACTCTCATCGCTGAAGACGACACGTCTCCATTCGTCCCTCCATTCACGCCTGTCGCGACACCACTGGAGGCGGGCTGCACGATGTTGGGGCGTGAGCGGAAGACGGCCGAACGGTGTGCGGGACCGTAGCCCAGCTTCATGGAGACGGTTGCGAATGGTCCTCGCCGATACCCCAGGAGCAACAGTGTCCCTAATTTGCTGGTAAGTGGCGGTGCGGTCCCCTACGGCACTGCGTAGGATCCTACGGTCTTGGCGTGCATCCGTGCGTCGCTGCGGTCCGGTCCCAGGTCGACGGGCATATTTGAAGATCAAGGTGCTTTAGAAAAGGTTAGACTAGCGTGTACCAATAAACTTGGACCGTTTAGTTTGAAGCCGGACAAGTCATCAGGTGTTCCATGGAGGAAATATGGTAGGCGGAATACCTTTAAGTTTGTTACGTATTCAAAACCGCTGGCGACAACATCGATGTACTGTGGAGACCTCACGCCCCACGTGTTGAGCAATTCGGCGGTACGTCCACCCGGCCTCCCGCATGGCCACTATACGCCCTCGCTCAAAGTCCGTCAACTGCACATACGGTTCACGTCCACGCTGTCGCGGCATGCTACCAGTGTTAAAGACTGCGATGGAGCTCCGTATGCCACGGCAAACTGGCTGACACTGACGGCGGCGGTGCACAAATGCTGCGCAGCTAGCGCCATTCGACGGCCAACACTGTGGTTCCTGGTGTGTCCGCTGTGCCGTGCATGTGATCATTGCTTGTACAGCCCTCTCGCAGTGTCCGGAGCAAGTATGGTGGGTCTGACACACCGGTGTCAATGTGTTCTTTTTTCCATTTCCAGGAGTGTATCTGAGAAGCAATACGCTGTGTTTTAATCTCCGTAACTGCGATTTATTTATGAAACATAAACATAATGTCATACAATTAATGTGATTCTGCACTTATTGCTTCCACTATGCACTTCTCTCTCAGAAATTCGGTTGAAATAATTTCATTATTGTTCTTAACCACCAGAATGCTACCTACTGGGTCTGTCTAATAGTTCAGCAGTGTATCCGTTTCTTCTGTTTCACCGTCTACACCATCTTCCTCAGCCAAATCGTCAACATGTCCAGGTTCAGATTCCTAAGTCGAACTTGCAGTTGTCAGTTGGTTGCACCGGGTGGATGTACGGGAGATATGTCATCATGTCTTTCCTTTTTTGCCTCGGTGACACTGTTGAGACGGATGTGTATAATGGTTTATGCATTTAATGTCAGTCATCACTTCTTGACTCGTATAGGTTTTAACCTAGACTTCAACATGGAGTGCATACTTCCCTTATAAAGACGATTTGTACTTTAGTAGCAACTGGACATTACAGATCTAAAGAAACAAAATAATGCTGATACAGTAGTGGCCATTAAAATTGCTTCACCCCGAAGATGACGTACTACAGACGCGAAATTTAACCGACAGAAAGAAGATGCTGTCATTTGCAAATGATTAGCTTTCCAGAGCAATCACACAAGGTTGGCGCCGGTGGCGACACCTACAACGTGCTGACATGAGGAAAGTTTCCAACTGATTTCTCGTACACAAACAGCAGTTGACCGACGTTGCCTGGTGAAACGTTGTTGTGATGCCTCGTGTAAGGAGGAGAAATGCGTACCATCACGTTTCCGACTTTGATTAAGGTCGGATTGTAGCCTATCGCGATTGCGGTTTATCGTATCGCGACGTTGCTGCTCGCGTTGGTCGAGATCCAATGACTGTTAGCAGAATATGGAATCGGTGGGTTCAGGAAGGTAATAAGGAACGCCCAGCTGGATCTCAACGGCCTCATGTCACTTGCAGTCGAGATGACAGGCATTGTAACAGCATGGCTGTGACGGATCGTGCAGCCACGTCTCGATCCATGAGTCAACAGATGGGGTCGTTTGCAAGACAACAACCATCTGCATGAACAGTTCGACGACGTTTGCAGCATCATGGGGTATCAGCTCGGAGACCATGGGTGCGGTTACCTTCGACGCTGCCTCACAGACAGGAGCGCCTGCGATGGTGTACTCAACGACAAACCTGGGTACACGAGTGGCAAATGTCATTTTTTCCGATCAATCCAGGTACTGTTTACAGCATCATGATGGTCGCATCCGTGTTTGGCGACATCGCGGTGAACGCACTTTGGAAGCCACACTGGCGTATCACCCAGCGAGATGGTATGGGGTGCCATTGGTTATACGTCTCGGTCACCTCTTGTTCGCATTGACGGTACTTTGAATAGTGGACGTTACATTTCAGATGTGTGGCTCTACATTCATTCGATCCCTGCGAAACCCTACATTTCAGCAGGATAATGCACGACCGTATGTTGCAGGTCCTGTACGGGCCTTTCTGGATACAGAAAATGTTCGACTGCTGCCCTGGCCAGCACATTCTCCACATCTCTCACCAACTGAAAACGTCTGGTCAATGGTGGCCGAGCAACTGGCTTGTCACAATACGCCAGTCACTACTCTTGATGAACTGTGGTATCGTGTTGAAGCTGCATGGGCAGCTGTACCTGTACACGCCATCCAAGCTCTGTTTGACTCAATGCCCAGGCGTATCAAGGCCGTTATTTCGGCCAGAGGTGGTTATTCTGGGTACTCATTTCTCAGTATCTATGCACCCAAATTGTGTGAAAATGTAATCACATGTCAGTTCTAGTATAATATATTTGTGCAATGAATACTCGTTTTTCGTCTGCATTTCTTCTTGGTGCAGCAATTTTAATGGCCAGTAGTGTAGTTAGTGACACTGTTACAATGCCTGTTTGATTTTAGAGCGGAAACAAACAAGCAAAAAAGTACAGAACAATAAGACCATGTGGCCTCGCCGCTTCAGCTATACCACTGTTCCCGCGAACACACTTCACTATGGCGTGAGAGGAAGAATATGTTGGGAGATCTCAAGCGGCGAAATTGCGACTTATTGTTACTCCACCCTACAGCAACAAATTTTAATTATGATTAAACTGAGTGTTATTACTCAGAACTAAATTTTTTTTACCTAGACCACTTTGGTTCTCAGCGGCTCATGTAAAGGTACAAGTAGACACACATTTTGTAACAATTTTATTTATCTGAAAACACCGGTTGAAGAGTTCAATTTATAACTGTTGTTGAAACAATCATCCACTAGGAGCGCTACAGACACGACACAGAACGCAGTGCTGTTACACACCTAGAATCCTCTACGTCTTATGCTCGGGATACAATACATTTCAGTTCTAAAACATCCACAAGTGCAAGATACGCAGTTACAAGAACAAATATTAACCATTGTAGAGCTATACAGGGTGGTCCATCGACAGTGACCGGGCCAAATATCTCACGAAATAAGGATCAAACGAAAAAACTACAAAGAACGAAACTTGTCTAGCTTGAAGGGGAAACCAGATGGCGCCATGGTTGGCTCGCTAGACGGCGCTGCCATAGGTCAAACGGATATCAACTGCGTTTTTTTTAAATATGAACCCCCATTTTTATTACATATTCGTGTAGCACGTAAAGAATTTTTTTCGCTTTGTGATAGATGGCGCTGTAATTCTCACAAACATATGGCTCACAATTTTAGACGAACAGTTGGTAACAGGTAAATTTTTTTAAATTGAAATACAGAACATAGGTACGTTTGAACATTTTATTTCCGTTGTTCCAATGTGATACATGTACCTTTGTGACCTTATCATTTCTGAGAACGCATGCTGTTACAGTGTGACTCTCCAGTGGATGGATGGAAGAAGACAAAGGCTGCAGATGGAAATGTTAATGACTGAGAAAGATCTGTTTGCTACACTGAAGTATGAAGGGGCAGTAGTATTCAAGCGGAAAAGGTGAAGTTGTACCAGTAAGTTTTTGAGATCTTTACTACGGCCAACGACGATTGTTCCACATCGCAAAGGATTACGAGCAATGACATCACTTAAGATTAGATGATGTGAGGTAGCAAACGAATGCAAACGATATGTTCTGAGACACTTCATGATCAGGATGGAGGCAAAATGCCTTTACCCACATCCACAGCCGCAAAAGGTGTATTAAAAAGCACAAGTTCGCTGTGTAGAGTGTCCAGAACATATGTGCAAACTCCCCCCGACACCTAGTCACAGGTAACACTATTCTTACGATGTCCCTGGTATTCATAAAGGGCCAGAGCCTGAGTTACTGGAAACCAAGTCTACTGAAGGGCATTCCAGATGGCAGGCGAAGAGCAAAGAGAGATAAAGATGGCATAGCACAGCCAGGTGATGGAAAATACAGCTACGATTCCACTGGAGAATAATGTTGTCAATGTACTGTGAGGCATATTACGCACCAGGACCACCTGCTGCCACTGGTTGAGAGGTTATGGCATCAACATACTTAGGTTCTAGGTTCCATTGTGTGGTGCGACCTGGGGCCTCAGAGGCTGCTGGAATTTCTGTTTCCGCCACAGGAGTGGAACAGATAGGATCTAGTGGCATGGGAGACACAGGAATCTCCTTCTAGGAGGAGTTCGCCTTATCTTCCTCTCCTTGGAGGATTTGGATGATATTGTGACCTCTTTGAATCAATTTCAGGTAATGATGGCGATGACAAAACCCTGCAACCAGCAGCCTCTGGTTTCATCAGCCACTGGCTGGTGTCTGGCATTAGAACAGCAGAAACCTTGCAAGAAAATTTCCCAAGCGACGTCTTCCTGGTGAGAGAAGCGGGAGGAAGATGATGTGTCTCTAGCTGGGAGGTGGAGACCGATATACGTAGTAGGTGGGAAGCCAATGATCCTGAAGTAGGTGTGGGGAATGCAGCAAGAGGAGAGCCGCCAACCATCAGGAGGCAAACATAATCACCAAAGGTGGCGACATCGTTGTAGCTGTAGCATATGACACTGTAATACATACTGAGTGCAACCACTTATACTTGCCCCGCTTGATAAGTTAGCTTGCCCAGAGTCTTATATTCTTATAATTTCTGCTCTCTCTGGAAAATGATGCAGCCTGACAGGCAGGGAGAGTGGTGCTTTCCACAGTTGACACATATGGGAAGGAGGGACACTAGGAGCATTTGGATGCAACAGTCGTCCACAATCTGTACAGATGGGGCTAGCGTGGCAATGTGAAGGCATGTACCCAAAAATCAAACACTTGATGCACCACATGGGGGGCGAGAGGGAAAAACATTCGGTTCCACATCGCATTGGTGTACCATCACCATGACCTTTTAAGGCAATGGATCACCCTCAAAGGCCAAGGTGAAGGCACTGGTAGCGATCCTATTGCACGTTGGCCCCCTATGGACACCCCATCACTCCAAGTTGACAGGTAACTCATCGTCAGATTGCAAGAGCAGGTCTCATTGGAAAATGATGCCCTGAACCATATTCACACTAGTGTGGGGAGTGTGAGGAATTACAATAACCTGTGACAAGTTAGCAGCGTCTGTGACTCGGTGGGCGATGTTGCTTCGATTAAAACTGACTGACTTTTCATTTTATAGATTTCTGCCACGTCCCCAGGTTGTATTCTATGTTCTCCACAAAGAACAAGGGTTTCGTGGCCAAGAAGGAATCTCTGTTAGTCCTTGGGCAAAATGAGTTATAAGGGAGCATTTCTCTGCTTGCTGCTAAGCCCATTGTTTCCCCCACAGCGTAGCCAGATAATGGGACATTTTAGGGTTGCATCTCTCTGCATTAAACGAGGACGCTCTCCCACAGAGACTGCTGGAGCCATATGGCCACCTCCAGGAGATTTCATCTGCTTCATTTGTGGCTCATCTGCCATGGTGCCTCCCACACTGAACGTAAGCTTTCCCAGTGGGCATCACCTGGACACAGCAATGGCTACTGGGTCACTAATCTGTTGCTTGGAATCCTCCTGGCCCAGTCATGATGGGCACATACTTCTTGGCATACATGGCAAGTCTTCACCTCAGGCAATAACAGTGTGATCCCTGCGTAGTTAGGGGGTACCATAGCGCAGCTTCTTGACAACCCCTCCCCCACAATGGGATGGCTGCTGTGTTGGGTATTGGGTGTACTACATTATTAAATGGAAGGGTGTAGGATGGAAAGACACAAAGGTGGAGCATACACCACATTGGTCAATGTTCCCTGTAAGATCTGCACTTCTCGAAAATTTTGAAAATTGGTGACAGGTCCAACGTGACAATGGAGATCATATATTTATTTAATGAAAAGTTGCAAAGAAACGTCGGAAGTACAGACTCGAATCCCAAATCATAAACCAGGTCCAAGAAGTGTCTGCGCCAAAAGAAAACCGTCTGTCGGAGAGTCAGAGAGGGGGGGGGGGGGGAGTGATAGTGGAAGTATAAGCTTAGAGCACGGATAGAAGAATTGCTGCAAAGGCTGGGACCCTGTGGTAGCCAAGTACATACTCACAAAATGGTAGCGCCATGGGGTAGAGGGTGGGGATGGTGGTGGGAGGGAATTTTATAATGTGATGTTGATATAATACGAAGTGATTTTTACATGTGCAAGACTTGTGAGGTAAAACATCACACATAAATCAGTTCACACATACATTTTATAAGAATGTGGAGAGATGACCTGGTAATGATGGCCCATTGTTCTCACCATCATAAGCTTTCAATCCCCTTTTCTTTAGTCACCTGCACTGGCAATTATTGCGTTGGTAGGGCACCATTGGTTCGCTTTGTCAGTGTCTTACCTGTGCGACATGAAACGAACAAAGAAAACAACACTTTAGTACAAACGTCATACGCAGAGAACGAATAATACACTTTAATACTTGCCTGGTGTGTTGGTCAAGCAGGAATTAAGGATGGTGCATTTCGCTAATATCCGGAACACCATTTATTCCTCACCCCAAGCCGATTGACCTTAAGTTTGATTTTAGACGTTCACCATTAAGAACAAAGATTTGATTCATTTTTTAACGAAACTGACTCTCTTCTCAGTGCGGACTGACGGCGTCGTCGATAACTAGTCGTTCCACAAATTCATCCCCTTTACATTAATAGTGGTAATGAATGACTAACATCCGTTTGCCACTTACTTTGTGACGTTTATGGTTGCTTAACAAAGTTTTTAATAATGTTTTCTAGATAAATCTACTTTAAAAGTCCCATAAAACTAAGTTTCATGTAACTCTCCACTGAGTGTCTTTAACATTAGTTAGCCTTCGAACTCTCTCTCTATCTTATAAATATATACGAGGCAATATTAACTGTGTGACTTAGAAGATAGATTAACTAAAGGCGAACTACGTTTGTAGCATTTGTAGACTTAGACAAACCTTTTGAGAATGCTGGGTGGAATACTCGCTCTAAATATCTGAAGGTAGCAGGGGTAAAATACAGGAAGTGAAAGGCTGTTTACAACTTGTACAGACACTAGACGGCAGTTATAAGAGACGAGGTGCATGAAAAGGAAGCAATGGTTGAGGAGGAAGAGAGAGAGGGCTGTAGCCCATCGCCAATGTTATTCAGTCTGTACAATGAGCAATCAGTAAAGTAAACCAAAGAAAATATTGCTGTAGGAATTAAATTTCAGGGAGTAGAAATAAAGACTTTGAAGTGTGGTGATGATATTGTAATTCTATTAGAGACAGCAAATGACTTGCAAGAGGAGTTGAACGGAACTAGCAAGGAGGATATAGGATTAAAATCAACAAAAGCGTAGCAAGGATGATGGAATATAGTCGGATTAAATCAGGTGATACTCAGGGAATTAGATTAGGAAACGAGACACTTATAGATCGGTTTCGCTATATGGCAGAAAAATGACTGATGATGGCAGAAGAAGGAGTTAAAAAATCTAGGCTGTCAACGGCAAGCTTTCTGAAGAATATGCGTTCAAGTGTTAGGAAGTCTTTTCTGGAAGCATTTATGTGGAATGTAGCTACGAATGGAAGTGAAACGTGGACAGCAAACAGTTTAGATAAGAAGAGAACATAAGGTTTTGAAATGTGGTGCTACAGAAGAATGCTGAAGGACAGATGATCAGATCATGTAGCCAATGAAGAGGTGCTGAATCGAAATAGAGAGAAAAGAATTTGTGACGGAACGTCATTAGAAGAAGACAGAACACATTATGAGACATCAAGGGATCACCAATTTAGTATTGGAGGGACGTGTGGGAGGTAAAAATTGTAGAAGGAGACCAAGAGAAGAATACAGTAAAAAGGTTCAAGAAGATTCACAAGAATGTAAGTTGCAGCAATTATTCGGAGACGAATACTTGTGACTTCACATGACAAAATTACGAGAATGTTGCATAAGTAATGTCTGTCATACACTGAAGAATCATCATTCTTTCATACCTTAGAACTGCCATGTTTAGTCTCTATTAGTGCTGAGTGATTTTTACATTCCATAATTTAATATTTCTTTCCACGAAAAAAAAAGCAAAAACAAAAAAATAACATTTTAGTACACACATCATACACAAAATACGTAAATAAATAATACACTTTTCTTGACTAGCTAATTTCGCTGAAGGGGAAACTAAGGACTGTACAGTACACTAAAATCTGCAGCAGCACAAAATGGCACTCTAACAAAGTCACATATGGCTAAGGGTAAGCTCAATCTGAAGCAGGTACTGTCTTATTCTGTATCCTTGGTTTCCTTTGAACTAACTTAACTCTGTTAGCTGTAGGGAGCCACTTACCTCCAAACTACAGCGCATCGTGGAACTGACGCATAAAGAAACCACCCTGGATACTGCTAGTTTAGATTTGTAGACACACTCTTGTAAGATGGCAAGAACTATGCCCCTTACATGAAGTCATTAAAGATCACCTAACTCACATTGAGCGAACAGTAGGGCTCAACAAAATGACTGACAAGGCACAATGCATCTTGTAGAGGGTATAGTATGGACATAGTGGAATAATTAATGTCGGGTGATGGTTTTAAAGTAATTCACACGACATGAAAACTTTGTGGAAACGAGTCACTTTACGGGACGCTAGTTTACCCCAGGGAAGTATTTGACCATGGCTGGCTGGGGGAGTGGCTAAGGGAAGCGACAATAGGCAGCTTAGGGCGGCTCAAGCTCTGAGAAAGTGGTAACGGTGCGCGGCCTCCAGTCACCTTAAGATGAGTGACAGTGAGTGGGTGGTTGACCCTGACTCCATGCTGGTGTACCAGGAAATAGACGGAGAACTTGTACGCCTGTTGATAAATGTCCGTCGTCCCATTTTCTGTGAAACATGCGACAAAGCCACGCAAAGCTACGGTGGAGCAGTCAACAGAGGTCAAAATATGCGTGTTCGTGACTATAGCAACTTCACGCTGAATTCATGGTCCGCAGAGCCTGAAGTAAATCAGGTGAAGAGCGAAAGCATGAAATACGCCAGCCTCCAATGGGAACGTAGGACCAAGGGATTTGAAGTACTCTCCTGGGAGTCTGAATTCCGGAAAACTTGATGATTGTGCAGATGCGAGCCTTGATGTGTGGCCTGGGGGGAGCTAAATAGAACAAGTTGAGAGGAAGGGAAATTTTGTGGGTATTTGTTCACTTCCCAGAGCAGGCATTGGTCGGCACTGGGAAGCGACACATAATTAACGCAACTTGCGGTGTAATTGGCGTAAGTGATTTTGCTGGAGGGGAAACTGAGGTGAAAAGGGGACTGGCAGAAGTCTCAGTAGAGGTCTTCCGTTCCCAGCTTGCCTGGAGTGTGGACGTGGCGTTCTTTACTCAGCTTGCCTGAGAAAGAGTGAGCATCTCTGCAGTTTAGGACTTAGCAAATGGAACAATTGAGCTTGGAGATAGAAAGTTTTGGTTCAGCTATGTATTGAGCAAGATAGCTAGGAGTGAATAGGCGAGCGCAGCCTTGCAGCACCACGAGGTCGGCCGACGTCCACACAATGACGACGCTCCCCCACGCTGTATTCGGTGATATTGCGCCTGCCCCGGCCAGTGATTAATTTGTTGGATCATGTTGGCAAAGTTTCCATGAGGGCTTCATGGGCCATGTACTGTAGAATTCTTCTCGCACTTTGCATTACACCTGGGTCAGTCGACAGAAATTACTTTTGAGTTATCGAGCTTTACTCCACGCAAACGCAATTTATTACCACTGCCTGGTAGGAGAGTGATGTAATGTGATGATTGAAGCTTCTGAGTTAAAATAAATTTGTGATAATCGACTACATCTGTTTTCAATCAAGTAGTTGAAATTCCAAGTCACTTTCCTAATTAATTTTATGTTCAACATTTGCATCTGGTGTTCAATAGCTGCATATAACATCAATGTGCACCTCTTTTTAATTAAAAGTGATCAATTCTGAATCAATTAATGTCAACACTGCCACCGCAGTTCAATCAGGAGTCACAGGGCCTTATTACTTCCTTTGCATTATTTGATATTGCGGCAGTTTTGCACTCTCTGTTGATCTGTTAGTCAATTAGCTGGGGTGAACACACGCCAAAACCAGGTAAGTGACGGGTGTGGTGTTACACTTCAAACAATTTAGCCACAAGTATGAAAATATGTCGCAAAACATATGTCCCTAGCCCCCTGAACCAATTTCAGTATGTCAACTGACTACTTCGAATAATAAGAGCACAACTTTCATCACTTTCAAAACACACAGTTTCATATTGTGACATGTGAGATGAATGCATAGAAATTTGCCTGTAATCGCATTATAATAACAACATGCACAAGGTTCCTGTCAGCTGCTTTATGTTCTCTAAAGCTGTTTCTATTTTTGTGCTTTGTTGGTAATATCAAATTTCTCTGAGGCAATTTATATGATCTCTTCATTATATGTTAATCTCATCGAACTCTGGTTTTGGTTGTATAATATTTTTCTCTATAAATTTAATGTGTATCTTATGTAACCTTAAGCTTATGTGGACTCAGTATTATTCATTTGTTTGTTGTTATGCTAAGTGTTGCATTTTATTTGTAAATGTTAGTGTACACAGTAATATGGAAGTGTATCACGTGAAATAACTTAAAATAAAAAAGCGTGACATTTTATATTTAGTAATTAAATAAGATACTGATTTTGATATTTCAGGGACGGAATTGACAGATATCAGAAACCGCTCTTGTATCAATTGCATGGCATGGGTTGGTCTACCTGTAGGATTGGTGTCTGCCTGCTTGTGTGTTCAGATGTTTCCCAGCTGGAAGCACTCCTTGCTTTTTGCAGTACTGTGCTGCCTTATATTACTACTCTTCTGCAGGTAAGATGATGGATATACACGCAGGCCTGCTAATAGGCGATTTGAGATTTAATATTACGAGTAAGTTGAAAACATAAGTAATGTCAGGCTTACTTGTTGTTGCAGAGGTATCAACTGATATGCAATATCGATGCCTATTCCTATGTGCGTGTAATAAATGATACTTACGCTTCTGTAACTCGTTTTTTGTGGACAATGTATAGAGGTGCATCTATCAAGGAACGTCGAGCACCCTTTTTCATGCTGATGTCGGGGGCCACGTGTTGTGGCGTGACAACGAAATCGTTGACGAGCCGTTATCATTCATGACCGCTGAAACATCGCCGACGTGCACATAACTCCCAATGGGGTTTCACACGCTATCTGATTAAAAGTATCCGGAGACATACTGAAGCCGGTTCCGTCTTGTCTTGACTTGTCCTACTTCCCAGTAAGTCTTGTAATTTATTTCTTGGGGTTTTCGTGGTCCTTTTTGTAGTATGCCGCCGGGTGCAGCGACCTGGATGCGGTACTGTGACCAAAAAGTATTGTCTTACTTTGTGACGACAATCCTATTTTGTAAATATTTCTGATCTTATTTAGGTACGAACAAGATACACAACCTGGCCCCAAGCAACATAGTTCATTATTATTGAAACCTGGTTGGCAGGCACTCAGAGAGCGCACAGGATAAGGTTACGATTGTGGATGGTGCTGTAAACAGTTACTGTGAGTTGCACAATCAAACACACAACTTTATTTTTCTAAGAACCACTTATTTACAGATTGCTTTAAAAGATCACAATTAGACAATACGGCTGAAGGCCTAGTTAAAGAAAACTTGAGATGCTTTCTGGGCTGAAGTCCAAAAACCGTACCAGAAACGAGAATGGCTGAAGGCCTGGCTTAGAAATCAAACGCAATTAAAAATAGAAGGTAACATTTAAAAGAAAACATGCAATTGAAAACAATTAGCGGCTGAAGGCCTACACTACACTTCTGAAGGACAACTATAATTAAAACACATTAATAAACATTTTTTTCTAACCAAGAAGCTTCTTTTTACACTTATAACAGAATGGCCAAAAGCCTAATTAAATAAATATTAACTTATTGCAGGGCTGAAGGCCACAAAAAATTTGAAACAACGCCTGAAGGCCTGAAAAACAAGTCATACAAACAATTTAAACTAAACCCCTTCCTTCTTATAAAAAAATTTTCCTTTAAAGAATACACACTGCTGAAGGCCTTATAAAAGGGGTTCACGTAAATCCTCGGCTGAAGGCCACACATAACACATCAAACAACTAACGGCTTAGGGCCAGGATTACAAACAATTGCAGATAGAACCAATTTTAAGGAACAAACATGGCTCTGAGCACTATGGGACTTAACTTCTGAGTCCCCTAGAACTTAGAACTACTCAAACTTAACTTACCTAAGGACAGCACACACATCCATGTCTGAGGTAGGATTCGAACCTGCGACTGTAGCGGTCGCGCGGTTCCAGACTGTAGCGCCTAGAACCGCTCGGCCACTTCGGCCAGCCCACTGGTGCACTTCCCTGGCAAGTAACAGTCAGTTTAATAATTAATCACAATATAGGAAGACGGCTGCAAGATTTTGCTGACTCCAACACATCATACGTTGCTGCTAGCCCGAACGGCCCTATCTGAGGTCGTCAGTACCCTAGACTTAGAACTACTTAAACCTAACTAACCTGAGGACATCACACACATCCATGACCGAGGAAGGACTCGAACCTGCGACTGTAGTGGAAGTGCAGTTCCGAACTGAAGCGCCTAGAACCGCGACAGGCCGTCTGTCACCATATGTGTTGGTCGGCCTGATTTGTCTGCTTCTTCATTTGTAACTTTCTTCTTTTGTTAAGTTTACCTTAAGTTTAACTTACTTTGCATGTGGTTTACAGTTTCTACCTCCTTTTGGTAATCGAATGTGTTTAGGGGAATTTCATTGGGCCTCTTTAAAATGTAACTGACATCAAATTTGACTCTGTGGGTGGCTTGAGGTTACTTTATTTATTGTGTCTGTTGTCCTGTCATTGTTGTGCTTGTCATGTCTTCTGGTTATATCCAGAATGTTGAGTTTGTTTTCTTCTTCTTCCTCTACTACAAACTTTATGTTGTTGTGCATACTACTTACATATATGCTGCAATGTGTCCTGAGCCTGATCTAGCATAGGCATTGAAACACCAAAGAAACTGGTATAGACATGCGTATTCAAATACAGTTATGTAAACAGGCAGAAAACGGCGCTGCGCTCAGCAACGCCTATATAAGACAACAGGTGTCTGGCACAGTTGTATCGCTGTATCACTTCCTCTCTCCACCTCCACACCCTCCATTTCCTTCATCAGGGCAATTTCCAGCACCTCCCCTCCCGGATGTTGAATTTTGCCATGACATATACCCTGTAAGTAGGCTGTTTAGGTTTTTTTATTGGTAACGCCACCTCTGTATGAAAATCACTGGCTGTGCTGTGTGCAGTCTGTGGCTGCTTTGCATTGTTGTAATACTCGCCATTGTAGTGTTAGGCAGCTGGCTGTGAACAGCGCGTAGCATTGCGCAGTTGGAGGTGAGCCGCCAGCAGTGGTGGATGTGGGGAGAGAGATGGCGGAGTTTTGTAATTTGTCATGAACTGCTATATTTATATATGATGATATCAAGGTAAATACATTGTTTGTTCTCTATTAATATCTTTCATTTGCTAACTATCCCTATCAGTAGTTAGTGCCTTTAGTAGTTTGAATCTTTTATTTAGCTGGCAGTAGTGGCGCTCGCTGTATTGCAGTAGCTTGAGCAGCGAAGATTTTTGTGAGGTAAGTGATTTGTGAAAGGTATAGTTTAATGTTTGTCAGGGCCATTCTTTAGTAGGGAGTTTTGAAAGTCAGATTGCGTTGCGCTAAAAATATTGTATGTCAGTTTAAGCACAGTCTTGTATAAATTGTTCAAAGGGGACGTTTCATATGGCGACCCTTAGCCGAGGATACCTCACTGGAATCTTCTGATTTTTTCTTGTAGTTTGTGTAATTAGTGTAGATTTTGTTTATTGCTAGCGCGTAATTATAGAGAGAATTTCCTTTGTAGTTGTAGTTTTTCATTGTTGTACAGTAAAACAGTTGTGGCATGCATGTAGATTTGCAGCAAGTTTTTCGCAGCTGCGCTTGCAATTAACTAAATATTATTTTCAGTGCTATGTTAATGTGTTCTCTTATTTTTGATCTTCAAATTGTGTTTTTCTGTGTTGTCGTGTGAAATATTGTGACAATAATGGCGTGTGAAAAACGTAATACTAGGCTCCAAAGTAAACTGAGAAATGACAGTGAAAATGAAAGCAGTGTGTTAGCGCCGCAGAGTAGTGAATTAACTGATGTTCAAAGTAGTAATTTGGTAATTGTGAATAGGGAAATGGAGCGGGCTGCAAACAATGGTGTAGACAGTGAAACAGGTAGTGAACAGGGAAGCATTATCGATCGATCGGTCGGCAACAGCTCGCCTCAGGAATCCGAAATGACAGGACACAATTTCGCAAATACTGTAGATTCAGGTTTTGGGTTATCACCGTTTTCTCAAATAAGTCAAGACACATTTTCTGCTTGTCAAAATGTGAATGTTGCCGGTGCAAATGCACTGCCGAAAAGCGTAGAGAAACAGATTCCAGACACTAATACATTATTATTGCAATTAATGCAACAAATGGAACAAAATCAGAGACAAACACAGCAAAAGCTTGAAAAGTTAGACACAATGGAACAACACCAGAGACAAACACAGCAACAGTTAGACACAATGGAACAAAATCAGAGACAAACACAGCAACAGCTTCAAAAGTTAGACTCATTGGAACAAACTCTTGAACAAACGCGTGAAGATTTAACTACTGAGTTACATCACATTGAAACGAAATGTCAAAAAGTCTGTAATGACGTAAAAACACAAATTTGTGAGCATTTCCAACCTATTTTTTCGCGTCATGAAAATGCATTACAGAATCACGAAGCAGACATAAAAGAACTGCAAATTATTGTTCATGAAAATCATGAGACCTTGCAAGCTAAATTTGACTCAGTTGCATCTACCGATTCGGTTACGCAACTTGCAAAAACTCAGGAAAACTTTAAGGACACAGTAGATACTCTGAAACTTGGTTCAGAAAAACACACTGAGGAAATAAGTACACTATCGGAGAAAGTAGCCGAACTTTCGGATCAGGTCACTAACTTATCTACAAAGGTAGATGATGATCTGAATGACACAAGACCCGTAGCCTTCACTGACACAGAAGAGTATGAACAAATAAGAAAATTTAAACAGAATCAAAATCAAATCAATACACAGTACAAAAGAGAAATCCAGGAAGTACAAGATCAGCTGACACAGGTAATACAAGAATTACGTATTTCAGAGGACACTCGCGCTCCAATACGGGAAGAGGGACATAGAAATACGGAACAGCCACAAAATAATAACACAGGACACTTCGGAAATTATGAAAGAAATTGGCAAGGCGCATTGGATTTTGAGTTGGAACCGCCGAAGCGACGTAACAATGACCGACATGCGACTAGCCGACATGACGATTTTGACTATAAGCTGTTCATTACTACACGTAAATTCAAAACATTTAAGAATTCCGGCAACGACATTCATCCACAAGCATGGCTCCATCAATTCTCTCATTGTTTTCCTCCCAACTGGTCGTTGGAACACAGATTAGAATTTATGTGTGGCTACTTAGAGAATGAACCAGCTGTAAGAATGCGATCGGTCATTCACGATTGCCACAGTGAAGGAGAATTTTACCATGCCTTCCTCTCAGCGTATTGGTCTCAAGCCACACAAGACCGCGTAAAACATGGTATCATAATGATGAAACATTTCGAACAATCTGAATTCTCCAGTCTTGTGAAATATTTTGAAGACATGTTGCACAAGAATCAATACCTGTCAAACCCATACAGCCCCTCAGAACTCATCCGCATTTGCTTAATCAAACTACCTGAACATTTACGACATATTATTTTGGCAGGACGTTGCAAAGACGACATTGAAGCATTTCAGGGACTGTTACAAGAATTAGAAACTGACACTGACAATCGCGGAACGCGAAACCAGGAACACAACAATTACAGGTCACATCCGTCGCAATTCCGCGATAAAAGAAGTAATAATTGGACACGACAAGGCTATTCTCACAACACAAATCGTGACCAAAACAGACACCACCCGTATGACAACCGTTGGCAGAGTAGTAATAACTACAGGGAAAGATCACCTCTCCGTGGTAATGACTATCACAGAGATAACCACAGAAACAGACAATATGGGAACCAAAACAATTATTACCAGGGGAGACAGAATAACTTCAGACGCAACAGTTCAGCGCGCAGTTACGATTCAGGGAGAAATTCTCCACCACGTGACCGACACGAAAGAAACTGTGTAAACTACCGACAAAACGACAGACGTGAATTTCATCAGAACTGGCGGGATTCTAACAGAGCAGGGCCTTCTCGTCACGGTGAATTTGTAGAAGTTAGGTCTCCTAATCCCAATAACGACGCGCGCCAACAAAGAGACAGACAATGACTTGCACAGCAGGCAGCCGCGTGCGCCAGGTGGCTCAGAGAAAAATAACATAGACGCTAACCTTGAGAAAAACTCCAGTATTCTTTACCGACGTATACCGCCTGACAATTGCATTCAAGTTCAAACTCTGAGTACTATGAAGAGTAAAGGTTTACACCACATTTCACATGTAAAACCGTTTATTGAGAGATACTCTGCTTTTTAACTTAGTCTTTGTCATAAAATTTTTCGCTTCACATTACTAATATGCTTTGTCAGACTTAGAATCTGTTAACATACAACAATGTTTGAAGTTAAATATCCAATCAAGAACCAAGAGAACTTATTTAAACAGAAATGACGAATGCATTGTTATAGTAAACAGACGTCACAGTGTTATTGTGTGTGTACATTCTTGCTTGTTTGTTGCACGATTACGTAACGACTATGAGGCTCACATACTTAGAACATTTACCAGTACTGCTAATGAGATTTTAATGCAACATTTTGGTTTATTTGAAAATACATTCTGAATTTAAAGTGCTTTCTGAGAGATACCAGATGACACAGAGGTTAGTTTATGTGACAGCTACACGATTTTTATCACGACGCTACTAATGAGTGACAATTTACAATGTTGCTTTTGCGGTGTATCTGTTTTATATCTGCACAGTTTTCTGAATTCTTCTGGAAAGAAAAACATGTTTTAGTAGTAACTTTTGTGGTACAGCTACAATGAGACTGCCTTTTCCGTAGCACAACAATACGTTACAGCACAGTACTTTCTTCATCATGGCAATAAGCGTAATAACTAAGATATCTATACGCAAAGCATTTCACTTTTGTGTATTATGAGGTAAGTACATTGACTTTGCAGAACTTAGCTTTCGGAGGACGATAACTACGACACTTCCACAGAGATTATGTTGCAACAAGACGCACATTTAGCGCTACAGGACACGTATTTGAGTGATTAATCTTATACTTAAAACATTTATTTTTAAAGATTTTTTGAATTACAAAGAAAGTTTTCCGTGATACATTTCATTCCATTGCTGTAATCTGTAACACCTGAGGGTATAATTACATTAATCCTCAGGGGGGTACACGCTTACTTTGTGTACCATGTGTTTGGCAAGCACAAGGAGCCCTAGCTAATATGGTATTTGCTTATACAACTTTAGACATCGGTACCATATTTCTCTAACACACAAATTACACAGCTATCTGATCATTTAACAGAGAGATAAACATGTTTTTTACTACGTCAGTGACACATGTTTACGTAATTACACCGTTGGATAACTTCACACTTATGAAACTGTATTTTGTCTGTACTTTGTAAACTGTTCATATTTTTTCGGAATCATTGTGATACTATGAGAGCTTTGAATGATGTATTTGGTATGAGATCATGATTTTTAAAGTACGTTTGAGGCAGCTGACACTTTTGACATGAGCAGAGAATTATTTTAGGCTTAGAAATTATTGGAGGAAGTTACGACGATTTTGAGATTTGACTGAAGTGTTATGATGTTATTATTACGACGACGATGTGTATTATGTTGTTGAGGAATGTTTATTATGCTACGTATTTCTCACGATGAAATATTGAAGAAGTGTCGACGAATATGTATATGTATAATGAGGTAAGGAATAATGAGTAGTGTTTAGGGACTCTGATTTATGAAAAGGATGTTGGAAACCAAGAAACGTACTTTAAGAGTTATGAAATGTGTGACTGTATCACAATGCTGACGAATATTTTTTTTGGACACTGTTATATTTATAGGGTTTTGTTTCTACAGATTTGCAACGCTAATTCTTGACCTGTGAAATATTTTTGTATGAGACTACCACGGTAGCAGAATCTCCTGTCGTAAATATTTCCGTACGAAAGTTAAGTGACCACCTGCACGTAATGCGTCGCGGGCACCCAGCTGTGTCAGACGCCTGGAGAAAAAGCCATTATTGCGAGCCCTTTTCAGCGGCACAGGTAGCACAAAAAAAAAGGGGAGGCCATTATCCTTGGAAATATTCTTACATCTGCAAACCTGATAATGACAAGTGTCTTTCTACGAGAATTGAGAGCTACTGACTTACGAAATGCCACATAGCTATTGAATGATGTTTTTATGCTTTGGTTTGCGTAATTGCTTATTTCATTTGACATCTGTTTTCCAGCTGTGTTGCAGCATTGGTTTCATAAAATAAAATTAAATGCATTTGCTAATGGGAACACTTTCTGTCAACAGATCTATTAAATAATTATTTTATGATCCACATTCTTTAAAAAAGGAGCACTTGGAAAGGAAAGAACAATAAGAAGGGACTAATACCAGTAACTGCATCTATAATTTTCTTTTCAAGTACATGGTAATATTTCTTTTTACAATCAGTTGTTGTGGTGCACCACTTTAATTACATAGACATTAAGATGATACATTTCCCTTATCTGCATTGTTGTTTAGTGTAATATTTTTTCTGCTTGCGCTATGTCATGTTTAGGTATAAGTTGCTGCTGTTTGCCAGGCATAGTGTTATTGAATTTGACTTTTGCTCATTTATGCTGCTAGCTTTGCAAATTGGCATTTTTTTTCATTGCTGTTTATATTAATTGTTTTATGTGCTGCTGCATTGCCTCGTCCCTTAGTTTAATATCTGAGCTCAGTAGATTTAAGTTAGCTTAAGAGGGGGTAGACTATATAAGAAACGAACTATGGAGAATAGGGGAAGAATGCTTTGAAAGTTACATGAAAACGGTTTGGGCCTAAATGAGTATTGTACAATGAGCCATATTTATTTTGAAAGAAATATGAATAGAATACAGAAAGCAGGTATAGATAGGACTTTTTGGGAATAATGACGAATGAAGGGAGATCTCCGAGAAATAATGCAAAATACTGCAGTACAACAAACCCTGTCCTTTCTTTTTGTGTTATCCCACTATATGTTTGTGTACCCTTGTGTATTTGTTTTCTTCCTGTCTCTGTGTACTGTTTCATAGAACTTTTTTCTCTTCTAATACTAAGCTACATTCACTATGATGAGGAATACTGTTATCCTCGAATATAATTGGCATTAATAATATGTTATTTACTTTGTAAAGATGTTAGACATTATTAATTCTGTTCTGTTTAATGCTCATATGTGAAGTTGATGTTTCAAAAGTTATTGTGATCTTTTATGTATGTACTCATGTCATAATTCCACAGATGTATATGTTAGTTCGATTCTTTTGTAAAGCCTTTACTACAAATGTTATCTGTATCGTTATGTTTTTAATGATGTATTTTGTACCTTTTTTATTGTATTCTTATGTTATAAAATTGTAATTGTCACCAGTTCATGATATTATTAACTTGTTAGTTACATTTCACTGCACACATTTCTGTTGGTCATAGTATATGGACAATATGTGAGAAGTAGGGACTGATAGTGTTTGCACGTGTGTTAATAATTCTGCAAGGGACTGGATAACAGCATTGCTGGTTCTAAGGACAATTCCAAAAACGTTGTGAGTGCGCAAGTGGTGGTTTATGGACTTGCTATATTCTCTGCAAGACTCTTCGATGGTGATTGTGCACCTGCACAGTCGCAACAGATGGCTGCTGGCCATTTCTACAAGGACTACAGTGGGTCTACATCTTTGCTGACTCACCAGTACCATTATTTCTACAAGGCCTGCAGTGGGTCTGCACCTCTGGTGGCCCACCAATACCGTAATCTCTACCAGGACTACAGTGGGTCTGCTCTGTGATGACCTACCTACCAATACTCGACTGACTCTGCTGTGGGTTTGCTCTGTTGTGGCCCATTACCTGTCAGCATGTCGAGAGTCAGCACTGTCTTTCTGTTGGAAGGACAACGCTACTTCTTCAAGACTGCATGGAAATCCACTACTTCCGTGTGCATTTTCTTTTACTGCTCAGACTTTGAGAAAAACACTGGTATTCTACTGTTATGTACGATTAGGACTGTCTTTATGGACTGTGAGAAAATTTTAGCTTTTGACCAACATTGTATCAATAAGTGTGTGCATTTGATTTCTTTGTTATTGTAATTATGAAAAATTTTATCAAATCATTATTGGCCACTGCCCAAAGAAAAAATTTGTAAAATTTTTTGTGGGGAGCATGGGGGCTATGTAAGTAGGCTGTTTAGGTTTTTTTATTGGTAACGCCACCTCTGTATGAAAATCACTGGCTGTGCTGTGTGCAGTCTGTGGCTGCTTTGCATTGTTGTAATACTCGCCATTGTAGTGTTAGGCAGCTGGCTGTGAACAGCGCGTAGCATTGCGCAGTTGGAGGTGAGCCGCCAGCAGTGGTGGATGTGGGGAGAGAGATGGCGGAGTTTTGTAATTTGTCATGAACTGCTATATTTATATATGATGATATCAAGGTAAATACATTGTTTGTTCTCTATTAATATCTTTCATTTGCTAACTATCCCTATCAGTAGTTAGTGCCTTTAGTAGTTTGAATCTTTTATTTAGCTGGCAGTAGTGGCGCTCGCTGTATTGCAGTAGCTTGAGCAGCGAAGATTTTTGTGAGGTAAGTGATTTGTGAAAGGTATAGTTTAATGTTTGTCAGGGCCATTCTTTAGTAGGGAGTTTTGAAAGTCAGATTGCGTTGCGCTAAAAATATTGTATGTCAGTTTAAGGACAGTCTTGTAAGAATTGTTCAAAGGGGACGTTTCAACCCTTCATTCCAACTAACCACACCTTGTTCCCCCCCCCCCTCCCTAGGGCCCCCTTTTCCTCTCCCCTCCTTCTCCCAGAACGGATTTTCCTTCTTCTCCTCTTCAGTCCCTGCATCCCATCCTCATCTCTTTCCTCTCCCCCACATCCTTCCCTCCTCCACCCTCTTCGGCGAGCCCCCCCGCCCCCGCCCATCACCCCCACTCTCTTCCCCTCCCTCACTTCTTCTCTTCCCCCTCATCTGCTTGCGGCCAGCAGATCCTCCATTGTTCTCCTTGTCATCAGTGTGCTACGTCAGTGTTGTGTTTGGTGCTGTTCTCCTGTACATCGACTGTCGATACTTTTATGCGTTAGTCATACTTCGCCTTGTGTTCTTTTAATTGTCCCAGTGTATGGTTTTTTGTGTGCGCTACTTTTTTATGGTTTTTACCTCCATTTTACAGTCGCCCCTTTTTGTCTATTGTCTTCCATAATGTTCCCCCTTTTTTATATCTATGTCCACCATATTTTCTCCTTTATGTTGTTTTTAAATTCTTCTATTGTATGTTCTACGTCTTTCGGCTGAAGAGCAGCTCATATGCTGCTGCCGGCCGGCTCCAATGGGGAATTGAACTACAATGAAAGAGAATAAGAATTGGTGCAGTTGTTAGATTGGTTACTGCTGCTGTAATGGCAGGTTACCAAGATTTAAGTGAGTTTGAACGTGGTGTTATAGTCGGTGCACGACCAATGGGACACAGCATTTCCCAGGTAGCGATTGTGGAATTTTCTCATACTACCATTCCACGAGCGTATTGTGAATATAGGAATCCTGTAAAACATCAAATCTCTGGGGTCACGGCGGCCGAAAAAAGATCCTGTGACAGCAGGACCCACGCCGACTGAAGAGAATCGTTCAACATGACAGAAGTGCAACCCTTCCGCAAATTGCTACAGATTTCAATGCTGGGTAATCAGCAAGTGTCAGCCTGCGAATCATTCAACGAAACATCATCGATATGGGCTTTCGGAGTCGAAGTCCCACTCCTGTACTCTTGATGACTGCACAACACAAAGCTTTACGTCTCTCCTGGGCCAGTGAACACCGATATTGGACTGTTGATGACTGGAAACTTGTTGCCTGGTTGGACGTCTGTCGTTACTAATTGTATGGAGTGAATGGACGTGCACGGGTATGGAGACAACATCATAAATCCATGGTACCTGCATGCCAGCAGGGGACTGTTCAAACTGACAGAGTCTGTGTAATGGTGTAGGGGGTGTGCAGTTGGAGTGATACGACTCTGACAGGTGACACGTATGTTAGCATCCTGTCTGATCACCTGCATCCACTCATGTTCATAGTGCATTTCGCATTCCGACGGACTAGGGCAATTCCAGCAGGACAAGGCGAGACCCCACACGTCCAGAATTGCCTCAGAGTAGCTCCAGAAACACGCTTTTGAGTTTAAACACTTTCGCCGGCCACCAAATTCCCTATACATGAACATTATTGATCATATTTGGGATGCATTGCAACGTGCTGTTCAGAAGAGATGTCCACCCTGTCGTACTCTTACGGATTTATGGATAGCCCTGCTCCCATGGTGTCATTTCTCTTCAGCAGTACTCCAGACATTAATCGAGTCCATGCAACGCTGTGTTGCAACACCTCTGCGTGTTCGCGAGGGCAGTACATGATATTTGGCAAGTCCACCAGTTTCTTTGGCTCTTCAGTGTATATTATGTCATCCATCTACTTGTATCAGTAGATGACGTTGTAACCTCTCTTTGTTGACAGAATTTCAAATACTAGTTTTTCGGTATGATTCATGAAGATGTTGGCTAGTGTTCCTGAAATAGGTATACCCATAGGTAAACATCCTTGATCGTAGTACTCCTAATTGAATTCAAAACAGTTTTGTTGTATTATTAACTGTAACAATGTTATTGTTTCATCCACATGTTGCTGAGGATGCTGCTTGTGTTTCATCAGGTTTTCTTCAATTAGTTTAATTACCTCGTTAACAGTGATGTTAATGTAATGATAATGTACAGTTTTCCTAAATCGAAGCAAAGCAACGTAGTTGTACATGATTTCTTTATTATCTGTTGTGTTTTTACCTAAATAGCAATTTTTTGTTGTCCTACTATTATCAGATGTACAATACTGAATGAACAGAGATTCCATCTGCGCTGTTTGTAGGTTTGTAGGAGGTACACTATCACTATTCACCTCATGGGAATGTCAGTCTTATGGATTCTGGGATCGCATCTCATATTGGGTGCCTTCAGGTTTTCAAGTCCTTGTTTCTCCCTGTGTGGAAAGTATACACTATGTTATCGAATGTGTTTTTAACATGTGTTGAAAATCTATATGTTGGAATGGATTTTGATTTTGTATGTTATTTTCGAAGATAGAGTCCATGGTAAATCAAAGTTACATGATAAATATTATGTTTGTTTGGAGGTACATGTTTACAGTGCTCGTAGACATTTAAAGCCCTTCGCCACAACATCATAATATTCTAAACCAAAATGTATGTACGACGTCAGAATCAAAGGAAGCAATGTAAGCTGACGAACTGAGGATACAAGGGCAGTCTCTATGGCCTGAGACTACAAGATTGTGATCCAAGATGACGGTCTGCGGATACGAGGACAGTAGGTATGATATTACAATCCAAGACGGCGACCCCAGATAGTGACCTGGAGATATGAGGACAGTCTACATAGACGCCATGTCACTTACATCTAAGATGGTGGACATATGGAAATAAGGACGACCTGATGGTTGTAGGATCCCTTAATCTAATCTGAAAATGGCCAGACATTCGAAAAATCATCGGTTTTCCCCATTCTGATGATGGTACTGTTCACTCTTGGACATGATACGCTTGTACTATGCTTAAACAATTCCTCCCCCACTCCTCCAAAATTGCAGTTCCGATAATTGTCAACTTTCGTTTGAATCCAGAGAGCTGACTTGTTCTACCTTTAAAACGGAATGTCTCACATGTTGCTGTCAAATACTTGTCATTATACAAGGGGCGTTTGAAAAGTTCGTGCAAAGTTCGAGAGATGGCACCACCGGCGCGTAGCGCGGTCATGTTTCGTTAGTAGCAAATGGTTCAAATGGCTCCGAGCACTATGGGACTTAACTTCTGAGGTCATCAGTCCCCTAGAACTTAGAACTACTTAAACCTAACTAAGGACATCACACACATCCATGCCAGAGGCAGGATTCGAACCTGCGATCGTAGCTGTCGCGCGGTTCCAGACTGTAGCGCCTAGAATCGCCAGGCCACTCAGGCCAGCAGTTGGTAGCATCTTTGGAAAGAACGCACACAAAGTTTCAGCCGTATTGGTCTATTTGTTTTTGTTTGGCATTAGTGTGAATTAAGGAATTCGAGTGATTGTCAAAAAATGGACAAAAAACAATTTCGTGTGCTGATTAAACTTTCTTTATGAAATTCAAAAAGCCTCAGGAGACCAATGAGAAGCTTGATAAACATTACGATGTCTCTGCACCTTCGATTAGAACAGTTTATAAGTGGTTTCAAAATTTTCAGACTGCCCATATGGGCACAAGTGATGCTGAACGTTCTGGACGCCCTGTGGAAGTTACAACTCCAGAAATCATTGATAAAATCCAGGATATGGTGATGGATGACGGAAGAGTCAAGATGCGTGATAGTGCTAGTGCTGTGGGCATCTCGAATGAACGGGTTCATAATATTTTGCATAAACATTTGGAGATGGGAAACCCATCAGCAAGATGGGTTCTGCCATTGCTCACGCTTGACCACGGAATCGTGTGAAGTGTTGCAAGGATGGTTTGCAGCTGTTCAGGAAGAATCCATAGGACTTTAAGCGTCGTTTCGTCACTGTGGATGAAACATCGATACATTACTATACCCCTGAGACCAAACAACAATCTAAACAATGGGTTACCAAGGGATAATCTGCACCAAAAAAGGTGAAGACCATTCCTTCGGCCAGAAAGGTTAAGGTGACTGTCTTTTGGCATTCGCAAGGGTCGATCCTCATCGACTATCTGGAAAAGGGTAAAAAAATTACAGGTGCATATTATTCATCCTTATTGGACCGTTTGGAAACCGAGCTGCATGAAAAGCACCGGCAATTGGACCGCAAAGAAGTCCTTTTCCATCACCACAATGCACCAGCACACACCTCAGCAGTTGTGGTCGAAAAATTAATGGAAATAGGATTCCAACTCGTTTCACATCCCCCTATTCTCCCTCAGACTACTATTTGTTCCCCAATTTGAAGAAATGGCTGGCGAGCGAAAGATTTTATTCAAACGAGGAGGTGAATGCAACAACTAATAGCTATTTTGCAGTCTTGGACGATTCCTATATGGGATATGTATTCACTTGCACCTTTGTTATTTAAGCGAATACAACACTGGGGAGGGCCCTCTGCCATACTTGCAAAGTTCACCACCAGGCTGTAAGCCGCATGTAGCCATGCATCATGAATCGTGAGTGCCTTGTCAGTCTGGGCTGGACCAACGCCAGAGTTATCCTGCCACTGCCGCTAGCAAAAGCCACCTGGTCGCACTGGAAATAAATGCACAATGCGTACTGCCAATTGAAATGCCTAACATGATGTGATATTGTTTGTAATGTCTCTGCAGTCGCAGCCCATTAGACCTAAATTAAAATGGCAGGAGGAGTAGGAGAATTTGAAACGCGAGAAGCACACTTGTGCGTTACCGCACATTGAAACTGTCAGGGAAACTGAAAATTCTTCCCAGTTTAAAATTGAACTATAACCCACAAGTTTAATTCTGTAAGGGCAATGTATATGTGTGTGTGTGTGTGTGTGTGTGTGTGTGTGTGTGCGTGTGTGTGTGTGTGTGAATTAGTAAGGGACCAAGCTGCTTAGGTGGTCGGTCCCTAGGCTTACGCACTACTCAAACTAACTTAAACTAACTTATGCTAAGAACAATACAAACACCCATGCCCGAAGGAGGATTCGAACCTCTGTCGTGAATGGCGCCTCAAACCGCGCGGCCATTTGGCGCGGCGGGCAATCTATGAAAAAGGGAGATGCTCACCTGTCATCCTGGGGGAAGACTTGTACAATGGGTGAGAAATCGTGAGAAGAGCAGGTTCTTTAAATTCATAAAAATTTATGTGTGGGGTGGACGAAAGCTATGATGAAAATTGTGGTAATTGCTTGTCACAAGTTATTCTAGAAACTCGTCTTTCGTATGTGCTGCAGCCACTTACCAACGAAAATGAAGAATGAAACACAATTTTCCTTTTTACAAGTCGAGTTATAACCCTGAACAGCATGGCAAATACACACTGATCGGTCAGAACGTTATGACTACCGACCTACCATTGATATAAACACGTCCAGGCGATAGGAACATCGCCTGAGGTGGAATGACTGTTAGTCAGTCACAAACCTGTGCGCATAGTATCAGTCTGCGTGCTGTCCACGTGTAGAATGGGGGAGGAGCGCCATGTATCTGAGTTTGACCGAAGGCTGAATGTGATGTCCCAGAAATGGTTCAAATGGCTCTGAGCACTATGGGGCTTAACTTCTGAGGTCATCAGTCCCCTAGAACAGAACTACTTAAACCTAACTAACCTAAGGACACCATGCATATCCATGCCCGCGGCAGGATTCGAACCTGCGACCGTAGCGGTCGCGCGGTTCCTGACTGTAGCGCCTAGAACCGCTCGGCCACTCCAGCCGGCCTGATGTCTCGGCACGAGCATTTCGGAAACTGCACGACTTGTCAGATGTTAAAGGAGTACTGCGATGAGTGTCTTCGACAAGTGGTGAAGCCAACCGGACATCGTGAGGTTTGGCGACCATCCCTCATTATCGACGTTGGATGTCATAGCCTGGGCAGACTTGAAAAACAGGAAAGGCGGCTAACTGTAGCGGAACTAACATCAGACTTTAACTCCTGGGCAGGGTACAAGAGTGTCTGAACACACAGTGCACCGAACATACCTAACGATGAGTCTCCACGGCCAGTGGCCCATGCATATGCCAATGTAAACACCACAACATTGGGAACTACTACTGAAATTGGCAAACAGCCATTGGCACTGAACGTTGGCGCAGTGGCAGGGCGTTGCATGGTCTGATGAAACCACATCTTCATCATAGCGATGGGAGGGCGTGAATCGGTAGCCTTCCAGGGGAATAGCTCCTTGACACCTGTACTGCTGGACAGACACAAGCTGGCAGTGAGTCCATTATTTTCTGAGGAACGTTCACTTGGGCATCAATAGGTCCAGTGGAGCTCGTGCAAGGCACCATGGTAACCAAGGAAGTATCACACCACATACATCCCTTCATAACGATCATGTATCCAGATGGCAGTGACATTTATCAACAAGGTGATGGGCCGTGTCACGAGCTCAGCTGTGTGATGGGGTGGTTCGAGGTACACAGTGGCGAGTTGCAATTGATGTGCTGCCCCCCCCCCCCCCCAACTTCTCAGGTCCAAACCCGATCAAACATATCTGGGATGTGATTGAATGTGTCATCAGAGGTCATCGCCCACCTCTACGGAGTTAAGAGAATTAGGTGACCTGTGTGTGTGGATACGGTGTCAACTCACTCCAGTGACCTACCAAGGCGTCATTGCTTCCAAATCACGCTGAGTCGCTACTGTTATCCGTGACAAAGGTGGACATACCGGCTACTAGGTAGGTGGCCATTATGTTGTACCTGAACAGTGTACGTGATTAAAAAAGAATGACATTTTTACAAGAGTGGAAATCAATAAACTAGCTGCATAAGCCATTTACAGGCGGAATAACTCCGCTCACGTACCTTAAACGTGATTCTTTTGTGAGAATCGCCTTCTGATGAGATGCAGGCAGACAGCCGACAACTGGCTGCCCTTATGTCTACTCAGAGCAGAGGCGTGAGTGAGACTGCACTGCTCAGAGGATGCTGGCCACCAAACATTATCAATCGCTGTGCTGTGTCCCAATGCACCTCAGTTGTAAAAAGACATCGAAACAATCCAGAGTCTTTTGACGATTTTACTGAAGCACACAAACGTTTTTCCTTTCTAAGCTATTGCTGGTTTTATACGTTTTGTAAAAAGTGCAATGAAATCAGATATTTCCACTGGATTTCTATGTCAGATGCCGAAATATTGATAACAAAGTGAAATCGTTGTAAAGAAATAATTATGATATTTACTGCCTCTTTTTGAGAAATGGTAATCATTGCTTAAAAGCACATTTCTGTACGTTACATCATCGATACTGTGTGACACAAAATGAAAAGGTTTCTGATGGCATTGATATGAGTCCAATTTGGCACATAAAATATAATGCATAGTATTGTCCGTAAGAAATGTAGTTTATGAAGTCAAAGAACGATTCCACTGTAGCTGCAGAAAGTTTTCTTGATCGTGATCTCTCACTCACACAGATATTTTGTATGTTTCATACTTCTAATAATGAACTACTAAGTCCAACAGCAGCTACAAAATGCTAGGACTGTTAACCCTCTCACTCTTTAAGACACTGCATCAGTTAAGTTTTTATATAAGTTTCATCTCATTGAAGATGTGTTAAGTGCTTTCGACATAGTGACGACTTGAACTGTAAAGTCAGTCTGTAGGTACTGTGTACTCTTTTACTTCACCTGTCTGAGGTACTTAGTTTTGAGAGTTCACTATGTAAAGCTGTATAACATTTATAAATAATGGAAGCCAATTTGTTACATCTTCTTTTGTAAAATGGGGCATTTTGTAATAATTTTCGTGTAACATGAGGTATTTTGTTACAGCTGCTAATGCTCCATTACCCTATGGCATTGCAACAGCTGAATTATCAAGATTTATCTCATGTAAAAATGTGCTATATCTCTTTGATACACCTGGAGTGTAAAGTCACTGCTCCTTACATCAAGAACTTGTCTACCAGGTGTAGATGCATGCTGTACATGGACAACCATTCGTTTGTACTTACATAAAAGTTCTACTACATGCTCCTGCCTATACGTCAGTGTTACACGGTCGCCTCTTTGTCTAGATTACTGGACATGTAAATCACTCTGTATGTCAAATATACTTTTGTTATATGAACTGGAGAATTTATTCAACATGTTTGAAGTTTTTTATGATATGAAACACAGTTTAGAAAGATGATGTTTTCTCTTTTTAAGCTTGAGCTAACAATTTAAAGTATACAAATACCATATATAGAAAAATGTACATATTTCTCTAGCAATGCCAGGTAATGATGTTGCTAATGGAGCTGTATACTGAAGCACAACATAAATCGAAATTAGTAGCAAAGGCCTCCTCTGAATTTTTCTGATTTGTAATATTAGTAAACGCATGCCATGCATTTCCAAAAAATCCGTCACCATACTCTCAGCATCCAAGGCGATCATACACTGCACACTGGATGGCTGAGGTAGCACACATTATGTTGGTGACTGTAGATTCCTGTTAGTGAATGGACTATGTGGTATTAACGTTGTTGTATATTTTCACTGTTCTTGGGTAGCCCCCAACACATTTTGTATGAAAGTCCTATATCTACATCTACATACATACTCCGCAATCCATCATACGGGGCGTGGCGGAGGGTACCTCGTATCACAACTAGCATCTACTCTCCCTGTTTCACTCCCAAACAGAACGAGGGAAAAATAACTGGCTATATGCCTCGGTACGAGCCCTAATCTCTCTTATCTGTGTGGTCTTTTCGCGAAATGTAAGTTGGCGGCAGTAAAATTGTACTGCAGTCAGCCTCAAATGCTGGTTCTCTAAATTTCCTCAGTAGCGATTCACGAAAAGAACGCCTCCTTTCCCTTTAGAGACTCCCACCCGAGTTTCTGAAGCATTTCCGTAACACTCGAGTGATGATCAAACCTACCAGTAACAAATCTAGCAGCCCGTCTCTGAATTGCTTCTATGTCCTCCCTCAAACCGACCTGATAGGGATCCCAAACGCTCGAGCAGTACTCAAGAATAGGTCGTATTAGTGTTTTATAAGCGGTCTCCTTTACAGATGAACCACATCTTACCAAAATTCTACCAATGAACCAAAGACGACTATCCGCCTTCCCCACAACTGCCATTACATGCCTGTCCCACTTCATATCGCTTTGCAATGTTACGCCAAAATATTTAATCGACGTTATCGTGTCAGGCGCTACACAACTAATGGAGCATTCAAACATTACAGGATTCTTTTTCCTATTCATCTGCATTAATTTACATTTATATATATTTAGAGTTAGCTGCCGTTCTTTACACCAATCAAAAATCCTGTCCAATTCATCTAGTAACCTCCTACATTCACTCAATGACGACGCCTTCCCGTACACCACAGCATCATCAGCAAACAGCCGCACATTGCTATCCACCCTATCCAAAAGATCATTTATGTAGATATAAAACAACAGCGGACCTACCACACTTCCCTGGGGCACTCCAGATGATACCCTCACCTCCTATGGACTCTCACCATCGAGAACAACGTACTGGGTTCTATTATTTAAGAAGTCTTCGAGCCACTCACATACTAGGGAACCAATCCCATATGCTCGTACCTTAGTTAGGAGTCTGCAGTGGGGCACCGAGTCAAACGATTTCCGGAAGTCAAGGAATATAGCATCCTTCTGATACCCTTCATCCATGGTTCGCAGGACATAATGTGAAAAAAGGGCGAGTTGCGTTTCGCAGGAGCGATGCTTTCTAAAGCCGTGCTGATGCATGGACAGCAACTTCTCTGTCCCAAGGAAATTCATTATATTCGAACTGAGAATATGTTCGAGAATCCTGCAACAAACCGATGTTAAGGATATTGGTTTGTAATTTTGAGGATCCGTCCTTCTACCCTTCTTATATACAAGCGTCACCTGCGCTTTTTTTCAGTCGCTCGGAGCTTTGCGTTGGGCAAGAGGTTCGCGATAAATGCAAGCTGAGTAAGGAGCGAATGCAGTAGAGCACTCTCTGTAAAACCGAATTGGAATACCATCAGGATCTGGCGATTTATTTATTTTCAACCCATTCAGCTGCTTCACAACCCCATGGATGCCTATCACTATGTCCTCCATACGGGAACCTGTACGAGACTCAAACGGCGGTATGTTTGTACGATCCTCCTGCGTGAAAGATTTCTCAAATGCTAAATTTAAAATTTAAGCTTTCGTTTTGCTGTCTTCCGTTGCCAGCCCAGACTGATCAGTGAGCGACTGGATGGAAGCCTTCGACCCGCTTACCGATTTTACGTAAGACCAGAATTTCCTTGGGTTTTCAGCAACATCTTTTGCTAAGGTATGACGGTGGTAGTGGTTGAATGCTTCCCTCATCGCTCTTTTTACAGCAGCACGAATCTCTACTAACTTTTGCCTGTCCTCATTCTCCCGATCTTTCTTGTACTGCGAGTGCAACTGTCTTTGCTTCCTGGGCATTCTCCGAATTGCACTGTTAAACCGCGGTTTGTCTTTTCCGTCCGTAACCCACTTTTTCGGCACATACTTGTTCATTTAAAATGTGTTTAAAATCTGCCCATAATTCTTCCACGTCCATCGTACCGAAAGTAAATGAAGTCGATTCATTTACTAAGTGGGATGCTAACAACTGCTTATCTGCTCTTTCTAGTAGGAATACTCTCCTAGCCTTCTTGATTGACTTTTTAACTTTCGTAACCATAGTCGTAATGACTACATCATGATCACTAATCCCTGTCTCAACACTGACACCGTCGATGAGGTCTGGTCTGTTCGTGGCTACCAGATCTAAAATATTTCCATTACGCGTTGGCTGTCGATTTAGGTGCTCAAGACAGTTTTCGGATAATGTATTCAAAGGTAATTCACACGACGGCTTGTCTGGACCACCTGTAATGAATCCATAGACATCCCAGTCTATACTAGGTAGGTTGAAGTCGCCTCCGACTAATATAGCATGATCAGAGTACTTCTGCGATACAGAATGTAGACTCCCTTCGAATGATTCTAGAACTGTCACGGTGGAGTCTGGTGACCGGTAATAACACCCCACAATTAACTTTATTTCCCCTAGCCCTGTTAAACGTGTCCAGATAACTTCACAATCACACTCTGCTTCGAACTCAGTAGGCACAATATTTTTGTCAACTGCAATGAAGCCACCACCTCCTACGGTGTCTAATCTGTCTTTCCGATAGACGTTCAAACCCTCACTAAATATTTCAGAACTTCCTATCTCAGGGTTCAGCCATGTCTCAGTTCCGAGAATAATTTGGGCGCCACACGCTTCCTGGAGGGCAGTAAATTCAGGAACTTTATACCGAACACTCTGAAAATTTACGGCTAATATCTTGATAGCTGAAGTGTCTTTACACTGAGCGCGTCCTGATTTCCCTGCCTGCACGTCGACTGGTGAGTGTTTATCAGGACACCTCGCACTACTGCCTAGCCTAAAAAAAAAACCCATGTGCACGCCACAATCCAGGCAATCCAGTAACAATGCAGGCATTTGAACGTCGAACATTCATCATTGAGCATTGCAGTTATTTGTGCTGAATTCTGACATGATTGGTACCATTCACGGTCTGAAAGCACTACCTTCATATCATAAAATCGTTGGTTTTCAAAATTTACGAAAACATTGAACTAATGATCTGAGGACATGCCTTCAACCATGTGTTTACTGTCACTTGTACTCACGCCCAAATCTCCAAAACACCGATTTAGTATGTGGTGTGTGCTGTCGTCCAGTAGAAGAAACGGTTATTAAAAGTAACGCCACTACTACAGAGTATAGGCAAACCATATCTGTGAGTTCTAAACGTGACCTATTCTCTGGCAGGTGACTTGGTAGCGCGTCGGACTGTTGTGCTAAAGATCCCGAGTTCCAAACGCACTGGTCGTAATTTTATTTAACAGATACGTGTGAAATTGTTATATGGGAGAACATTTTTCTGCCTTGTGAAAGGGCGTTTCATAGTTTGTAGTAATCTTGTTAAAGCAGTCTGCCTTCGCTTCATTAATTGAAAGTATCAAACCTGTAGCGTACATTTGAACAGATAACATCACACCTATCTATACAATGTACTCTATAGGACTGCTCCTTTCAACTAATCTAGCGAAGCAGACTGCCAAAACAACATTACTACTGTTGTGACTTGGCAAGACAGCCAAGTCACAATGAGAGGATGCCGAAAGGCACGCGTTAAGCTCACACAGATTGGCGTGAGGTCTGGAACAGTTAAAGGAATTAATAGTAGCAAATAAAGTACGTAGCTGATATAATACTTAACTTTAATCCACAATTGTAGAACATCTCTCTTGACGGTACATGTTACAACCACAATATAAAATAATATCAAATGCTATGGCGCCTTGCTAGGTCGTAGCAAATGACGTAGCTGAAGGCTATGCTAACTATCGTCTCGGCAAACGAGAGCGTATTTGTCAGTGATCCATCTCTGGCTAAGTCGGATGTACAACTGGGGCGAGTGCTAGTACGTCTCTCTAGACCTGCCGTGTGGTGGCGCTCGGTCTGCAATCACTGACAGTGGCGACACGCGGGTCCGACGTATACTAACAGACCGCGGCCGATTTAAAGGCTACCACCTAGCAAGTGTGGTGTCTGGCTGTGACACCACAACTACAAACTATGAAACGTCCTTTCACAAGGCAGACAAATGTTCCCGCATACTACAATTTCATGCGTAGTCTTTAAAAAAAGAAAATCGCCATCAGTGGGTTTCGAACTCGTGACCTTTAGTACAACGATCTGACGCTCTACCGGCTCATCTGCTTCTTTTTTGATGACGTTTTGTTCGTTATTGGTCGCTGTATCTCGTCTGGGCGGACGTCCCATGACGCCTGCTCAAGTTCATCGTTGATCTATTTATTCATTAATTTTTATTTTATTACAGAGGGCAGCTAACCTTCTGACCGAACACGCTGAGCTACCATGCCGGCAACCAGAGATCTTCACATTATGATCTCACAGATACGGTTTGATTATACTCCGGATTTCTGGTGTTACTTTTAATTACCGTTTACACATCTTCTACTGGACGATAGTACACAGCACGAACTAAATCGGTGTTTTCGTTGATACTCTATCGATACGCCATGTTTGTTACCTATCTGAGTGTCTGTCATCTGGAGGTTTAGGCATCAGCTGCAAAGTTACTAAGAACACCACCACTTTGATAGCTGCACTGTGCCAAGGGTTGAGTAGTGCAGGCGTTGGTGATAGTGGTAACGCTGTGTCTGAAATGAATTTAGCGTGCTGACTTCGTATCTGCTCCTTGTATCAGGTGCACTAGACAATGCTGGTGGCACGACGACATGTGCCTATGTTGGATTCACTGGAAACTCAAAGTGTGGAGACAGGGTAGCGCAGCTCTACCCAGTTTGGTATGGCACTAACAGCATTTGGCTTTACGCCGCTCGTGCCCTGGTGGTGAAATTTCTGTGAAAGGAACTCTCCACTTTGTGTTATATCTTTCAATAATAAAGGTGTAAATGAACAACTGTATCACTACATATGATAGTGACAAGTGTTTGACAACCAAATATGGGTTATTCAGTTTTAAAGATAGAACAGGTCAGCACTTGGGTTTCAAACTTAGAGTGTCAGTTATCGCCACTGCGACCTTGGGAAGGGAGGGGGTTAGTAGAATTGTTTAATCATAGCGCAAGTGAATTGTAGAGAATGGGGAAAACCGATGATTTTATGAATCTCTGCGCCATTTTAAACTTGGAGCAACTGATCTTACAACCACACAGGCGGTCTTCCTTTCCCTAGACAAACCATCTTGGATTTGTCCTCAGGTCCCCTGTCCGCCATCTTGGATTTTCTTGTTGGATTATGATGTCATAGTGAACGTCCTAGTGTCCCCTGCTCACCACCTTCGATTGTAGCATCCCTGAGAGTGTCCTCGTATGCACAGGTACACCCGTACATTGTGTTCTGATGTCCTACAGATTGCCCTTGAATTTCACACTAACAGACCAATGCCCCATCTCATTTTCCGAAAATTTCATGCCAATTTATACTTAAGGCAATACCCTAAGTTCTACAGTGATGTCATATGTCTGGAGACACTTGTACTATTTGAATTTCCTACCATTTTCCAGTTTACCATAATTTTTTACATAGAACAATTAATCAATGTCAGAGGTGTGCCTGCAATCTGGTAACAATGCATGACATCATGAATCATGTCATATGGGTGGGGGAGGAGAAGAGGTGGGGAGGGGGCATGGTCGGTGGGTGAACAAGAGAAGGGGAATGGAGCAGTGGGGGAAGGATGAGAGGGAGGGAATGGGGATGTGGTGAGGGAATGGGCAGGGACAGTGAGTGTAGGACAAGGCAGATGTGGAGAGAGAGGGGGTAGGGGGTAGGAGGAGGAGAAAATCTGGCAACAATGCAGACTGCTCTAGTTCTCTTTTAGCTATACTACTGGAAAGATTAACATGATGTTTAGTTAGTTAGTTATTTAGTTAGTTAATTACATGTTCTACTGATCGTGTTAACGTTTCTTTTATCGAAATGAACGAGTCAGTACAGGTTTTGTATAATGTATACATGATACACTGGCCCATATGCTGTGCGCCATCAGACTGTGTAACGCCAGCCTGGTCGATACTCCCTCTTCTTCAGACCTTCACATTTTGTGTCCTTGGCGTCCATCCACTCCATTGTTGCTCTTTCTCCATTTAATGATGACACCACTCTGTTGTTTCCCAGCCTTCCAGCTGTGCTGACGTGTCACCTCCTGTCTGTCACAGCACTCTTCGCTCTGCCTTCCTTTCCGCCTGCTTCTGACGCTTTCCCCCCTCCCCCTGCCCCACCCCCTCTCCCATCCCCGATTTCCTTCATACCCTCCTGGGCCCTTTCTTTCTTGTGTGTGGGTCATGTCCAGCTCATCCATTCACCTTATTCTCCAACAGATGGTTCCACATCACACATTGCGCCTACTGTGCTGCCCTTCCTGGTGTCGCCGCTAGCTATTCGTCGTCCCCACTATTCTCCCATTGCGGTCGTGTTTTGTGGCCTTGCAGACTTCCCTGCACCTTCTGCTCTCCATTCTTAGAAGTTTCACTGCAAGGCCTGACTGCACCTGACCTTACAGCCATTGGCAGCTGTGTTGTGGTATCTGGTCGACGACTTTGCCTGTTTCTTGATTTTCAGGTCCACTTCTACCCTTTTCTGCACTGCAGTTCTTCCTGATGATTGCCTTCTGCGAACAGCACCCAAACCTGCCATGATGCTTCACTTGTGTGATGAGACCTGATCAGCTCTGCTCTTGAAGGTGACTGCACGTCCAGATCTGAGACATTCACTGGTGATGAGTCCTCTGTTGTCCTTCCTTGGACACACATCACTGTGCCTGACCTCACCCATGATCCTCCCAGTGCTGCCTCTGGCTGTGTGCCTGCTGGTGCTTCCATCCTCCTAACAGTGCACTACAGGACTGCAGCGGCCAGCCGCGGTGGCCGTGCGGTTCTAGGCGCTGCAGTCCGGAACCGCGGGACTGCTATAGTCGCAGGTTCGAATCCTGCCTCGGGCATGGATGTGTGTGATGTCCTTAGGTTAGTTAGGTTTATGTAGTTCTAAGTTCTAGGGGACTGATGACCTAAGATGTTAAGTCCCATAGTGCTCAGAGTCATTTGAACCATTTTTGACTGCAGCTGTCGCCCACAAATATGGGGCACCATATCCACCAGCTCTGTAGTCTCCACCTAGTTTCCCTTCCTCCATGCACCACCACACTCCACTGCACGCTACCCTGCTCCTCTTCCCACTGCCACACTTTCCCTGCTCACCACTACGCTCCAACCCAAAATACCGCCCTCTTACAAGCAACGCCGCGGTGCTATGTGCAACAGAGCACTCCATTGCTCTCCCACATGCATCACTGCACACGTCCACACGCGCCCTACAGCTTCCTGTACCTACAGCTGCTTCAGTAACTAGACATGGGCCGCCGTATGTTGCAGCATTGGTTCCATTTTCCTCTCTCCGACGCCACCCTTCCCTGGTGGGTCTTCCATTCTCCATTCGTCCTTCATAGATGCTTGTTTTTCCTTCTGTGCCTTCTTTGTGCACGGGTTTTTCTCGCCTTTCAAACCCCTTTTTTGCAAGTTTCAGTCCATCTTCAAAGTTGCAGTGTTACTTTCTCTTCTTCTGTCTGGCGCCCCCCACAATGTATAGCTTGTCCACCCCTTGGGCTCCTTGCGTGCTCTCTCCCAGCTGCACTTTTCGGAATCTATATCGCGCCCGGCGCCTATGGCATTTCTCTGCCTCCTGTTCTTCCCTCTGGACGACTATCCCCGATGGCTTCACCATCTCTGTAGAGGGGGGAAGCTGTCTGGCCACTCGCCTGGTACCCTACAACCTCAGAACACACACCTAGCTGGCAGATTACTGTACCCCAGATGTCCTCCACTGAAGACAGACACACGAGACAATCACATGCACCTCAGTGTGACATTAGCAACATGTTACACTGTTTATAGGACAATAGCAACATAATCATCCATCTTAGCACGTGCCAGACTCCAGCAGGCTCCATGAGAGACTCCAGCGTCGTCCGCCAAAAGTGTGCGCAATCGACCATAGCACTGCAAAGACCACACTAAATTTCGTCAACATGTCACGTGATCCACATGGAAACCCTTCCATTAGATTACTCAAGATACTGCACGACCAGTAGCCAGCACCACTCGCTGTCGCTCTGGGCTCAATGCTGTCTGCTCCTTGCAGCTCGACCATCGGTAGCGAACTTTTGCAGCAGCCATCAGTTCCATCCCAATCTCTGGCTGGACCTAACCTAGCGTGTTCGAGGGCTCCGACTACCACATCAGTCTGCCGCATCTGACCGATCCGGACACACACCCAGACACCAGGGAGATGACTGCCTAAGACATCAACCGCATACTGAGAAGAATCCAATGAAGGACATAGATTTGGATTACATCTGCTACGTCTTCATACTGTACAGACTCCGAGAGCCATCGTACGGTGCGTGGCAGGTGGTATCCTGGTGCACTGTTAGTCATTTACTTCCCTGTTCCATTGGTTAACAGAGCGAGGGAAAAATGCCTCACTCTACGCCTCTGTATGAGCACTGATTTCTCCATCTTACCTCCGTGCTCCTTACGTGAAATGTATGTTAGCGACAGTACAATCGTTCCGCAGTCTGCTTCAGTTTCCGGGTCTCTAAATGTTCTCCTTAGTGTTTCTCGAAAATGTCGTCGCCTTCCCTCCCGGGATTTCCATTTGATATCCTGCAGCATCTCAATAAAACCTGTGTGGTGTTCGAAGCTACCGATAACAAAACTAGCATACAAGCCTTTGGATTGGTTCAATGGCTTGCTTTAAACCGACCTGGTGCGGAATCCAAACACTGGAGCAGTAGTGAATAAGAGATTGACTATCTTTCTACATGCGATGTAATTTACCGATGAGCTACACTTTCCCAAAACTCTCCCGGTGAGCCAAAGTTGACCATTCGCCTTCCCTAGCAGAGTTCTCACATGCTCGTTACGTTTCACACTTCTTTGCAACGCTATGCCCGTGTATTTAAACTAAGTGATTTGTTAAGGTCCACGCTACTAATGCTGTATTCTAACAGTACCAGATTGTTTTTCCTACTCATATGCATTAACTACATCTACATTTAGAGCTAGGTGTCAGTCATCACACCAACTAGAAATCTTGCCCGTCACACCAACTACAAATCTTGTCTAAGACATCTTCTGTCCTACAGTAACTCAACTTCGACACCTTCCTGTACACCACAGCATCACCACAACCATAGTTTGCTGCCCACCCTGTGCACTAAATCATTTATGTATATAGAGAACAAAAGCGGTCCTATCACTGTTCCCTGGGATATTCCTGACGATATCCATGTCTCTGGCGAACAGACAACATAGTGTGTCCTACTACCTAAGAAGTCTTCGAGTCAGTACGCGCCTGGGAACCTATTCCATACTCTCGTAGCTTCGTTAAAAGTTTGCAGTGAGGTGCCGTGTCAAGTGCTTTTCGAAAATCTAGAAATATGGAATCTGTCTTTTGCGCCTCTACTTAGTTCCGAGAATGCCATACGAGAAAAGTGCAAGCTGGGTGTTGCCCGAGCGATGCTTTCTAAAACCGTGCTGGCTCATGGACAGAGACTTTTCGGCCTCAAGGAAATTTGCCAAATTCGAGCTGAGAGTATGATCAAGAATTCTGCAGCAAATCGTTGTGAAAGACATAGGTCTGTAATTTTGCGGGTCCGTTCTTTTACCCTTATATCAGGACTCACCTGCTTGTTTCCAGTCACTTCGGAGTTTGCACTGAGTGAGAGAAATCCGATAAGTGGAAGCCAAATAAGAGGCCATTGCCATGCAGTACTCTTTGTAAAAGCGAAATAGGGTTCCATCCGTGCCTGTCGACTTATTTGTTTTCGACTCTTTCAGTTGCTTCTTTACACCAGGGATGCTTATCACTGTAGTGAGAAGTCTATGATTGTACCAGAAGTGGCACTTACTTTTCTACCTCACATCATTGTGTTTTACCAGAAAAGTGTTCTTGCATAGTAACTTGTGTAGTGACTTTTATTATGTGCTGTCCTTGCCAACTCGTAAGACCGAGACAAAATAAGACTCCTTTTTGTACTGTAGGTGTTTCTGTTGCCAGTATAAATAACATTAAATGAGACAGAGAAGAAGCTACCAACAAGAAACAGACAAGCAGTTAAAAGTATTGACTTATATTCATCAATAAAGAGCAGATTAAATGCGAACACTGTGGAACGATACCAACACAGAATTATGGACTTGTCAGTGGTAAAGTATGTTCTGGACATTGAGGTAATAACACAGAAACACTATAAAACAAATATCATGAGATCGTGCGCCGGCCGGTGTTGCCAAGCGGTTCTAGAGACTTCAGTCTGGAACCTCGCTGCTGCTACGGTCGCAGGTTCGAATCCTGCGTCGGGCATGGATGTGTGTGGTGTCCTTAGGTTAGTTATGGTTAAGTAGTTAAGTAGTTCTAAGTTCTAGGGGACTGATGACCTCAGATGTTAAGTCCCATAGTGCTCAGAGCCATGGCTTTTTTTATTTATTTAATTTTTTTTTTAGGTCGTCCAGTGAAAGAGAGAGCCTGTTTGGTCATGAGAAATTTCAGATATGGATGTAAACGTGGAGAGCGTGAAGATTCTTATGTCAGTAGTGGAGGATACGTGACACTGTCATCTCGCAGCAAAAGCAGTCAAGACTCCTGGAATGAAGCCGAAGATCGCAATACAGACTAACAGCTATTGATCTAAATTTAAGCAAGACACATTCCATGGCTATGGAAGAAGTACCTTCAGATATCTGCAGCAGGATGGGAAGGGGGCGGTTGCTGGAGAGCGTCTCTCCATGTTTTTATGGACACGGACAGAGCACAGCACTGTGTGTGTACTCTGGGAGAATGTAGTGCCTGTAGCCAACATTACAGATGGTGGGAAAGATTACGGCTCCTGCAGAGTTGGCCGACTGTGTGGGTAGATTTCCAGAAGTTACAGCCTGTCATGGCACCAGGACTACGACCACAGGAATAGAGCTTTCACACACACGACGGGATTTTTGCAGCTGAAATTTGAACCCATTGGTTCCAGACCTTACTAATTTACACCGTCATGTAGCTGATTATCAGATATTGAAAGTGAGTCGCCCATCGAACCGATGGTCCCTTATCCGGCAACACATCGATGGGTCCAGATGGCTGAGGAAAACTGATGTTAATGTATAAATTTGCCAGTTAAATTTATCATCTTATCAGTTAACTGTGAAACATGCTCTTGATTACACACATTGTAATCGAAATTAAGTATATTCGAACTTTTTTTTTGTTTTCTTTATTGAGTTTCGATTCCTCCCGAAGGGGGGCGGGCTGGCAGCAGCTTAGTACGCCGCTCATCAGCCTACAGAATTTGTTTTAAAAAGAGGAAAATAATAAGTAATAAAAGCAGGCGATAACATCTGTGACTTAAATGGTAAAATGGCGGAAAATCGTGGAACTTAAAACATAGAACAAAGGGTTGATGATGCTAATAAAATACATATGAAGCAGACAGGTAAACGAATAGACAGACAATTAAAAAAACACGGCAACAGTCTGGTTTCTGTTCGCAAGAGATATAAAATGCACACCCAGCTTCAGCATTAGTTTCTGCTTGCAACACTTCGGAAAGACGAACAACACTGACCATTCACTTGAACACTGCACTAAAAATTGGCACAAATATGATATACCACAGCCGAGGGCAGATAGGGGGAACCTGGACAGATGACGGGAAAGGAAAGGGGGGGAAGGAGAGGAGAAAACGAAGCGGGGGGGGGGGAGGGGGGAAAGGTTCAAATGGTTCTGAGCACTATGGGACTTAACTTCTGAGGTCATCAGTCCCCTAGAACTTAGAACTACTTAAATCTAACTAACCTAAGGACATCACACACATCCATGCCCAAGGCAGGACTCGGACCTGAGACCGTAGTGGTCAGGCGGTTCCAGACTGAAGCGCCTAGAACCACATGGCCACACCGGCCGGCATCTGTGTGGGGAACGGGAGGCGTATACGGAAGGTGAGGCGGAGTGCGTGGCGCTCAAGGATCTGGTGGGACTTATAGAATTTGGGGGGGGGGGGGGGGGGGAGGTGGATATCCAGGCGGACCTGGCATAGCAGAGGATGGGAGGGATTAAGGATTTGTAGGTGTGGAGGATGGTAGAGGGGTGCAACCCCCATCTCTCGCCAGACAGGATTTTATACTGGAACATAATTATACATGCTTAAAGATTCTTTCTTTGTATGGGATTGGACAACACAGTACACTGCAGAAAAGTCTCAGGATTACACCACCTCTAACTTTTTCAACTAACGAAGTACTCCTTCTCGAATGAAAAAGATTCCAGCAAAACGTGAACTTTAATCCTACGAGTCTTCCTGCTCTGTTTATAAGGTAAAATATTGCGAGACAGGTGGTTTCCTGCAGGTGGTTCCCCGAGTCGCCGCGCTGGCTGACGTGCAGGGGGCGCGAGGAGGAGGCGCTGAGCGTGCTGCAGCGGATCGCGGCCACCAACGGCTCCAGCCTGCCGCCGTTCACCCTGCAGGTGCTGCACCGCGTGGCCAAGGCCAAGCGGGACCGCGTCGGCTACCTGGCCATCTTCTCCAGCTGGAACCTCTTCAGGAACACCCTCCTGCTCGTCATTGCCAAGTGCGCACGAGTTACTGTAAAACTAACATGTTTTCATAAACACAAGGAAATGAGATCAACAGCTTTTATGTCAACTGGTACACATTGTCAAAGTTACATCGCATAGCTGCGATTCTTCCTCAACTGACGAGTATCGTAAGAACCATCCAACCAATCATGGGCTACAGTATCTGGAGGTGCCACATTTTACATCTAAATCTACATTTACATTTATACTCCGCAAGCTACCCAACGGTGTGTGACGGAGGGCACTTTACGTGCCACTGTCATTACCTCCCTTTCCTGTTCCAGTCGCGTATGGTTCGCGGGAAGAACGACTGCCGGAAAGCCTCTGTGCGCGCTCGAATCTCTCTAATTTTACATTCGTGATCTCCTCAGGAGTTATAAGTAGGGGGAAGCAACATATTCGGTACCTCATCCAGAAACGCACCCTCTCGAAACCTTGACAGCAAGCTACACCGCGATGCAGAGCGCGTCTCTTGCAGAGTCTGCCAGTTGAATTTGCTAAACATCTCCGTAACGCTATCACGCCTACCAAATAACCCTGTGACGAAACGCGCCGCTCTTCTTTGGATCTTCTCTATCTCCTCTGTCAACCCGAACTGGTACAGATCCCACACCGATGAGCAATACTCAATTATAGGTTCAACGAGTGTTTTGTAAGCCACCTCCTTTGTTGATGAACTACATTTTCTAAGGACTCTCCCAATGAATCTCAACCTGGCACCCACCTTACCAACAATTAATTTTATATGATCATTCCACTTCGAATCGGTCCGTACGCATACTCCCAGATATTTTACAGAAGTAACTGCTACCAGTGTTTGTTCCGCTATCACATAATCATATAATAAAGGATCCTTCCTTCTATGTATTCGCAATACAATACATTTGTCTATGTTAAGGGCCAGTTGCCACTCCCTGCACCAAGTGCCTATCCGCTGCAGATCTTCCTGCATTTCGCTGCAATTTTCTAATGCTGCAACTTCTCTGTATACTACAACATCATCCGCGAAAAGCCGCATGGAACTTCCGACATTATCAACTAGGTCATTTATATATATTGTGAAAAGCAATGGTCCCATAACACTCCCCTGTGGCACACCAGAGGTTACTTTAACGTCTGTAGACGTCTCTCCATTGAGAACAACATGCCCTGTTCTGTTTGCTAAAACTCTTCAATCCAGCCACGCAGCTTGTCTGATATTTCGTAGGCTCTTACTTTGTTTATCAGGAGACAGTGCGGAACTGTATAGAACGCCTTGCGGAAGTCAAGGAAAATGGTGTCTACCTGGGAGCCTGTATCTAATATTTTGTGGGTCTCATGAACAAATTCATTGTAACTTCCTCTCCTACACACAATGGTGGATTACGTCTCCAGAGTCCGAAGCTACGTCACAGGTCCATCTTCCTGTGACACGTGGTATTCACTTATAATGGAGACAACTGGAACCATTTCTAGATAGTTGCCAACAACGTTGGAACCAAGCAGAGTACCACCACCTGCGAATCTATCACAACAAGTAAAAGTGTGGCGTTAGACGTGGAAATATTGCTTCAAGAGGACCTGTACAGTGCATGAAACCCTGGAGGGCGGGAGAGCAGACGTAAACGTAACCCTGGCAACGATGTAATTGCTTAGTTTATGCAGTAAAAATTCACAAAAGTGTTAGGTAAAATTTACACAAACGCCAGTTTTACAATGTGCTCGACTAAGACAGTGGCTTCATAAGGCGAATCAATGAAGACCAAAGAAAGTAAAATTTGGGAAACAATTCGTGCAGTCGCATATTTTTGTACAGTAGTTAGCGGGAGTGCCATGCACAACATACAAGGAATCCTGAACGGTGGGGACGGAATGTGGGAATGGAGGTGGGTTTCAAGGTCTCTTCCATACGTTTCTCTTGAACAACTCGAAACCTACAGCCTCTAACGAAAGCGTATCCTAGGACAAAATATATCTACATTAAATTTCCTACAAATAGGACTTGTTCAATTCTTTCTGTAGGCCTCACAGGCTGCACGTAGCGAGCGAGAGAACAGGAAAATCTAGCGCATGGTTTCTGAAAGAAAATGTAGAACTTCGAGTTGTATGAAACGACATCTGAAGGGGGCATCTGTAGGGGTAACAAAGAATGAAGGAAATTGAATTTGAAAGTAGATTTGAAACCATAATAAAACTAAAATAATTCTGAAGTAAATACGAAGAAGAAAACAGTAAAAGCAGCAATAAAGTCATTGACCCAGTGAATGACTTTCTATGTTTAGAGCGGTTGGAAGAAAAAGAACCAACAGGCAGAGTATAAAAGCCTGAGTAATTTTTGTTACCTAGCAACGATGAAGGTATCATTGACGCGTGTTGTCGCAATTTTAGTCGTGAATTCGCATCGGCAAGCTCTTGTAAAAGTTATACATTATTCGTGTTTAACATTCCGTCTTTCGGCTTAATTGCATTGCTAGAAGTTTGGCGAAGATTACCAGCTCTACCGTGAACGTTTTATGTTTGCAGATTTATTTCTACTGTTTTCATTGACTCTTTGCTCTCGAGAAAATAAAGTTCAGCAGTCGCAAACGTGGTAGTGGCCATTTTTTTAAGCTCAGTTTCTGTTTTCCAAACAGTTTACTTTTTTATGAACTTTTCAGTTTAGTTGCCGATTGTTTCCCATACGTCTGCCCTAACTATCGTGCGCCATTTTGTATCAGCACAGCCCTGGCTGACGTACAATAACATTTTACATTTAAAACCTATAAGATCATGAATTTCAGTTAATGTAAGTAAGTACGTCTTCTTGATTAAGTTCGAACACAAGAGCAACAACATTAATATGTGATTCAAATGGCTCTGAGCACTATGGGACTCAACTGCTGAGGTCATTAGTCCCCTTGAACTTAGAACTAGAACTAACTAACCTAAGGACATCACAAACATCCATGCCCGAGGCAGGATTCGAACCTGCGACCGTAGCGGTCTTGCGGTTTCAGACTGCAGCGCCTTTAACCTCACGGCCACTTCGGCCGGCCATTAATATCTGGCTTATCCTTGACGGTCATCAGTTATTCTAGACAGGTGTTTAATTAAAATAGAGGAATTCTGATGTGTTCTAAGCGCTTGTTTTGTTGGGCACAGTTGTTTGGTATGTCAGTGTAGGACACCAGTTTAGACATTTTGGTTCTCCACTCAGGCACAGTTAACTTACGTGGCTGAAGCCAGAGATTCTTCCACACTGTTTCGTTTCTCATGATGCTAATAAGCCGTTGGGTGTGATTGGAGGCATCTTTTGTAAACCCTTCTCGCGAGTTTTGTAAAGCCTCGTCGCTGCTGCTGAGGAGGATGAGTTTGTGGGTTCGTGAAACGGCTTGGGGCGCAGTACACCGCTAAGACAATTTCTCCCTGCCACTGTAATACAGCTATGCCTCAGGATCACGTAACAGGGTAGGAAAACGAAGGTTCTACAACACTCCAACAAATTAGTAACAAAGTCACACAAATGAGTTAAACGTTTACTTATATTTGTGCCTTATAGAATAAGAAGTCTGGGACACCACTTGTAATATAACACAAAAAAGACCCTCCATGGCTAAGTGCAAATAATCGTAGGTCATTTCCACAGTACATAGTAAAAGCAGTTTTTACAACTGCCTGTTCACGCCGAAGAGTTCACTAAACGACGTATCTTAAGTCAGCACTGGACGATGATCTATAACCAAGTGGGCAACAGTTGCTCTCTGTCTTCCGGGTAGGCTTCTGTCCGTTGTCGTCTGGTCATTGGCGGATTGTACTCGGCCGGCAATTGGCCGAGGCGAAGTCGATGTCTTCATCCTCAGCGCCGCCCGTGGCGCTGGTGGAATTTGTGCAAGTGGCGAATCTCTACGGCGCTGGCATCTGCTCGCTCTTTGCGCCTGTGGTGCTTTTGCCCTGGCTGTGTCTTGTCCGGTCGACACAGCGGTACCAAATTGCGAACTCTTCTACAGCAGTTAATTTGCAAATCCATAATCCCTATACGTGGTCAGTCACAGCTATAGTCATAAGACTGCAGCACTTGCCGAGGTAAAATAGTAACTCTCGACAAGCGTACTTGCGCAGTTCGATTGCTTTACTGGTCACTCCGTATTATTTCCCAGTGTTGAATGTGACAGCGATTGAACATCATTGCCACGAGTCGTTCGCGTGTATCTCTCATCCTGTCTTTTTCTTTAGATCATGTGAAGCGTGAGTGTTTAACATATAGTTCTTCGTAATGTTATCGTTACTTTCATAAAGCCACATTAGCTGTGTTCTTTGCCACAAATGTGAATTACCTCTTTGAGCTGTCAATGTTAGAATAAAAGATGCAATACATTCTGATACCGCAACGTATCGTAATATTAACGATTAATGAAAACTTCCACAAATGTACTGAAACACATTACTTCTGTCACGACCTCTTTCGTGCGTTACAATATCATGAGGTCGCCTGCAGTTAAACACATCAATAAGTTAGGCTAAAAGCTGTAGGATCTTAACGAAAAAGTTAATCAGCTCACACTTCCAATAGCCTCATAACGAATCGTTACCTAGTTGTGTCCATACCGTGATTCAAGAGATCAAGTTGCCTTACCCAACGTAGAGCCAAAATCTGGAAGTGACAGTCATATAAACGTTCGGCCGACCGCTTGGCGGAAGTAAAGCGAGCTGTATGACTATGCAACACGTCATTCTGTGTGCACTAGACTGTACAGATAAGGACGCTCCACTAAAGAGGTGAACGAGTGAATATAATTCTTGGGCTTTGTCGAGTGCGATATATCGATTGCGTCATCGCATTCGTTGCAAGTAAAGAGAAAACCAAATCACAATGAAATGTGATAAACACTACACAAACATCTAACGCAATGTCAAATATACACTGACGGAAAAAAGTATCACAACACCAAGAAAGAGTTGTGCAGCATAAGCGAAAGCCAGCAGGCGTATTTATACATCTGAAAGATGATGTCGTTCAAATTTCGCGCCAGTCGCTTCAGAGTGGCCCTAGTAGTGCCAACTGTGAGGATGCAAATCAGGTTTGTTTTAATTACACGATGTAACGGTCGTGAGCGCTAGTTATCTTTGAGATTGGACGTATTGAGTTGTTGTTAGTCAACAGTGCCTTTAAGACGAGAACGACCGCATTGTCAACACCTCACTGAATTTGAAGCAAGCCGTGTAATATGGCTACGAGAAGCTGGATGTTCCTTCTGCAGTATTGCAGAGGAACGTGGTAGGAAGGCAGCCTCTGTACATTATTGCTGGCAGTGGTGATCACGCGATTGTACGGTCACACGATGATCTGATTCCGGACGGCCACTTAACACTACCGAGAGAGAAACCATCACGTTCAGCGTATGGCGCTGGCGAATTGTACTGCATCTGCAGCAGCAGTATGAGGAGTAGTTGGCACCACAGTGACGCAACGAATCTTACAAATCGGTTACTTCAAGGACAGTTCCGTGCCAGATGCCCTGTAGCGTGCATTCCACTGGCCCTAAACCACCGCCGTTTGCTATTTCGGCAACGGCCTTGCCGCAGTAGATACACCGGTTCCCGTGAGATCACCGAAGTTCAGCGCTGTCGGGCGTGGCCGGCACTTGGATGGGTGACCATCCAGCCGCCACGCGCTGTTGCCGTTTTTCGGGATGCACTCAGCCTCGTGATGCCAATTGAGGAGCTACTCGACCGAATAGTAGCGGCTCCGATCAAAGAAAGGCATCATAACGACTGGGAGCGCGGTGTGCTGACCACATGCCCCTCTTATCCGCATCCTCAACTAAGTATGACACGGCGGTCGGATGGCCACGATGGGCTACTTGTGGCCTGAAGACGGAGTGCTATCTGCTGCTTCAGTGGTATCAAGCGAGAGATCCTTGGGGGACAAGGTGAAGGTCTGTTATGTTTTCTGATGAAAGCTGGTTCTGCCTCGGTAACAGTGATGGCCATGTGTTGGTCAGAAGCAGGCCAGTTCAGGAACTGCAGCCAACCTGTCTGCGTGCTAGACACACTGGACCTACACCTGAATATATGACCTGGCGTGCGATTTCGTATGACTGCAGGAACAGTACCGAGGTTGCCCCACACACCCAAACTGAAGATTTTGTACGTTAGTCTGATGATTCGACCTGTTGTGCAATTATTCGTGAACCGGTTTGGCATTGATAGAGAGCTGGATGTCCTCCTGAGGTGGCTCTGAGCACTATGGGACTTAACATCTGTGGTCATCAGTCCCCTAGAACTTAGAACTACTTAAACCTAACTAACCTAAGGACAGCACACACATCCATGCCCGAGGCAGGATTCGAAGCTACGGCCGTAGTCTCCTGAGGTTACTGTGCCAAATTCTGTTCAGCTGGTGCATTAGATTGTCAAAATCCCGAACTGGTTACAGGGCCATGCCCAAAATGCTCGAAACGTTCTCAACTGTGGGGGAGATCAGGTGACCTTGCTGACACTTGTCAAACACGAAGAGAAGCAGTAAAAGCTCTCGCCTAGTGTGGGTGAGCATTGTCTGGCTGAAGTGGAAGCTCAGGATGGCTTGCCATGAAGGACAACAAAATGGGCGGTACAACATCGTCGAGTCGACGTAACGCTGTGCTATAAGGGTGCCATGGACGACAAACAAAGGGCTCCTCCTATGAAAAGAAATGGCAGTCCAGACCATCACTCCTGTTGTCGGGCCACATGACAGGCGACAATCAGGTTGGTGGTATCTCTTTGCTCTCTGGGGTGCCTCCATACTCATCTTCGCTGGTCATCTGGCTCAGATCGAAGTGAGGGTGATCACCGAAAGTTCTAGTACAGTCAATGAGATTCTAGGCCGAAGCCGTGACTGAAGACATCTTGGACACTGCTGGGATGCCAACGTAATTGTCACCCCATACAGTCCGACATCCAGGAGTGATGGTCTGGGGTGCCATTTGATTTCGTAACAGGACCCCTTTTCTTTCAACCACGGCACCGTTACAGCACAGTGGAACTTTGACGGAAGTCTACTCCCTAAAATGTAGACTTTCACGGCCGGAAATATCATGTCCATTATAATTATCCGGGCTGTTATGCCGTGGTCGGTTGATGAATTTTGTTTCAATTCCCAACGTTTCTTCTCCGACTGCGGGAGACACCTTCAAGGGGGTCCGTAGGTCGATGGAAGGTCCAACACACCCACTGGCTCGCCACTGACTGCCGCTAAATTACGTGTCCGCGCGCTCCCGCGCAGCGGTGTGACGTCACGTGTTTTGAAAACGTCAGTGCCATTGGCCGCTGTCCGTCGCCGTCGATCGCCGTTGCCATCACCCAGTAGTGGACGGGTGGTACACATCTTCTTTAACACCGGCATCCATATACCGTTTAATTTCACACCCTCCTCCTTTCGGTTGAAATTATTTGGGTGTTTAGCGATTTCGATTGCCTCCCTGCAGAGCCTTTCGTAGTATGCGCTTGTGGCTGCTAGTACTTGCGTCTCCACACCAGTGGGTGTGTTAGACCTTCCATCGACCTACGGACCCCCTTGAAGATGTCTCCCGCAGTCGAAGACGAAACGTTGGGAATTGAGACAAAATTCATCAACCGACCACGGCATAACAGCCCGGATAATTATAATGGACATGATATTTCCAGACGTGAAAGTCTACATTTTAATATCAGACGCCTCCACGGGGAGGAGATGTCGAGGGAAGTGCGACGCCTGGAAGGACTCCAGAAGAAGAGAGTGCAGCTTTTGTGTTCCCTCACATTCCTGTCTCGTTGCAGAGCCGTCGGCGTTATACCGCAGTTTCTGAAGATAAAGCGACTGTTCTATTCGGGAAAGGAACAACGCATTTTCAAATGGTCTGACGAGGCCTTACAACGAGAGCGCATTCAGCAGACCCGACGGGACTTGGCAAGCACACACTGTAAGTTAATGTCTCTCCGTATTACGATCAGTAATAAACTGTGCAGAAGTGACTGGGATAAAATTGATAGACTACTGCACGATACCATGGGGAAGCGTATGTTGACAACGTCTAGTAGACGGAAGAAGTTTGATAACTTGCTACCTAATCAGACTGTTCGGCATTTAGACGTTTCCTGGACCGTTATCAATTTGTCCAAACGTTCGTTATCTGACGATGAGACATCTGTGCTTCCAAGGGAGGAAATTTTGCTGTTAGTCCGCGTTTTGTGCCCAGGGAAGAAATTATAGCCAGTGTAGAAGCATGAATTCGCAGGGTGGATTCTGTAACAGCTGAAGAAAGACGTATAGAAACAGTGAGAATATTAGTCAATGCAAAACCGCCGAAAAGTAGTATAACTGTGGGTGAGAGCTTTAAAACTCCTGAATGACGACGATAGTATTTTGGTTCTCCCAGCTGACAAAGGAAGCGCAACGGTGGTTATGGATGTGGCCGACTATCAGAGTAAAATTACTGATCGACTGGATCCGCAAGCATATAGGAAGCTGAATAAGGACCCCACTAACAACGTTCTCAGAACTGTGTCACGGTTAATAAAACAGGCCTCCATTGAAGAAAGTGTACAGAAAGGTCTCTGCAATTCGGTTGGCTACCACCGAGGCTTTATGGATTGCCCAAAATTCATAAAGAAAATGTGCCGTTAAGACCGATACTAAGTGCCATTGGTTCGCCCACCTACTCGTTAGCCAAGATTTTGACTACGCTGTTGAAACCATATGTGGGCCGTTCGGACTCTTATATAAAGAATTCGACACATTTAATCAGCAGATTGAATGGCATAGTGGTCCAGCCGGAGGACATATTGGTCAGCTTCGATGTGGTATCGCTGTTTACCATGGTTCCACTCAATGATGTATTGGAACAGCTGGATCGAATTTTTCCTGCCGATATTTCAGAACTGTTTAAGTGTTGTTTGACGACCACATGCTTGAAGTGGAATGAAGAGTTTTATGAGCAAACGGGTGGCGTGGCTATGGGGAGCCCCCCAAGTCCCGTAATTGCAAACTTCTTTATGGAGAAATTTGAAGAACAGACCTTATGTACTGCCAGCAAAAAACCAGATGTATGGTTCCGATACGTGGATGACACGTTTGTGCTGTGGAGACATGGCAGGGAGGAACTAAGCCGGTTCCACGAACATCTGAACAGTATAAACTGGAGAATTCAGTTTACAATGGAGGAGGAGGTAGGCGGCAAATTACATTTCCTCGATGTGCTTGTTTTTAGAAACGAAAATGGTAGTTTGGGCCACTCAGTATACCGCAAACCCACGCACACGGACCGTTATTTGCACCGGGATTCGAACCACCACCCACAACAGAAGCGGGGTGTTATCAAGACGTTAGCGGACAGAGCTATAAATATTTGTGAACCTGAGTTGCTCAACGCTGAGATGGAACATCTCCACAATGCACTAATGAAGAACGGATATTCGTCCACCAAAATAAAACGTGCGTTGAGGCAACCACGCAGAAATCATACTGACGTACAGGCTACTGCAAAATCTAAGGTTTTCCTGCCGTTTGTTAAAAATGTAACGGAAAGAATAGGGAGGATCTTGACGAAGTGGAATATTACCGTAATCTACAAGCTCACCAGGAAGATACAGGAATACCTTAAGCCTGCCAAGGACGCTCGCAAACCTTTGGGAAAAGCTGGAGTGTATAGGATCCCATGCAGCTGTGGTGATGTTTAAGTGGGTACCGCTAAAAGAACTGTTTCTAAACGTTTGGAAGAGTACAAGGGAAATTGTAGAAGAGGAGAAACGGAACGATCAGCTGTTGCGGAGCATGCTTTCCAGCCAGGGAACCACAATATTCGTTTCGAGGAGACGCAAGTAGTAGCGGCCACAAGCGGATACTACGAAAGGCTCTACAGGGAGGCAATCGAAATCGCTAAACACCCAAATAATTTCAACCGAAAGGAGGAGGGTGTGAAATTAAACGGTATATGGATGCCGGTGTTAAAGAAGATGTGTACCACCCGTCCACTACTGGGTGATGGCAACGGCGATCGACGGCGACGGACAGCGGCCAATTGCACTGACGTTTTCAAAACACGTGACGTCACACCGCGGCGCGGGAGCGCGCCGACACGGAATTTAGCGGCAGTCAGTAGCGAGCCAGTGGGTGTGTTGGACCTTCCATCGACCTACGGACCCCCTTGAAGATGTCTCCCGCAGTCGAAACGTTTGGGAATTGAGACAAAATTCATCAACTGACCACTGCATAACAGCCCGGATAATTATAATGGACAGTCTACTCCCTGTTTTGTAGCCCTTGAGAGCAATCCCATTTAGTCTTAGATTGTAGCAAGGTAATGCCCCCTCCACACCCCGAAAATTTCTGCTGATGATTTCCGTGCTTGCCACACAGCTTGGCCAGCAAGATAGTCCAATGCTGAGGTACTACCTCAATACAGTTGCAGAGCCTCTGTAACGCTGTTCAAGTGTAGAGGGAATACCAAGTGGCCTGTGGCATGAGTGGGAATTTGAACTGAGGAGGGAGGCGTACTGGAGTAGCACGAGCAGTTGTGCAAAGCCATTGTGCCACGGTGGCATAGCGGTTAGCGCATATTCTTAGTGTGCGAGAGAACTGGGTTCGAATCTGGGCCTTGGTTCTGATTTTCATTCCTCACTTCAGTCTGCAAATATACGTGTTTTATTGCTGTATATTTGCAGTCGTGCGTCCTGGAAACTGCAAGTGATTGATGATGGGCAAAGCGGCATACCATGTTTAGTCAGGCTCTGGTTACTGACCATGCACCCCACTGACATTACTGCTCGTATTCACCGGTCAAAGCTTGGGTGGTCTGATAGTGGTACTTGTGTGTACTTCTAGTGGTGTCACGATCCAGCGTTCAGAGGGAAGAAGTCCTCTGTTGACACCTCACTGATGGTGATGGCTGAATCCTCACAGCAGGAAAGTGTTGAGTCACAGGAGCATCCACGTGATCAGGCAACTGGCAGGGATTTGCAGCCCATTGGTGGTAAACACAACTGCATTGTCGAGATAGTAGCTATCTTCACAGAGTGGCCATCACGCAACTGCCCCAGCTATTCGATGATGACGAGCTGGTTATGTCGAGTTAGAATGCTCCTGCTGCTGCTGCTTGCTGACTTTGCATTAGCAGCTGTGCTTGCGGGTGACGCCGAACGATCTGAAACCGAGGCGGTGACCGGCAGCCGTTGGGTTGGTCTCTGCAGGAACTTCCTGGAGGCTGGTCCAAACGTAGGCACGCAGACGTCTGATCACACAGATGATTGCTTCTGCTGATCACACGGTTCATTGAACAGTGGTGGCTGGCTGTATCTGTGGCCTGGTTACTATTCTGGGCTCCGTCTTCTGCTCTAAGTTCTACTACAGTTTTATTCTCTTATAATTTCCCCGTCTAGAAAAAGAAATCAGCCCTCAAACTTCAACTGAAAATTTTGCTGTAACATAGTTACCACTGTACTTAAGGTACCAATTTATTTAGAAGTCTTTACACTTTGTATTATTAAAATCACTTGCAGTGACGCATGGTCCTTTCCACTGTTTACATTTCGTTTCCGACCCAAAAGCACTTGGCTGCACAAAGAGATTTTTGTGGTATTGATGATGCCCACATCTCACATGACGGACCGCGCACCAAACACGAGTCTTTTACACTACCCATCAGTGTGCCACCGTGACCTTCACTCTCCACAGAGCTTGTCATCTTCCAATGGATGGCGCCATGGACGCCGCAGAAGACTCCGCCTTCTATCCGACTCACTGCAAGCAAATGTTATCCACTGCGCACCTTTCTCAGACGCTGCACGCCAGGCATCGGCCGGATCTCGGAAGACACACAGTGAGACATCATCAGTGACGTAACCCTATGCTGTTGGTATTCAGACATACGTAGAACAGATAGTTTTAATCAGCAGTGCTGATCTCTATTGTAACTGACAATGTCGAACAGCTACATCCGAGGATAACAACATTGTGTATTTATCTATTTCATCTGTACACATTGTTAATAAACATGCTTATGTTTCAACCATGACGCTGTCTGTGCCTCCACTTCCCACTACACTCAAAACAGTTTGTCAAAGTTTTTTTCTCTTTTGTGCAATTATGACTCGTTCGAACAGCTAGGATATACATCGGTAGGGAGGAGATTTGGGCTACCTTTCACTTGAATTGGTAGTAGGCTATACCTATTACTGCAAAATTGATGCAGACAGCTGAGGCTGAAGTTCCTATAGTCAAGAGTTGGTGATGAAGTTCAGTATGGTACTTCGTTACTTGGTCTAGAAGGGTGCATCATTGATATGCGGTCATTTTGTGCTGTTAGCATTTGAATTGTAGACGTGAGCAGACTCGGGTCCAACGTATTATGTAGGCAGGCCACGTGTTCAAAGGATACAATTTCATGAGGAAGGTCGCGTATGTAAACAATTGATATTGTGTGGTTGACATTTCCAGTTATAGTGGTGGGTAATCGGAATGTTGATCCAGAAATACTGCATTCGATAGCATTGCCCAATAACCCTTCATCCTGTAGATACATAATTTGTGTGTCAATATGTCCTCCTTGTTCATAACTAGTAAAAATAATAGGTACTTGGTTTGCTATGGAGTACAACAAATGTAGATCTACTCTTTGCAAGAATTCCGTAATAAACTTACTTTTCTCGTCAGGACATTTCATTGTGGATTTGTGGGAGTGGAATTGTCTAATTCCATCATTCATTTAACATAAATAATCTGATTTAGCGAAAGTCTTTATCCTTACACTCAAATACTTACGACTGACACAAACACACACACATACTTACTCAAATTCGATGACACCCTCCATCACTGGTGTTTAAAACTTGTTATTATAACAGATAACTAACTATTATGCATTACAGTAACTGGATCTTGTATTGTACTATCCATTGGACTTTCAGTGTGGAGTTAAGTTTTGCTAGCTGAAGCTTCAGTGTTCTCAATGCCTGCTCGGCGAATTCACTATCGGCAGTATTTGATTCTATCTTGTCTCATATTTCAATTTTCATTCTTATGGAGTTCTCTGTTTTTACCATCAGATAAAAAGTGATAAAATTCAATAGGTATCTCAATTACATCCCAGCACACAAATAACAGTATTGCTGAACATGAAAATTCTAGAAAGATGACATTAATTGGTTATAGCAATAAATAAGAGCTGCGCCAATCTACACCCTTACAGTGCTAAGTCAGGCATCGTATGCAAGTTAAATTCACTAATACTAAACCTAATTCCCAAGAAAATTCTAAAATATTTGAATATATAATAAAATTAACCTCTGAATGATAACAATTGTCCAACTACTCTACTCTACGCATATTGTATTATAAAGCAGATTGCTGTGCACAATTATTTAAATTGGTCTTTGCTGGTGAATGCTTTTTGAAATCACTGTCGTTGACTTTAATTTCCTTCTTATATTTGGCTTGTTCTTCTGCTGCTCATTACTTTTATGACACAAAATCCAGTGTTGTTCCAGTCACTGTGTCACTGTGTAATGTTGGCTTTATTATAAAATGAATATAGTATATAATAAAATCATGAAAGGAATAGAGCCTTTGCCATAAATGTGTGGAAGAAAAGTTCTCCTGTTTAGTCTGAAACGGAATTCACTATGATACTGTTATCTTTTTGTAACAGAAGCATCACACGTAGAAACTGTTTCTGGAACGTGGAAAAGTTCATGATACAGATTAATGTTTAGTTTCAGTGTAGTGGGAAGATTTGCATGATAATAACGGTGATAATCAGATTTCATAAAGGACATTTGATTGCAGGCTCGACTTACAGAAATGAAAATTCATAAACGATCGCACACCGATGGTGCACGATATTTGTGTCACCAAACCAGTCACTTCCACCTAATTATGAGGTTACAAAATTCATAAAATCTTTCTGCTTCAGTGAAATGTAGTGATGATTACACTACTTTTAATGAAATATGATGTTTACTTGAATATTTACTCATCATTTCATTAGTAATCATAATAACAACCATCAGTATTGAAATTAGCGTCAGGAATCGCGAACAGGAAAGATAAGAGCGAGTTGTGTATAGATTTTGAATTTTTTAAACAACAGAAGAACGAAAATGTCAAATACAACTGAATATACACAAGAGTTATTTCCTGTTTCACAGTACAGCACAAGTAAGTTTTTCTTTTTTACATGGTGACATGATGATGCCGTTAAGTACACATCGATATCATGGGACATCGCAAGACATCAACTAATAGTGACTGAAAGTAGGTGGTGTATTTTTCAGTGAAAACCGCCTATGTCAGTACTGGTAATGAAAAGAGTGGGGTTGAGAACATTGTTTTTCGATTATCTCAAAGCACTGCCTCCAGTAGGGGCGTTTGAAAAGTTCGTGCAAAAATAAAAACTACTTACGTGTTTGGGGTAAACCTTTTTTTATTTTTCGGCATAGTCTCCTTTTAGACTTATAAACTTCATCCAACGCTGTTATAATTTGTTGATACCTTCCGAATAATAGGAATTGTCCAAATCTACAAAATAGCTATTAGTTGCTGTAATCACCTCCCCGTTTGAATAAAATCTTTGTCTCACCAGCCATTTCCTCAAATTTGGGAACAAATAGTAGTCCGAGGGAACCAAGTCTGGAGAATAGGATGGATGTGAAACGAGTTGGAATCCTATTTCCATTAATTTTGCGACCACAACGGCTGAGGTGTGTGCTGGTGCATTGTCGTGATGGAAAAGGACTTTTTTGCGGTCCAATCACCGGCGTTTTTCTTGCAGCTCGGTTTTCAAACGGTCCAATAACGATGAATAACATGCACATGTAATAATTTTACCCTTATCCAGATAGTCGATGAGGATTATCCCTTGCGAATCCCAAAAGACAGTCGCCATAACCCTTCCGGCCGAAGGACTGGGCTTCGCCTTTTTGATGCAGATTCTCCTTGGTAACCCATTGTTTAGATTGTTGTTTGGTCTCAGGAGTATAGTAATGTATCCATATTTCATCCACAGTGACGAAACGACGCTTAAAGTCCTGCGGATTCTTCCTGAACAGCTGCAAACCATCCTTGCAACACTTCACACGATTCCGTTTTTGCTCAAGCGTGAGCAATCGCGGAACCCACCTTGCGGATAGTTTTCTCATGTCCAAATGTTTATGCAAAATATTATGTACCCGTTCATTCGTGACGCCCAAAGCACTATCAATCTCACACACCTTAACTCTTCTGTCATCCATCACCATATCATGGATTTTATCAATGATTTCTGGAGTCGTAACCTCCACAGGGGGTCCAGAAGAAATTTATAGAAATGAGATGGTAATCGTTTCCTAAGATATCTAGTTTCTTAAGAAATAATTTAATTTTTTGAAGTTAATTGTTTTTATTTAATTTTTAAGTATAAATATTAACTTATTTATTCTTTAAGGGATAAGCTTTGAAGTTAATAACCTATAATTTGTTTTATAAAAATATAATAGTAAGCTCTAAACCAGCTATTACGTTTTAGTTCATTATTTTTTTATTTTGATTTTATAAATATTTTGGGTTTTTTATTAAGATTATTAATTTAATTTTAAAATTTTTGTAATAACGATAGAATTAGTGTTTTTTTGTATAGAATTTTTACCTTGTAAACTTATTATAAGGAACTAGGCAAAATATATTTGCGCCTGTTTATCAAAAATATGTCCTCTTGAAAATATTTTGATGTCTGGCCTGCTCACTGAGCGGATTTTTAAAGAGCCACGGTATTTTGACCGTGCAAAGGTAGCATAATCATAGCTCCGAAAATTTTGAAACCACTTATAAACTATTCTAATCGAAGGTGCAGAGTCACCGTAATGTTTATCGAGTTTCGCTTTAGTCTCCTGAGGCGTTTTTCCTTTCATAAAGTAATGTTTAATCACCACACGAAATTCTTCTTCGTCCATTTTTGGACAATCACTCGACTTCCTTTAGCCACACGAATGCCAAACACAAAGAAATAGACCAATGTGGGTGAAACTTGGTGTGCGTTCTTTACAAAGATGTCAGTAACTAAACATGACCTCGATACGAGTCATCTCTCGGACTTTGCACGGACTTTTCAAACGCCCCTCGGGTACCCACTTTGTAGGTCCATAGTTGTGAATTAACGACACTAGTCCAGATTATCTAGGGCTGCTGTTGTATTTGGCATAGGGTAGATAGGCATCTGAAATTATCTTCTGTTTTAAGTAATGGTAGGTGCAAAAAACCTCTGTGCCATGCTGCCATCTGGTGACTTCTTTGAGATGATGAGAACTAGGGCAAACAAAGGGCTTTTACTTATTTCTATGATCGCATCTTGAAGTTGTCGGTTTATAAATTTCTTCTACGAGAAGCTGTGAATACTATGGGAGTCTGTACTTTTAAAGATAGGTGCTTCATTCACAGTGAGAATGTGATGTATACTTAGTGGCATGGCAGGCAGTGGTCAACGAGAATCATGTAACCCAACATGTTCTTCTAACAGTCACTCCTCATTCTCCTTGCCCCATCCCCCTAGATGTACTACTTTCTTCTTCCGTGTGTCAAACTGACACACTGCCCCAGCCTTGCGTAATCTTACGTGAAATCCCTGACCAACTCGTCCTCACCTAGCACTTCTACATTAGCTGTCATGGTAACACATGATAGCTGCAGCTCTTTGGCGCTAACACTCTCAATACTGACAGACACAACTTTGTTCCCATCAATTTCCCATGCATAGGATAAACTGCACTGTGCAAAATATTGTACTTCACATAACTCATGTTCCTCAAAGAAAGGCTCAAAAACACGCAAAGAAATCACCAGCAGATCAGTTACTATGTCAATCCAGATTAACTTCAGTAAATATACTGAAATTTCGCTGTGATAACCTGAGAGACCACTTTAGGGGACATTGTACCAGTTTAGGCAGTGGACTCAGCATCTTGGGTGCCCTCTCGAGCAGTAATGGTCTTATGGCCATAGAACCAAGATGAAACGTTGCTCCATCCAGTTCAACTGTACGCCATTACAAGTCAACTGTTGGTGTAATGCGCAACCAGGAAATCTAAACTGAGTATGACTTCACAGCCTTTACCAACGGTGGGGATCACATGTACATTAATATGAAAGTCGCCCCCCCCCCCTCTCCAGATACTTATTACCGTTGAAATGAGTGAATCAATACATCTACCACTGCTACCTTAAGCCAAGCATGGCACATTTAATTCTACTTTACCCAGTATATTGTTACATGCCACAGTCACTCCTGTTCTCCGAAATTTCATTTTATATCCGGTGTGACCACATCTGAAACGTTTAGTATCCATATTTAACACCACCTTTTTCTTCCATAGTTTGGTGATAATATATACTGTATCTTAGCCAGTGCTACTGCAGCTTCTATTGCCTCAACCCGCATCTTCAGGAATTCCATGAAAACGTTGTGTGTCATGTCTGAGATAATCCTCATAAGGGCATATCAGTGGTTTTCTTCTTGCATTCCAATAAAACGACATTATTAGCATTATCATCCCGAGTAAGGTCATTTGTAGTGACATTAATTTTGTGAATACAGTCCACAAAACTCTCCATTGATTCCCCATGTTTTTGAAATATCTCGTTATGTTGCTCTCAGTAGCATCTCCAAGTTATTTTCTCCTATATCTCACTACCAATGCGAATTGTAATTCATAAAAGGACTGTGCTTCCCCTAATCCCTCGTGATACATTACACAGTCCATAGTTTAGCTTAGCCACTTTAGTTTTAACTTGCCCACTCTCAAAAACTGCATCTCACTCCAATACTGCGACGCAGTGGTTATATCCAAATTGCGACAGAACATAAGACATCGTCGTCTAATTTTCCAGAATCTGGGATGACCAGTGAAGCGCTATCAGCGTCAAGGCTAGGTGCACTCAGATATGATCATTTTCTCCTTTCCTCCCTAAATTGTCCTAATTCCACGTGCAACTCAGCTGGAAAGTCTTGAGTTGTATTGACTGCTTAGCAACGAATGCAAGTGTTATAACATATAAATAAAAATGAAATAAAAAAGGGAGAAGAAACGATAGGGAAACGACCATACAGGCCCAAAACAACTTTAAATTGGGAACTTACTCAACCTGGATCCAAATGCTGTCTTCCTGTTGACGCCCATCTTCATCTTCAGGAGTGCTTCTACACCAATCGTTATGTTTCAAAGAGTGGATGGCTTATGTACCGTCTTAAAGTTACAGTCAACCATGATGTCTGGTTGTGGACAGGGGCTCTCTGCTGCAGTGTACAGCAGAAGAAGGTCTAGCTGGGGTTACAACTTCTTTATTGCTGTTCGTCTACAGTCAGGGATCTTGGAAACTGCGAGTGACGAAGGCAGGCGAAGTGATTACCTCGTCACGGTCTGCCCCGTTTCGTCAGCCTCTGGCTGCTGATCACGCATTCTGCTGTCGCAACTGCTGCATTGAGAGGAGGCTCATACTCCCTGACTGAAGTATGGGTGGCCTGGAGACGGTACATTTGTGTACATAGGACTGCATTGTGTTTCAGTGACCCAGACTGAAGAAGTCCTCCATTGACGCCTCAGCAGGATGGGAGGGAGAGGGATGGCTGGTCAATTGTGTCGTCCTCCCAAGGTGGTGATAAAGTGTGGAGTGGCCCAAGCATCCAGGTGCACAGGCCACGGGCAGAGACTCCTGGGCCAGCAGCAGTATATGCGGCTGCGTCATTAGCATGACAGTTACACTAATGGCCATTACAATTGCTACACCACGAAGGTGACGTGCTACAAATGGCTCTGAGCACTATGGGACTTAACATCCATGGTCATCAGTCCCGTAGAACTTAGAACTACTTAAACCTAACTAACCTAAGGACATCACACAACACCCAGTCATCACGAGGCAGAGAAAATCCCTGACCCCGCCGGGAATCGAACCCGGGAACCCGGGCATGGGAAGCGAGAACGCTACCGCACGACCACGAGCTGCGGACTGACGTGCTGCAGATGCGAAATGTAACTGACAGGAAGAAGATGCTATCATATGCAAATGATTAGCTTCTCAGAGCATTCATACAAGGTTGGCGCCGGTGGTGACACCTACAACGTGCTGACATGAGGAAAGTTTCCAACAGATTTCTCATAAACAAACAGCAGTCGACCGGCGTTGCCTAGTGAAACGTTGTTGCGATGCCTCGAGTAAGGAGGAGAAATGCGTACCATCATGTTTCCGACTTTGATAAAGGTCAGATTGTAGCCTATCGCGATTGCGGTTTATCGTATCGCGACGTTGCTGCTCGCGTTGGTTGAGATCCAATGATTGTTAGCAGAATATGGAATCGGTGGGTTCAGGAGGGTAATACGGAACGCCGTGCTGGATCCCAGCGGCGTCGTATCACTAGCAGTCGAGATGACAGGCATCTCATCCGCATGGCTGAAACGGATCGTGCAGCCACGTCTCGATCCGTGAGTCAACAGATGGGGACGTTTGCAAGACAACAACCATCTGCACGAACAGTTTGACGGCGTTTGCAGCAGCATGGACTATCAGCTCGGAGAACGTGGCTGCGGCTACCCTTGACGCTGCATCGCAGAGAGTAGCGCTTGCGATGGTGTACTCAACGACGAATCTGGATGCACGAATGGCAAAATGTCATTTTTTCGGATGAATCCAGGTTCTGTTTGCAGCACTATGATGGTCGCATCCGTGTTTGGCGACATTACGGTGAGCGCACATTGGAAGCGCGTGTTCGTCATCGCCATGCAGGCGTATCACCCGGCGTAATAGTATGGGGTGCCATTGGTTACACCTCTCGGTCACCTCTTGTTCGCATTGACGGCACTTTGAACAGTGGACGCTACATTTCAGATGTGTTACGACCCAAGGCTCTACCCTTCATTCGGTCCCTGCGAAACCCTACATTTAAACAGGACAATGCACGAGTGGATGTTGCAGGTCGTATACTGGCCTTTCTGGATACAGAAAATGTTCGACTGCTGCCCTGGCCGGCACATTCTCCACATCTCTCACCAATTGAAAACGTCTGGTCAATGGTGGCCGAGCAACTGGCTCGTTACAATACGCCAGTCACTACTCTTGATGAACTGTGGTATCGTGTTGAAGCTGCATGGGCAGCTGTACCTGCACACGCCATCCAAGCTCTGTTTGACTCAATGCTCAGGCGTACCAAGACCATTATTACGGCCAGAGGTGATTGTTCTGGGTACTGATTTCTTAGGATCTATGCACCCAAACTGCGTGAAAATGTAATCACATGTCAGTTGTAGTATGATTTATTTGTCCAATGAATACCCGTTTATCATCTGCATTTCTTCTTGTGTAGCAATTTTAATGGCCGGTAGTGTACTTTCAGAGATGTTCTGACATGACGATTTGTACCAGTATGGTTTAAATGCTGCTACTGCTGCTGCTGATTGCTGACTTTGCTGCAGTGGCTGCGTTTGTGTCTGTTCCGAAGTACGTCCTCTCTGAGAGAATACAAAACTGTGTTGACAGGTCCCTGTGCTGGCTGACGATCTTAGCGCTGGTGCTGAGCGTGGGCATCATCAGCGTGAACCCGCTGGTGGCGGTGTCTGCTCAGGGCGTGGCGCAGGCGGCGTCTGTGCTGCTGCAGCACTACTGCGGGACCCACTTCGGGCGCCGGTGGTCCACCGTCGCGTGTCTGGCGCTGGTCGGCCTCCTGGGTGCACTCTGTGTCGCACTGCTCACAGGTAAGCAACACAGCCCGTGAGAGCACTCACACACCTCTCACACTTGCCTGCTTGCGCCCTCTTCACCTGCCAAGGACTGGAGATATCACGCGGTTCTCACTAACACACATATATCTGTATTGAGACCAAAAATACTTTGCAATGAAATGAAAACCCTTAGCTGCTTACAGGCGTTGACATACGTCAACAGGAACAGATGAAAATGTGTGCCCCAAGCGGGACTCGAACCCGGGATCTCCGGCTTACATGACAGACGCTCTATCCATCTGACCCACCCAGGACACAGAGGACAGTGCGACCGCATGGATTTATCTCTGGCACGCCTCCCGCGAAACCCATATTCTCAATGTATTGTCCCGCACCACATTTGTAGTGCCCCCGCCTATTATACTCATTACTCGCGGCGCGTTGCCGATTCCCGTAAGAGTTCAGGCACTGTTTCTGCATCTGCACGGAAGAAGAAGATGGTCAAGTGGCCGGTGAGCATTAACTATATATACAGGTGGTCCATTGATCGTGACCGGGCCAAATATCTTACGAAATAAGCGTCAAACGAAAAAACTACAAAGAACGAAACTTGTCTATCTTGAAGGGGGAAACAAGACGGCGCTATGGTTGGCCCGCTAGATGGCGCTGCCATAGGTGAAACATGTCCGAAAGAACAGATACCATATTAGTATATACAAAAGTACTTCGTCAATCCAGTTATACCATTTGGCAACCAGCGATCTGCACTGCCCGACAAAAAAAAAGTGAAGCACTCAGTCGGAGGAAACACAATCAAACTTCACAGGTCGAGAGGGTATGTGATGTTACTTCAGTGATTACAAAACCAAGTCAAATTTAGAAACAACCTGGCAGTAGGAGCTCGCTTACTGGTTTGAGGTTGTACCCCTTCTGGCCTGAATGCATGGTCTGATTTGTTTGGTAAGGATCTTACAAATCGGCTGTATCCTTTTCTGAGGCTAGCTGGCCCCCAAGTGTTGTAACTGGTCCTTCATATCTCGGATATTGGCACCAGAATGGAGTTTATGGTTGGCCTGGTACCACATATGTTCTATCTGGGACGGATATTGTGATATTGTTGATCACAGGAGCATCTCAACATCATTCAGAGAGTTCGTATAAATATGTGCCATGCATGACTGAGCTTTGTCCTATAGGAAAATAGCACCATTATACTACCACATTGAAGGTAACATTTGGGTTTACAGGATGTTTGTCAGAGTTCCCTTAATTTCTATCAGTCGTGACCTGAGGATATACCCGATGATTCCCCAGACTATGACGCCAGGAGCAACAAAGCTGTGCTTCCCCAAACCATTGCAAGAATGGAACCTCCTCCCAGGTCGCTCCAAACTCATCGACGATGATTACGAAAGACAGTGCAGTACCGCGATCCACTCCTGAATATATATATATATATATATATATATATATATATATATATGACAACATTCATAAGCAATCCATGTTGCCCAATCATAGCACCATTACAAATGCAGTTGGCTGTGCTGTTAACAGCAGCTTATGACGGGATCGTAACTCCCTACTCCGTATGCTGCTAGTCTCTGTCCAATGGCGTAGGATGACGAAGAATGTTGCACGAAGTCCATCACTTGTTCTTGGACGGTAATCGCAGATATGAAGGGGTTACGATGTTCTTGGTGCACAATATGGCCAGCCTCCTTTTGAGAGGTCAGGTTTGGTCGGCTGGAACATGACAATCGGATGTCCCACAAATCTGGATACTGAGCAATTCGACAAGCTGGTCAAATGGAGACACACAGTGAGAACTCTCTGGTGATAACGGTTTAAGGTAGTGTAGTACCTCTCGGTGTTCTTCACAGTGATCACTCAACATCTGAGGCAGTTGAGCCCCCTCAGTATACCACAGAAGACCTGGTAACAACACTAAACATGAACAACACTAACGCAGGACAATCAGCATTCTACCAGTCACAGAAAATTGCAACCCCATACAGGCAAATGGTGAGCATGTGTACTAACTTTCATTCACATCCAACCACGTCTTCTTGGTGCTTAATTTTTTGTCAGGCAGTGTATTTTGAAAGTAAATAACCGTCATAAAAATTCTTGATCTAGGGTAAAATCGTTTGTTTCATTATGACCATGGCGTTACGGCCACTTCTGCACACCTTTTGTACTGGCATTTTATTGCTATATATAAAAGAGCAACTGTCAATGACACACATATTGTCAGCTAGCAAAGATTTCTTTAACCATTGTTACCCTGTTTGTGGGCAAGTTTTTCAGGCCACGTGCCAAATTAATAGTTTCTAGTGAATGATGAGTGCTACATTGGTTTACAACCAACCGAAGCAAAAAAAAACACTACAATTTTATTTATTTCAATGCAAGAGATAACACAACTGTTTGGATTGTAATGCATTGGCAAGAATCTGACGTCCTGCGGAAAGCTAGCTTAAATTAGCATTAGCATTGCCCTACTGGCCAAAATGGAATCACAGGTAGGTCTCCGGATCTAGTTCGGTATGCCAGCTAGTAACAAAGTGTGTCATATTTTCGGGAGGACACTGAGTTCCCCTTAGCCATGCATAAATCTGTTTGCGTGCACTTGCAGGTAAACTGCGTAATGTGACATGCAGAGAGTACCGAAATGGCTTCTACAAAATGCTTCCGCCGTCTACCGGATACCCGGATAAGGAATAAGTAGACGGAACGTGAGACTCTCCAACAGCGCTTGGAGGCAAAAGCGAAGAGGAAGATTGGGAAAGAAGGGGAGAAAAGAAAAGGACAGATGCTCTTGGCAGACTGGCAGGGAGTGGTACGCAGAAATCATTAAATGACCCAATCGTGACGTGAACAAAAGGACTGGTCCTGCAAGAAGAGTGGAACGGGACCTGAAATTTTTATACGGGCACAGAAAACGAATTTTGAGATGTTCCACGATAAGTCAAGGGACTGGAGGGGTCTTTCATCTGAGGACACGGGAGACGCCTCGGAAACGTCTTCATAGCGTAATTGCCAGACTCTAGACGCTGCATTGAAGGCAGCCACATTAATCATTCAACTATGTAGGCGGGCTTCAGAATATGCGGAAAACATAATTCTGGAACTTCCACCGATTCCGTTGCTTCCAGCATTCATCAGGCTTATTCATAGTAGCACCAGGGGGTATGCCACGGTACCAGGCTAATGATTGTGGTAATGCTTTGTTCTTGACAGTTGAAATCCAAAAGACTTTTATCAGTTGTAAATTAACAGGAAAACTGATTAGAAGGCACTGTAAAAACATCATTTCGATTTTCTTTATTTTTAAGTGGTTACACATATGTTTCTAACAAATCTGTTTCAGCCATGCAACCCATGTGTTTTGACTTTGCAGTTGGTGTTCCGAGTGTCGCCATAGCGGTGGTAGTGATGGCCATGCAGTTCTGGTCATCGGCTGGTGCAAGTGTCATCAACCTTCAGAGCATCGAGGTGCACCCCACGTGTCTGCGCCAGATCACCGCGAGCATAGAGTACGCAGTTGCTGGTGTTTGCATGTCTCTTGTTCCGTACATCGTCTTTCAGGTACTCCGTAACAATGTGCTAAGCTTCTAAAGTAAATACTAAGGTTTACTGCTTGGGTCTACTGAATATTATATTGAAACCAGTGAAAGCAACTGTGGCCTGTAAATAAATGCTGGTTCAAGCGCAAAAAATCTGGTTCAGAGGTAATTAACAAAGTGTGTATAGCAACAATTTAATCTTGGAGCTCTTCTGTCGGTCCGTCTTTCCATAGAAAAACAACAATATGGGAAATTTGGGTCCACCCTGATGCAAAACACTTTTATTATTTATTTATTTATTCCAAAACTAGTTTCGGTAACAAATATTGCCATCTAAATTGAGTTTCTTAATTCTGAAATATGCAGAAATAGCACAGTTATAAAACGTTGTACAGGATTACTACATGTGCACTGATTGTTTTTTAAATATTGCTTTCTATAAATTCTTTTATATATGCTATTTCCCCACGTTTTAGAATTAAAGAACCCACTGATGATGGAAACGTTTGTCGTTTTGGAAGGCGGACCCACCATTATCATATTGATGTGGTTGTGTATAACAACTGTACAAAAGCAGTATAAAAGCTGGGAATCACGGTACAACATAAAAACAGTACAGGTTTCTTTTCATATACGTGTTGTTATTCTACGGTAAGAACAAAATGATTTAAAATTTGAAGATAATAAAATATTCTGTATGCAACGGCTCTAACTTAAATAAGGATACAAGTGCCATCACAGCAATTTTCACTCATTTCAGAATGTTATCGTGAAACCACTTATTCTCCTCTTTTACAAGTGCAATCATTTTAGCTAAATCCCTTCTCTTTCCTTCAGAAAACCTAGGTTCACAGCGTAGTGTAGCTGCAGTTGCTGAAGATCGAAAGGCTTCACGTTACTCTTCAAGGTGTAATTTTCCTTGAACTCTTCAGTTGCATTCAGGTTTGATCAATACAGAGTCCCTAGGTGTTCAGCAGTCAGTCTGATCCACTGTGCTTTTGAAATATTCACACTGGTAAACTTTTATGTTTTTCGGCAGCTGACTTAAAGTCGTAAACATCTGTTTCTGGTATCGTGTGCTTCGTTTCAGTGAGAGGGGAACTAAATCTTTCGCAGCTACACGCAGCGTTAGCCTCTTGTATTTCTCAAAATCACGATCGCAGAACGTAGAAGTGTGTCGTCTTGCCAAAATCTTGTGTATTATTTCCGTAAGGTAACCCTTTGCTATTAGGTAAAGCCACATAAACACCGTCTGATTTTTGTTCTGCCCACAGCAGCAGTCAGTTCATATTATTAGTTTCTTTTTAGAAATAAGTTTCGATGTTAAGGCTTGGTGCACACAGGAAGCAGTTGCATTCCCATCCCTGCCACGTACGGCCACATGTAAGGGAAACATGTGACCGGTTTGATTATCACCAACACGAATGCAAAAGTTGTAATCTGACAGCTCCAATAAGTAGTACATTTCACTGTGCCTGAATGAAGTAAGAGTATATTCCTTCCCTTCGCTGCGTAGTTTCTTTCTTTCGCTTTGAGCTCCACCTTCATCTCTATTCCTCCATTTTGGTGGAATTTTCCTTTACATTTTGTAATATTCTGTGCTATTTCTGTTGTTAGATACGAATGCCGTTTTGTGACAGCTGTAAACACTGTTTCCCGCTGTTCTGGTGCTTGTGTCAGAATGTGTGAATTGGCCTTCGCAAGCACAGCGGAATTTCACCTACAACTCAAATTTTTATTTTTTGGCACTTTACCCATTATTTACTTACATGCCCCAATTTCGAGTACGTGCTGAACCATCCAGTCACTGATGGTGTTATTTTGAGTGTTTGCTGCATTACAGTGAATCTCATGATTTTAAAACAATTCTAATCACATGTGTAATACCTCCTAATTGTGCTTCTTTCAGCTTTAGCACAACTTGATCTTCAGTGACTCAAACGACTGTTTTTATACTTGATTCCATTTTATCAAAATAAACAGGAAATTAAAGAACGGTGTGCTCTGCAGTAACTCGTTGCAGTGTCTCACTGGCTCGATGACAAATGTGCTTTATTCTTAATTTGACTCTCTCTCTCTCTCTCTCTCTCTCTCTCTCTCTCTCTCTCTCTCACACACATACACATACACACACACAAACACAAACACACGCACATACACTAAATACTGCGATAAATTCTCTTTACGTTATTGAACTGATAAATATCTGCTCTGATAGACAACTTTACTATCAGAGCACTCTCTCACTTCTTTACATACTAACGCATCTAGTATTTGTACTCAAACACTCACACAATCATACTATACAGAGGCGCACAAATAACTGCGTAGTGAAGTACAATAGTACTAACTTCTTGAGTAAATGTTGGAGTTAGTACTGAATACTGGACAATGTCTCTGTTTAAATTCAAGTAAAACTATGAATTCCCTAACGTGACGTTACAAGAGCTCCATCTGTAATGACCCCGCTAAAACTTTACAAAACATCTTGAGGGTAAATAATTGTAATCGCACTAAAACTGTGTGGAAAATAACTACAAGAGAAGTCACTATTACTGTGTATTCAATTACAAATGTGCTGAGCACCGACAGCGTGAACATATTCCTCTAGTTTTTGAAATACAAAAGAGTTTAGATTTAATATGTAATTTCTGAATGTTCGTTACTCTTCTAATACGTTCTAAATCATAAACTGCACCCAGATACTAAATGATGCGTATTATTACATTCTCGTACACACGCCTTGCTGTAGATGTTTTGAGCGTGGAGTCAAAGATGTGATTCGGCGCTTTTTCTATCAGAGATAGTCGTAACTGCCGACAATGGAAGATGGTTACTGTGATTTTCGACTGTCAAGGTGTCGCAGGACCAGGCTGCTAAAATACGGTGCCAGTCCTCGATTCAGCCGTTATGAATTACGTAAAAATATTTTTCTGCAACCAACTGCTCTAAAAATCGATTTGCTTACATGAAATGCCACAAACATTGTTACAAAATTGCATCTGCGATTTAAATGTGATCTATGAGCAAAACTAACATCGTAAATACATAAGTGATGTCACAGTTCGCAAAGAAAGATTTAAGTGTTCGTTTTTCCTGCATTCTCTTCGAGAGTGGAGCGGTAGACAAGCAGCTTGAAGGTGGTTCTATAAATCCTCCGTCAGGCATTTAATTGGGAATTGCAGAGTATTCATGTAGATGTAGATGTACAAGAAGAACGCTCTGGCACAACAGATTTACATCATCGAGCAATGTGTGCTTTATATTTAAACTTTCACTCAAACGTACTATGCCTCTACACTACAAACTGATAAAAATTTTTTGTTAATAAAATCCGTATAATACACTCCTGGAAATTGAAATAAGAACACCGTGAATTCATTGTCCCAGGAAGGGGAAACTTTATTGACACATTCCTGGGGTCAGATACATCACATGATCACACTGACAGAACCACAGGCACATAGACACAGGCAACAGAGCATGCACAATGTCGGCACTAGTACAGTGTATATCCACCTTTCGCAGCAATGCAGGCTGCTATTCTCCCATGGAGACGATCGTAGAGATGCTGGATGTAGTCCTGTGGAACGGCTTGCCATGCCATTTCCACCTGGCGCCTCAGTTGGACCAGCGTTCGTGCTGGACGTGCAGACCGCGTGAGACGACGCTTCATCCAGTCCCAAACATGCTCAATGGGGGACAGATCCGGAGATCTTGCTGGCCAGGGTAGTTGACTTACACCTTCTAGAGCACGTTGGGTGGCACGGGATACATGCGGACGGGCATTGTCCTGTTGGAACAGCAAGTTCCCTTGCCGGTCTAGGAATGGTAGAACGATGGGTTCGATGACGGTTTGGATGTACCGTGCACTATTCAGTGTCCCCTCGACGATCACCAGTGGTGTACGGCCAGTGTAGGAGATCGCTCCCCACACCATGATGCCGGGTGTTGGCCCTGTGTGCCTCGGTCGTATGCAGTCCTGATTGTGGCGCTCACCTGCACGGCGCCAAACACGCATACGACCATCATTGGCACCAAGGCAGAAGCGACTCTCATCGCTGAAGACGACACGTCTCCATTCGTCCCTCCATTCACGCCTGTCGCGACACCACTGGAGGCGGGCTGCACGATGTTGGGGCGTGAGCGGAAGACGGCCTAACGGTGTGCGGGACCGTAGCCCAGCTTCATGGAGACGGTTGCGAATGGTCCTCGCCGATACCCCAGGAGCAACAGTGTCCCTAATTTGCTGGGAAGTGGCGGTGCGGTCCCCTACGGCACTGCGTAGGATCCTACGGTCTTGGCGTGCATCCGTGCGTCGCTGCGGTCCGGTCCCAGGTCGACGGGCACGTGCACCTTCCGCCGACCACTGGCGACAACATCGATGTACTGTGGAGACCTCACGCCCCACGTGTTGAGCAATTCGGCGGTACGTCCACCCGGCCTCCCGCATGCCCACTATACGCCCTCGCTCAAAGTCCATCAACTGCACATACGGTTCACGTCCACGCTGTCGCGGCATGCTACCAGTGTTAAAGACTGCGATGGAGCTCCGTATGCCACGGCAAACTGGCTGACACTGACGGCGGCGGTGCACAAATGCTGCGCAGCTAGCGCCATTCGACGGCCAACACCGCGGTTCCCGGTGTGTCCGCTGTGCCGTGCGTGTGATCATTGCTTGTACAGCCCTCTCGCAGTGTCCGGAGCAAGTATGGTGGGTCTGACACACCGGTGTCAATGTGTTCTTTTTTCCATTTCCAGGAGTGTATTTGCTGGTTCGGATAAAGACAACACATGTATTCAAGAAGTTTATCTCACTGAAGGAATAAAGTCCACTTAACTTACTCTAACGACAATACAGCCCGCTCATCTTCTGCTATACAGATTCAGATCGAAGTCCAGTTTCTTACTGGGTTCTACAAAACTACGTCGCATCTACATTTCACCATACACGATTGTTGGTTCCTCTTGCTTCTCTCCTTTTTCTTTAAATCTTCCTCAGAAAATTACTTTCGCTTCTTCTTCCGTCAATATAACATCTTCTCTTTTCTCTTCTTGAGCCGTTTTCACTGCTTCCGGATATTTTGTATACTTGATGTTCAACACAGGTTTTGACACTACATTTCTCCAAGACGCAATAGCTCAGTCTCTACCAAAACTCTTCGTTGCGTCTGATAATCCTCTAAAACGGTAACAATGTAACTTCTTCACATGATTGTATGTCTCTCTCCTTCAGCTCAACGCATCACATTCAGGAATTTGACTCACAAAACTTCTACTTCCCACAATCCGTATAACGATCCTCCATTAACGTATTTCCGTGACGTACACCATAGCTTCACTTTTAGATACACAGTTGTTTCCCAGTTGGCATAATACTTAGTTTACAATGACCACAAAATTTACGTTGACATTATTTAAAGGTGCAACACCAAAGCACATGCTTACAGATACGATTATATATTTAAATGTAAGTTACATTTTACGTTATGATTTGTCTAAGAAAAATCAGTAAAAATGTATATTAAATCAACATTACAACCATGACCAATAAATGTGGCAAAGAATGAAACTTCCTGGCAGATTAAAACTGTGTGCCCGACCGAGACTCGAACTCGGGTTCGAGTCTCGGTCGGGCACACAGTTTTAATCTGCCAGGAAGTTTCATATCAGCGCACACTCCGCTGCAGAGTGAAAATCTCATTCTGGTGGCAAAGAATGTTAGTATCACTCTATGTTAATTCCAGACTAGAAAATCTCCAGCACCCTTTCCCAGAATAATTCGTTGTAATGGTCTTTGCTTATCCTGCAGGTCATGCGAAAACTATTTTTACCTGGGCTGATGAAGAGAGGAGATTATGTCACCTTGGGGAACCTTCGGGACAAGTTCAGTGACCATTGATGTCATCCCTTGTCAAAAGAATGTCGTCCAAGTTTTAAGTGTCGATGTTTAGTGTACGTTACTATGAAGAGAATGTGTAGCCTGCGCCATTTGTACTGATGATCTAAATGAGAGCAAGCGCAGCGTGAATACCAGAGCCGGCACATGGTGTAATCCTGTCTAATGGCACCTCTCAGACTGCCGAGCTTAACGTTATCTGAAATACTGTCGCCTGCCATATGGCGTAGGGCTTACAAGGATTGTGTGTTAAATTCTTAGCATTACAGCTTAATAACAGATTTAACTGGGAGGAGCATACCACAGAACTGCTGAAGCGCCTAAACAAATCTCTATGTGCTGTGTGAATGTTGTCAGACACAGGTGGTATAAAAATTAAAAAACAAGCTAGTGTACTATACGTACTTTCATTCCATAATGTCATAAGGAACTATTTTCTGGAGTAGCTCATGAAGCCAAGCTAAAGATTTCCGAGCCCAAAAACGTGTAATATGAATTATTTGTGATGTGAACTCAAGAATGTCCTGCAGAGGGCTATTTAAAGCTTCCCAATATATTTATACCTTAACGAAATTCGTCATTAAAAATATATGCAGGGTGGTCCATTGATAGTGACCGGGCCAAATATCTCACGAAATAAGCATCAAACAAAACAACAAAGAACGAAACTCGTCTAGCTTGAAGGGCGAAACCAGATGGCGCTATGGTTGGGGCGCTAGATGGCGCTGCCATAGGTCAAACGGATATCAACTGCGTTTTTTAAAATAGGAACCCCCATTTTTTATTATATATTCGTGTGGTACGTAAAGAAATATGAATGTTTTAGTTGGACCACTTTTTTCGTTTCCTGATAAATAGCGCTGTAATAGTCACAAACGTATAAGTACGTGGTATCAGTGCGGATGGTATTTGCTTCGCGTTACATTACCCGTGTTAAAATGAACCGTTAACCAATTGCGGAAAAGGTCGACATCGTGTTGATGTATGGCTATTGTGATCAAAATGCCCAACGGGCGTGTGCTATGTATGCTGCTCGGTATCCTGGACGACATCATCCAAATGTCCGGAACGTTCGCCGGATATTTACGTTATTTAAGGAAACAGGAAGCGTTCAGCCACATGTGAAACGTCAACCACGACCTGCAACAAATGATGATGCCCAAGTAGGTGTTTCAGCTGCTGTCGCGGCTAATCTGCACGTCAGTAGCAGACAAATTGCGCGAGAATCGGGAATCTCAAAAACGTCGGTGTTGAGAATGCTACATCAACATCGATTGCACCCGTACCATATTTCTACACACCAGGAATTGCATGGCGACGACTTTGAACGTCGTGTAGAGTTCTGCCACTGGGCACAAGAGAAATCACGGGACGATGACAGATTTTTTGCACGCGTTCTATTTAGTGACGAAGCGTCATTCACCAACAGCGGTAACTTATACCGGCATAATATGCACTATTGGGCTACGGAAAATTGACGATGGCTGCTACAAGTGGAACATCGACGACCTTGGCGGGTTAATGCATGGTGCGGCATTATGGGAGGAAGGATAATTGGCCCCCATTTTATCGATGGCAATCTAAATGGTGCAATGTATGCTGATTTCCTACGTAATGTTCTACCGATGTTACTACAAGATGTTTCACTGCATGACAGAATGGCGATGTACTTCCAACATGATGGATGTCCGGCACATAGCTTGCGTGCGGTTGAAGCGGTATTGAATAGCATATTTCATGACAGGTGGATTGGTCGTCGAAGCACAATACCATGGTCCGCACGTTCACCGGATCTGACTTCCCCGGATTTCTTTCTGTGGGGAAGCTTGAAGGATATTTGCCATTGTGATCCACCGACATCGCCTGACAACATGCTCAGCGCATTGTCCATGCATGTTCGAACATTACGGAAGGCGAACTACTCGCTGTTGGGAGCAATGTCGTTACACGTATTGCCAAATGCATTGAGGTTGGCGGACATCATTTTGAACATTTATTGAAATAATGTGGTATTTACAGGTAATCAGGCTGTAACAGCATGCGTTCTCAGAAAAGATTAGTTCACAAAGGTACATGTATCACATGGGAACAACGGAAATAAAATGTTCAAACGTACCTACGTTCTGTATTTTAATTTAAAAAACCTACCTGTTACCAAGTATTCGTCTAAAATTGTGAGCCATATTTTGCCCGGTCACGATCAATGGACCACCCTGTATATTTTTTTCCAAATCAGCAGCTCTGTTCATGAAATTAACTCTAGAAATAAGAATAACTTTCACAATGATTTAAAGTCACCTACTTGGTTCGGAAAGCTGTCCACCGTTCCGCAGTATACATTTTCAATAACATGCCAGCAGCCATAAATCACTAATAACGAAGTTCATTTTGAGAAGAGTGTAAAGGATTTAATGGTAGCCAACTCCTTCTTCTCCACTGATGAATTTCTTAGCAGAACCTATTGAGCATGTATGTTATTAATATTATCACATAATGTGAATATTGCTTACAATCTGACATCGGTACCAATTTTGTGCTGTGACGCAATCATTGTAAGTAAGTGCTGTTATGGAGATGGGGCCCATCCACGCCCGCACCAACGTGGTGACCAAACCAAAAGTTCTACTGTCACCTCCGTAAACATGTTAGTTGTCTAGTATGTGGATCACAGGATGCTGGGCTGTGATATTGTCCGTGCGTCTGGGTAAGGCTACGCATTAACACGGTCCATCAGGTGATAGATAGTGGACGAAACGCGAGTGAGGGTAGCGATTTGAAGAGCAGAGGAAAAAAAGTGCCATGGCTCGTGCCGTGGGAAAAAAACCTCTGCGACAGTGGGATGGGTAGTAAGAGCAGTAGTGGCTTACTAGCTGCGATAGCTCATGCAAGGTTGGATTTGTTAGTATAGGTATCATGCATCATTACCATGACAAGCGATGGCGATGTGTCCCAGTTGCTGCTGCTGCTGCATTCCTGGAACAATCAAGATCGTTATACAGTAGTGGGAGATCGGCCATAGATCATCTCACTGTGTGGGGGATGTGTGGAGCTTGTTTGCATGCAGTGTACGGTACGGCTTCCCTGTGTGGTGCCAGTTATTCGGCAGTGTATTCCAGCTGGATATCCAGTAATGGCGTCTGATTAACAGGGGCTCGCCTGTGCCGAATTTTTTTTCCTTATTTGATGATGTGTGGTTACAATTGCTCAAGAATTATTACATGCACCTTAGAGTGTTCCACATTTAACATTTGGTGACAAGTTTTATATCATTTTAAATCGACTCCAATCCACAAGGTAATTTCATTTCGAATATGTGGAAGGTACGTTAGCATATCTGGTCGTATTTTGTAAATATTTACTGTGAATGCTTACTTTCTGAGATGGTCGACGTGCTAGAGGATGTCCTCACTACGGCGCGCGGGGTAGCCGCGTGGTCTGGGGCGTCTTGTCACGTCAGTGTGGCTTCCCCCGTCGGAGGTTCAAGTACTCCCTCGGGCATGGGTGTGTGGGTTGTCCTTATCGTAAGTTAGATTAAGTAGTGTGTAGCGCTTAGAGAGCGATGACCTCAGCAGTTTGGTCCCATAAGACCTCACCACAAATTTCCAAATTTCATCCTCACTATCGGTCAATTCGAACGAAAAGTACCTCTAATCTAATCTAATCTGCGTCTGCAGTCCCAAAACTTGGTTGGCACACACTGTGACGCGCACACTTCATACGCCCCAAAGCTAAAAGTGGCGTGGCTTCACCACGGGTGCCGCCACTCACCCAACGACAACTTGCCTCATGACGTATCCACCATTGTGACGGTTCCCCATCTACTGCGGCTGCTGAGACCACTCACTGACTCACGCTGGCGTGACGTGAGCATACCTCCTGTAGGTGTGAGGTCGTCCGTTCTCCACCTGCAGTGGGCGCCCACCTTTGGCAGCGGAACCTGTCCAATTCCAGCCAGGGAAGCCGCTGGGTATGTTATTTTACCTGCCCAGAAGAGGAGGGGACGACGTGTTGTCTCAGCGACGCTCCTCGGATCGACTGTGTACAGTCTTTTGCTTCTTCAGCACTATCATTCTTTTTACAAAAAAATCGATAAATATTAGAAACAACATATATAAGTACATCATAATACCCAGCCATTTCTCCTAGTAAACATGAAAAGAAGTCACAATGGGCGGACACAAGAAGCTGTCAGAAAACTAGCTTTAATAACAGAAATTCAAAATGTAGACAGGATTGCATAGATTCATCCCCTCTGGGACCAAAATATAATCATTGACAAACAGTTACAAAGCTTTAAATGCATGATCTTCACTTTAAAATTCATTATAAGAAAAATGTGATGTTTATTACAGTAAGGTACTCCTGGCACTATCGACAAGAAGGTATATTACACAACACAATAAAAAGTCCTATCTACTTATCTATAAGCAACTGGGATGAGGCGTGAGGTGAAGGAGAAGGGAGTAGTTCCTGCTACTACCATTTCCTTTAAACTACATAACTACTCCAAGTATATTTTCTTCAAACTACATCACTACTGGAGATATGAGTATCCCCCTTCTCACTATTGTCAACATTTACACAGACCACAGATCCACATAAAAGGTACTGTGTCAGAACAACTTGAAGCTGATTTAGTCTATCTCAGTCTACTTTATCACATACACTGGCTGTTGTGGACCATCTGCTATATTCAGATTTCAACTTCTCAGTTCCTATTGCTGTTTCGTAGGGACTAGTGACTGTCCACACTTCTTCAACACATTTATTCAATCTTCATTGGCCAAGGAGCAAGTATCCCACTTTTCATCACAAAAAAGCTATAGCTGGAAAAACACCTATAAAGTAACATACAGGCACAGCACAACCACACAATGACATGGCAAAACTCTCATATACATACTATTTAATCCACTTGTAACAGTCATCCCTGCCTCCTCTCCTTATCTGCGTAATTTTACAGATGACACTGATTACCTCACACGAGGGCTATAGTCGATCTATATCACGAACTTTTTCTTTAGTGCGTCTCTCATCAATACGAGTGTTATTCTCATTTAGACGCCATTTTTACGAAAATTCTTTCTCCCAGTCAGAATTGCCATCATTATTCACATTACACTCCTCAATAATATATATCGGTTGTCATCGCGGATTGAGGGTTCCATGACAGAAAAGCGTAAAAAATAACAGTACATTATTAATCTGCAGCAACAACGAAATCTTATTTGGAAATTTGCTGTGAACAGATTAGTTGCACTACAATTCTTCTTTCAGGTTTTTCTCTCTCAGTGTGTATAGCGTAAAAGAATGATGCTTTCCTCACTGGCTGGCGAATAAAACTTCCATAAAGTCTCGCTTCCTACATTAACATGAGCAAGGCACTTCCTTCCAGCCAACATTCTTCTCATTACAGCCACGTATTTCTATAAGTTGACATATATTATTTCTTATTTCCTCTGATTCATTGATGTTAAAAGCTTGAGTGACTAAGAAATCTGAGATTTTCTGAAAGACACAATGCTGCATAAAAAGGCGTTCATATCATCTAGCAGTCTTCCAAAGCATAATACTTAAATTCGACCATACTTGTTGTCTTTGTAACAGATTACTTTCGGATTGTACTCCATATTATTCTAAAATCGTGAGAACCAGGCCCACTTACAATTTTACCAGGAAATATTTAGCCAATGATGACACAAATACAGGTATTATGCCAGGGAGAACCTCAAGGCTATTCTCTTGACATAAGGATAGTTAAGCACACAAGCAAACACACACATGATATAGAGTTTTCATAAACAAACTTTATAGCCTATGATCATCTTCTGTTTATTCCATGGAAACTTTAACATTTGACACATGGTGCGCTCCCTTGCAACGTTTGAACTGTAGAGTTTCTAACTACACAACAGTCTAATGCACTATCCTGCGTATAGATTCTGAAAAACTTCTGCTGTGGACTTCAGTCCGAAGACTAGTTTGATGCAGCTCTCCATGCTACTCTATACTGTGCAAGCCTCTTCACTCCGAATAACTACTGCAACCTACATCTTTCTGAATCTGCTTAGTGCATTAATTTCTTGGTCTCCCTCTGCAATTTATATCCTCCACGCTGAATTCCAGTTCTAAACTGGTGATCCCTTGATGACTCAGGACGTGTCCCTCCACCCGATCCCTTCTTCTAGTCAAGTTGTGCCACAATTTCCTCTTCTCCCCAATTCTATTCAATGCCTCCTCATTAGCTACGTGATCTACCCATCTAATCTTCAGCATTCTTCTGTAGCACCACAATTCGAAAGCTTCTATTCTCTTCTTGTCTCCACTGTCTATCGTCCATGTTTCACTTCCATAAAGGGCTACACTTCATACAAATACTTCCACAAAAGACTTCGTGTCACTTAAATTTATACTCCATGTTAACAAATTTCTCTTCTTCAGAAACGCTTTCCTTGTTATTGCCAGTACACATATTATATCCTCTGTACTTCGACCATCATCAGTTATTTTTCTCCCCAAATAGCAAATCTCATTTAATACTTTAAGTGTCTCTTTTAATAATCTAATTCTCTCAGCAATCTCTAATTTAATTCAAGTACATTTCATTATCGTCGTTTCGCTTTTGTTGATGTTCATCTTATATCCTCCTTTCAAGACTATGTCCACTCTATTTAGCTGCTCTTCCAAGCCCTTGCATTCTCTGAAAGAACCACAATGTCGTCGGCAAACCTCAAAGTTTTCTTCTCCATGGATTTTAATTCTCTAAATTTTTCTTTTACTTCCTTTACTGATTGCTCAGTATACAGATTGAATAACATCGGGGGTAGGCTACAACCGTGTCTCACTTCCTTCTCGATCACTTCTTCCCTTTCATGCCCCTCAACTGTCATCTGGTTTCTGTACAAATTGTAAACAGGCTTTCGCTCCCTGTATTTTACCCCAGTCACTTTCAGAATTTGAAAGAGAATATTCCATTCAACATTGTCAAAAGCTTTTTCTAAGTCTACAAATGCCAGAAATGTAGGTACGCCTGTCTTTAAGCTATCTTCTAAGATAAGTCGTAGGGTCAATATTGCCGCGCGTGTTTCATCATTTCTGCGGAATCCAAACTGATCTTCCCCGAGGTCGGCTTCTACTAGCTTTTCCATTCATTTGTAAAGAATTCGTGTTAGTATTTTGGAACCATGACTTATTAAAGTGATAGTTCGGTAATTTACACATCTGTCGACACTTGCTTTCGTCGGGATTGGAATAATTATATTCTGCTTGAAGTCTTGGGGTATTTTTCCTGTTTCATACATCTTGCTTACCACATGGAAGAGTTTCGTCTTGACTGTCTCTCCCAAGGCTATCAGTGGTTCTAATGGAATGTTGTCTACACCCAGGACCTTGTTTCGACTTAGGTCTTTCAGAAGCCTGTCAAATTGTTCTCACGGTATCATATCTCCCATTTCATCTTCGTTTACTGCCTTTTTCATTTCCATAATATTGCCTTCAAGTACATCGGCCTTGTATAGACCCTCTGTATACTCCTTTCATCTTTCTGCTTTCTCTACTTTGCTTAAGACTGGTTTTCCATTTGAGCTCTTGATATTCACACATGCGCTTCTCTTTTCCCCAAAGATCTCTTTAATTATCCTATGGGGAGTACCTATCTTGCCCCTAGTGATATATGCCTGAAAATCCTTACATTTGTCCTCTACCGATCCATGCTTAGCCACTTTGCAGATCCTGTCGATCTCACTTTTGAGACGTTTGTATTCCATTTTTCCTGCTTCATTACCGCATTTTTACATTTTCTTCTTTCATCAATTAAATTCATTATCTCTTCTGTTACACAAGATTTTCTGCTAGCTCTCGTCTTTTTATCTATTTGATTCTGTAATGCCATCACTATTTCATGTCTCAAAGGTGCCCATTTCTTTGTCCCATTCGTATCAATCGTTCCCTAATGGTCTCTCTCAAACCCTCTACTGGTTCTTTCAGTTTATCCAGGTCCCATCTCCTTAAATTCCCACCTTTTTGCAGGTTCTTCAGTTTTAATCTACAGTTCATAACCAATAAATTGTGGTCAGAGTCCACATCTGTCCCTGGAAATGTCTTACAATTTAAAACCTGATTCCTAAAACTCTGTCTTACAAGTACATAGTCTATCTGAAACGTTCCAGTGTATCCAGGCCTCCTCCACGTACACAACCTTCTGTGTGTATGACAGTCAGTGTATTGTCAATGAAACCTTTTGTCTGACTCTTAGTTCCTCTTTCGAAACCGAAGCCTTGTTTCTTCATCTTCCCTTTTCTGACTCTTTGAGAACAGTTTCAGTCGCAAGTTGAACAACGACCTTTCGCAGTCTCCCTTTACCAGGTAGAAAACTGACCAATTACCAAGTTCTGTTGAGATATGACTTATTTTTCAAAACTAATAGGGGAGCTAATCCTATGGATCTGTGATGTAGCTCATTTATGATATTTTAGAAGTCTTCGAGTAGACATCCGAGGTCTATGATGTTACGAGCGATAAACCTGGCATAACGTACCTAAGTCCTTAATTCCTTCATGATCTTACTGAAGGGTTACAAGCAAGGTGGTAACGTGAGGTGTAACCAGCTTGATTCTTCTCCATGCGAATGCTACTTGCCATTATCTGGAACAAAATTGCCGACCACTGTCTTAGATAATTTTTACTACTCATCCTACATCAAACAGGACGTGAGTGTGAAAGGTGTTTACTACTGTGTGTGTGGTTGTGCTCGACAATGGGTGTGGGTGTATCAAATTTCAGAGTTAACTCAGTGGCTATTATTCGTTGGAGGGGCTCTTACAGATCCATGGTGGTGGTCTAATTCGTATAGAAATTATAGGACACAAAAAGAGCTAAATTACTATTAGTGGACAGTTTTTACTTTTTGCGTACCTTGCTAGTTGCCACGGCTCTCTTTATATGTCTCTTCATGCTACTAAAATACAATGATCCCCTAAATTTTGACAAAAGTTTCCTGACGCCGTAATTTGCATTACTATGTTGCATGAGTTTTGTCTATGAGTTCCTCTGGAACGCAGAGAATCCAGTGTGTGTCACAAATCCCCCTTTTATTGAACAGCGCATTATTTTTGACTAAATAAAACTAGCATATCACGATTTCCCCATGATCTCTCCTCTTTGTCTTCATAGTTTTAAAAATTGTGTTCTTATCTTGTTCTTGGTTTAGGATCACAAGTAGTGCCATGTATTTTTCCAAACGGGCTTGTTATAGGTATATGAAACTGAAGTTATTTATTCCCTGATCTATTTCAGAACGTCAGATTAAAGCAGCTGGTGCTCAAGACAGCATATTCTCCGTGATATTCTGCAAACCTGGTACAAAGACGATTTGAAATGTGCATTCTTGATGGTAGAGGACCCATCAGGCTAAACAACCACAGGTTAATTTAAGCGTCATAAAAGACTGAAGTGCTTTATGACTGTAATAAACTTTTGTCTCTTGTCCAAACAGAGAATACCTGAAGTTGAAGAAACCCCGTATCATGGCAAGCACCTCTAGCTCTGTTACTGAATAGTTCTTTTCGGATTTACTCAGTACATGACACATGAACATTGCAACCCCCAGAACCATTACTTCCTCTTTGGTGTACTCTTGAAACGAGGTAATACCAAGCCCATTCCATGAACTGTCTAACAATAAATAGAATTACTATGATAACCCCAGATGTACCAGTATGGGGGCACAAACAACTCTTCTTTCATTTCATCAAACTCGTTCTGCACTCACTTGTCCCAATCCCAGGCTGCCTGTTTACTATTTGAGCTGCAGAAAACTGGTTGTGGGTATGCTTTACATGTAAATAAACCTTTTCTATAAATTTGTTAAGCTCAAAATCCATGCAATTGCCATTCATTAAATGGTACAGGAAAAACTCAAATCACTCGCTGTTCTTCTTGGCCAGGCTGTATTCCTTCCGCAGACAGCAAATATCCCACAAAGTTCAGTTCATTTTAGTGAATTTTAACCTGGCAAGATTTATATTTATGCCCTAGCACTGAAAAGCATCCAATAAAGTATCCGGGATCTCACAATATTCAGCAATTAACACATATTTCTCATTCCGTTCTGAATGTCATAGAAGACAAATTCCATCTGAAGGTAAGCTGCTGGAATTAGTAGCGTCTGCCTAAATAGAGGAAGGGGTGTAGTTCGGCCTTTCAGCAAGTGTGACCGACTGATTTTAACATCGTGACCCCATGAAATTTATGTAATAATTAGTCCAACGGATCAGGACAGTCAGTTTCTGCTTGAGTTGAGGTGTTGAGCGGTCTGATTGACCCATCCTTCTTCATAACACTAAGGAGAGATTGTTGTATGACCTGACTTCTGCTTTGATAGCAACTTGGTCTAACAAATTACAAATCTCCGTCCCCATCTTCCCTTGACAGATCCATGGTATCAGGTAACGTCTTACAAAAAATTCATTGAGTTCTGTAGCTCAGAACTTGTACGCAATATCCCTAATCGTGCCCGGCCCCCCACAGAAGACATTCTTGTACGATTCCAAAATCGATTCTAGTTCTGTTCTTTCATTATTGTCAATATGTGGCACACCTTTCCATGGATTATACGTCACATAGGTCTTTCTCATCTGTTACCCTTGAGGGGGAAATTGATTAAACCATATTGAAATTTACCCAGACGCCTCAGAAATAGTTCCCTGGAGTGCATCACCAGTCCTAGATATTCACTCTCTTGACTATCCCCAGTTAGGTAGCCATCAAAAACAAGCATAATTGGGAGGCCACCCAGACACAACAAGACTGATTTTTCTTATAGACAAATGACATTCCTGTACTGGCCCAGGAAACCCCGACCTAGAAGTGTTTCCGTCTACACGACTAGCACCATGGAAAAGTTTGCACTTAGAATGAAACTGACATGAAAGCTCAATCCACATCTGACTCTTCATGCCTACACTCTTTCCTGGTATTACACCAGTTACCTTAGTCTTCTGTAACGAGAAAACTGGCCCAGGCCTGTGTCTTATCACAGACGCTTGACGCTCCACGTCCAAAATACACTGGACCATGACATCTGTAATATTTTAGGGTGTTTAACAGTTTATAGTTCTTAGTCCTCCTCACACAACAAAATTCGTTTACAGTGTCATCACTTCTCTGTCATACAGCCCATCAGCCCCCTCGATGGCCAGTATTGCCTATAATTTCCGTTTCCCCTGAATTGCGTACGTTACTATGTGAATCTGGTTACAAGTTTCCACGAAACATGAGGTACACCATCATTTAAAGTTCGCTAGTTGTCTTGAAACCGACGACATTCATTGTCATTCTGACACAGATACCATTCATCAGGACACACCTGCGGTTGTTCTTGTTGCAAGGAGAATACTCTGCCGATAATTTCTTTCATAATTAGAAACTCTCACCTATTATGCCTTTCATCTTTATATCTGTGTTGTGGAGTGTCCGCTCTCACCACTGTCATCCTCCCCTCCTCCCCCCACCCCCCGCCCCAGAGGTGTGATCCACCATATTTCTGACATAGTCAAAGTCCTGGAGGAGGGCTAGGTTGACTTGATGTCTCGCATATGTCGATTTGCAATAATAATCCCCGGGCACAACTTACTCAGCAATTTTATTGGAAAAATGTGGCTTAACGCTGTCGGATCATATGGACTGTTACGTACTAGTTCCTCTTGATCACATACTTAAAAAATAAGATGGGAACAAGGCAGTCAGACTAACAATAATTTGGCATCATTAATCTGCTGCGTTTGACCTGGTCTTGGGTACTTCAGGGCCAAAACTTGGCTAAAAATATACTGCTGAACTTTTCACAGGAAGTACAATCGTGCAATATTAACTGATTTACGCAGCAACCTCAGCATATAAATGCCTACAAACAAACTGCATCTTTAGTCGCATCCCCACAAAAGCGATAGTTTCAACCCGAACTTTTCAATACACGCCCATGGTTGCTGTTCATTTGTGGAACCTGGCTACATTATATACTGTTGTACAGAGAAAAGTTATGGCTTCCCTTGTCATAGGTCACTTCGTCTTTGTTTTGCCTAACGTCAGATGCCATGTGTGGAGAGGCACCCCCTATAGTACGCAGTGTTTCCTGAAGTATCCTCAAGTTTTCGCAACTCTTCACCTTTCGTCTTCCGTCTTTTGTTACAGCAGTCATCGTGATCCCGGATCGGGGAGGTGCGTGAATCTGTTTCACTACGTCTCTGTTCCCTTTCGCCATCACTCGTTCACTGCAGGTGCAGCAAAGCCTCACGGCTGCGCTGATATATTTGTACTTTTTTTTTTAACCTCAGGAGTGACTGCACTTATTAGCCGTCACTTGCAGCGAAGGACTGTCTATGGTCTGAGTCACTATCGGTACACAGACACAGTTATTCGAGAGTCATCACAAGACGTCACAGTCGTTCCTACCATCTTGGCGAAAGCTGTACTGCGCGATTAACTGCACAGATCTCACTGCACGAGACAACACTTCTCGTTTTTACTACATTCAGAAAATGCAAAAGCCTTCTACTTATTTCACACGCACGTTCATTATCACATATTATGTCCGCCCCGATAGCTGAGTGGTCAGCGTGACGGATTGCCGTCCTGACGGGCGCGTATTCGATTCCCGCCTGGGTCGGGGATTTTCTCCGCTCAGGCACTGGTTGTTGTGTTGTCTTCATCATTCCATCCCCATCCGGAGCGTAGGTCGCCCAATGTGGCGTCGAAAGCAATAAGACCTGCACCAAAGCGGCCGGACCTGCCCCGCAAGGGGCCTCCTGGCCAATGCCGCCAAACGCCCATTTCCATTTCCACTACATATTATATGTGTACGCTCTGGGCACTGAAACGAAAGCAAACCAAAACCCTAAAAGTACGAAAACAACATCTACCAATACATTTCTCAGACATCGAAGTAAATCTGTTAGGCTACACCGAACAAACGGTAATGTATGATTTCTGAAACTGAAGGGTAAATTGTTGCTACAAATCCTACCACTCAACTGTTAACCGGAAGCTTTCAAAGTAAGGACTAGCCAGGCGCCGTCACCACATGGAAGTTGATTGAGTGAAAACTTGTCGTTGTCTTATGTCGTGGGTTAGCACCACATGGGGTCTATCGAATTTCATTCGTGCAAATAATATTCCCAGCATTGATTGCTCATAGGGTAAGTTACCTTCAAACAGAAGGATTGGCCCAACAAGTAAAAAGATATTTTCTGCGTTTTATATGCTTCGGATAACTAGCATTAATGAGTTCTGTATGTGTGTTAGGTATGTCGGAGTACACAAGCTGACCTCATGATCGATGCAATACAATATTCGTTTCTCAAATTTATCTTTACAAAACCACCCTTTCATTAACCCAGAATATATCTAAATTTCAGTTTTATAATTTTACTTTATGTCTCAAATACAGTACTGGCCATTAAAATTGCTATACCACGACGATGACGTGCTACAGACGCGAAATTTAACCCACAGGAGGAAGATGCTGTGATATGCAAATAATTAGCTTTTCAAAGCATTCACACAAGATTGGCGCCGGTGGCGACACTTACAACGTGCTGACATGAGGAAAGTTTCCAACCGATTTCTCATACACAAACAGCAGTTGACCGGCGTTGCCTGGTGAAACGTTGTTGTGATGCCTCGTGTAAGGAGGAGAAATGCGTACCATCAAGTTGCCGACTTTGATAAAGGTCGGATTGTAGCCTATCGCGATTGCGGTTTATCGTATCGCGACAATGCTGCTCGCGTTCGTCGAGATCCAATGCCTGTTAGCAGAATATGGAATCGGTGGGTTCAGGAGGGTAATACGGAACGCCGTGCTGGATCCCAACGGCCTCGTATCACTAGCACTCCAGACGACAGGCATCTTATCCGCATGGCTGTAACGGATGGTGCAGCCACGTCTCGATCCCTGAGTCAACAGATGGGGACGTTTGCAAGACAACAACCATCTGCACGAACAGTTCGACGACGTTTGCAGCATCATGGGCTATCAGCTCGGAGACCATGGGTGCGGTTACCCTTGACGCTGCATCACAGACAGGAGCGCCTGCAATGGTGTACTCAACGACGAACCTGGGTGCAAGAATGGCAAAACGTCATTTTTTCGGAGGAATCCACGTTCTGTTTACAGCATCATGATGGTCGCATCCGTGTTTGGCGACATCGCGGTGAACGCACATTGGAAGTGTGTATTGGTCATCGATATAATGGCGTATCACCCGGCGTGATGGTATGGGGTGCCATTGGTTACACGTCTCGGTCACCTCTTGTTCGCATTGAACGGCATTTGAACAGTGGACGTTAGATTTCAGATGTGTTACGACCCGTGGCTCTACCCTTCATTCGATCCCTGTGAAACCGTACATTTCAGCAGGATAATGCATGACCGCATGTTGCAGGTCCTGTACGGGCCTTTCTGGATACAGAAAATGTTCGACTGCTGCCCTGGCCAGCACATTCTCCAGATCACTCACCAATTGAAAACGCCTGGCCAATGGTGGCCGAGAAACTAGCTCGTCACAATACGCCAGTCACTAATCTTGATGAACTGTGATATCGTGCTGAAACTGCATGGGCAGCTGTACCTGTGCACGCCATCCTAGCTCTGACTCAATGCCCAGGCGTATGAAGGCCGTTATTACGGCCAGAGGTGGTTGTTCTGGGTACTGATTTCTCAGGATCTATGCACCCAAATTGCGTGAAAACGTAATCATATATCCGTTCTAGTATAGTATATGTGTCGAATGAAGTTTATCATCTGCATTTCTTCTTGGTGTAGCAATTTTAATGGCCAGTAGTGTATTAGTCCAGACTGCCTTTAAAGCGACAAAGACGCCATTTTCAGCACCTCACTGAGTTTCAATCAGGTGGCATAACAGGGCTACGAGAAACTGTATACTCCTTCAAGGATACGCAGAAAGACCTGACAGGAATGCAGCCACTGAAATGATTTTAATACCACCAGAGTGCAAACGGACACTTGGCAGTACCGAGAGGGAAGACCATCGTATTGCTCGGGTGCATCGTAACTGCATCTACATCAGCATCTTGAGCAGCAGTTGGCACCTCAATGACACAACAAACTCTTACAAATCGCTTCCTTCAATGGCAGTTCCGAGACGGATGCCCTGTAGCGCGCATTTCACTGACCCCAAACCACCGTGTGGTGTCAAGCGAGAGCCCATTCCAGGACAGGGCGGAGTTTTGTTATGTTTTCTGATGAATGATGGTTCTGCCTCTTTGATAGTTATGGCTGTGAACAGGAGGCCAGTTGAGAACCTGCACACAGTGAGTCTGCGGTCTAGACAGACTGGATCTACACCTCGAGTTATGCAGAAGAGCTCTCGTGTTTGCCCCATGCACCATCACTGCAAATCTTTACGTCAGTCTGGTGATTCGTCCTGTTGTGCTACCAAAGGCATAAAGGAAAAGGGAATGGAGAATCGTCACTTACTCATGTACTGAAACTTGCGTGATCCCAACAACATCACTTCTGCCACACACTAGCTTACTGGGACTCGGAGTGTGAGGAAGATGTTGATGATGATATTTGGATTGAGGGCCACTCAACTGCGCGGTTATCAGCGCCCGTACAAATTCCCAACCTTTTCTCAGTCCTGTCTTGCCGCTTGCATGAATGATGACGAAATGATGAGGACAACACAAACATCCAGTCATCTCGAGGCAGGTGAAAATCCATGACCCCGCCGGGAATCGAATCCGGGACCCCATGCTCGGGAAGCGAGAACGCGACCGCTAGACCACGAGCAGCGGACGTGAGTGGAAGAGTTCGGGGAGGGGAGGATGTTTCTGGTGAGATGAAGCATCTCTGCGACCGTTTAGAAATATGTAGAAGACGGTATTTAAAAGAAATTTCCCAAATATATATATATAGCTGTTGTATTCGCAATAATCATTGTCAGACATTATTTGTGTTAGAATGGAGCAGTGAGCAGGTTCAACCAACATAAGCCAGTTTTGGGCCGAAATTCGTGCTACCTCCAATAAATTAAGGTCCCTGAAATAAACAGAAATTCTAACTGCACGGAATTATTCTTTAAATTCGCGGATTTTAGTTCTATGAATTGAGCTATGCCACAAATGGAGAATCTTCAGGCAAAGGCCACGTGATTCGCTGAATGCCAGATATTACGCAAAGTCTTCTGAATTCAGAATCTCTGAAACCAACAGAAACTTCACATACATGTGAGCTTGCATTATAATTAGAAGTTTGAGTTCTGTCATTTGAGCTATGACACTGATCAAGAATGTTTAAGTAAAGAGCACATGACTGGCTGGAGGCTTATGAACTGTTTACATGGGGAGATTTTGAGCAGAATGTTCTTATAACTGCATGTGTAGCCTGTAGAGAACTTGTACCACAGAGGTCATAGTTGAGACGATGGAGAACAGGGAGAAAGATTGATTTTGGAGCCTGAATGTTGCGTCCAGCAACCTGTCTGTGCAGGGTGGGCGTATGGGTGGGCGGTGGGCAGTATGAAATGAATAGGGCAAAATTTAGACAAAGGCCATTTATTGGCGAAAGCATGTCAGAAAGGGGTCACATGTGCCTAGGGAGGTGAGGGTGAGCCAGAGCGTATAGTTTAGCTACACATAGTTCGCGAAGCTAACCGAAGTTGGCGTCTGCCAATCGGGCCAGTCCGACCGGCACGCTGGCTGCGAAAAACTAAGTCCCCGGCGCCGCAGCACCGGGAGAAGCGGGAGATGTTCACTGCCACAGGGCGTGCGTCCAAGAGAGCGAGAAGACAAGGGAGCTCAGACCCGGCGACGGGCGGCCGGGTGTATTCGACGCACCACGCGGCTTCCTCCGCCCTGACTGGTAGGGACCGAGAAACCCGCGGGGGTGGCAATGGAACTTTCCAGAGTGTTACCTGCTAAGCGACGCCTGGGGCGGCGTTACCTCGCAAGCACATGAGGGAGGCGCGTGATCAAGGTGCCCTTCCTCAGTGCTGACTTCCTGTTGCTAGACTGTGGGACGAAAGAATTTACAGGCAGCTAACACTGCCGGCCATGGCTTGGCCTTAACGGAAAAATGAAGTTATCGCTTGGAAGCCCATACAATAAAGTAAAATCCCCTGCTGTCTGACTCGTCCTTTACGCTCCTCCCCCTTCCGTGGGAGTGGAGAACGTATGTGAATTCGCTCAATATAAATATTATTTAAATGTAAACCATTCTAGTTTGCAAAACAAAGTAAACATCACTTGATCAAGAATGGCCCTCACGGAAGATAGCAGGGTTCTTAACCTATGGGAGAGTGTAGAGACGTCCTAGGGGTCGCAAAGGGACCTGCACACGTCAGCAATATTATGTGCATACAAGAATCATCATAAAACATCACAACATCATAAAATATCAAAACAAAATTGGAACAGAACATAACAGTGTGACTGAGGTTAACATTCCAGGTGTTCTTGTTGCTAGGATGAAGTAAAAGTGTCCCTATGACTTGTGCCTGCAGAGGGACCTCGGGCCCTGTCACTCCACTCTTCCCACAGGATCAGAGGAGGAGAGCGCCAGCTCGCAAAACGTTTTACCTGGGCCAGGTAACATTCCGTCGCGAAGGCAGCCAGATGGTGGAAAGCGGGTGGAGGAAGCCATTTAAGGGAGACTGCTGTAATCAGAGGTTTTGTAAAAACGGTGGGACGGTTATAAAACTTTAATCATTCTCATGTTAGAAACTGGGACACTACGACCAGAGCGTCTGGTGCACATGTTTCGTGGAGGCAAGACTGTAACTCTGCTGACACCAGGAAGTCGCCAGGTTCTTTTAGAGAACTACAAAAATAATACATACATATGTTACACAGGCACGACTGTCTAGAAAGCTTATCAACCTTCTTTCAGAAGGTGGAAATGGTCGGCGTGGAAAGATTAGATCTTTTCGTAAGTGAGGGTAGAGCTTTCCTGCCGAAACGTAGCCATGCTTACTGTGAGAACGACGCCTAGATATTCTGAAATCTTCTTTTTTGAGACAGGATATGCAAAGCAGAGGCTTCCTCTCCCAGTGTGGGAACCCTGGTACTATGTCTGTATTGGCTTCAAGGGCAAAAAAAAAAAAAAATGGCTCTAAGCACTATGGAACTTAACATACGAGGTCATCAGTCCCCTAGACTTAGAACTACTTAAAACTATGGACATCACACACATCCATGCCCGAGGCAGGATTCGAACCCGCGACCGTAGCAGCAGCGCGATTCCGGGCTGAAGCGCCTAGAACCGCTCGGCCACAGCGGCCGGCCAGCTACAAGAACAGCAAGGCAGTCAAGAGGGGAGACCCAATGAGTGGATGACAGATCGATTTGTTTGTACAACGTGGAGGCGAGTGTTTTCTGCTAATTCATCTTCTGTACGAGGCTTCGTGGAAGGTGTATATAGTCCTTGCGTGTCTTTGTCTTCTGGTCCTCCCCCGGTGGAGAACTTCAGGTCTTTTCCTAGTGGGTGAGACTTGTGTGCTGCAATTTGTGGTGGACTAAGAGCCAGTGGCCGTTTCCAACTGAACCGATAGTGAAACTACATATCATCTCAGACATGTCGTGTATCACGAGGGTGACCTTATTCGTCTTGAGTCTCTCATATGACGTTTGACAATTCTGGCACGCGCCATCGTGCCTTAGAGTCAAATTCTTTGACCAGAACAGCGACCGAGTACATCTCACCCTGAAATCTGCCGGGATTTCAGGGCTCTGATAGGGACGTTTTCCGCGTTCAAATAATGACAGCGCCAGTCCGCGTAGTTTGCAAATAATGGTGGACGCGTCAGAACATTACAGCTCCCGCCGCACACCGTCCTTCGCCCAGAGCGCGCCGTTGTCTCCTGGCGCCTGAATCAGTGTAATAGAGTAAAGAATTGCTGTACTGGCGTACAGTTGTTAAGTGACGTTCACAGCTCCCTACTCTCCGTGAACCATAGTTTCTGGTGAACCTGGACGTAGTTGATTCCATTTGAATAGAATTTGGCATCAGAAACGAAGTCTCATTGCGTTCATCCGAGAACTTGTATAGTTTCCACCCCAATGAATGATTTGCCAATCAAGCACCATTCCTTTCCTGATTTATGTTTGTCATTTTGTTTTCTGTAAATTGTACAGGATGTAGAAAAAATTGTCATTATTTTTGTAAACTTAAATACGCCATTGTTCTGATTCATACTCCCGCAACCATTCACTGTTTTTATTTTGTTGTGGTGATACATGGATACATCAACAACCGTACAAAAATTAGTTAGAAATCGTGTGGAACAGGTGCGTGTTTTTATTTTCTTCAAAGTGAGATTATGGTGCTCTGAGAACATTTTAGAGTCGCTATCGACGCTTTGCGTTGTGCCTCAGCTGTTTCTAGTAGTATGCTACAGTCACTTTATTTCAGTGTATGTACGATCTGCGTCATCTATTTTGCTTTTAATTGTGTCTTGTCTATGACTGCTGCGTCACTTCCTGTCCGATTTTGCGCCGCTGGTAACATCATTCTGCAAGCTTTTGTGGAGCATATTTGTTTATGGGGATGTGTAAGCCGTTTTAGAGTGGGTTTTATTTCATGGGCTTAGGCATAAATCTGCGCAATATTTGAAAAAGACCAGACTATAGTTGCGACGCGCGAAGCATTTGGTTCAAATGGCTCTGAGCACTATGGGACTTAACATCTGAGGTCATCAATCCCCTGGAACTTAGAACTAAAACCTAACTGACCTAAGGACATGACACACATCCATGCCCTAGGCAGGATTCGAACCTGCGACCGTAGCAGCAGTGCGGTCCCGGACTGAAGCGCCTAGAATCGCTCGGTTACAGCGGCCGGCACCAGAGGAAAGCTTAATCGAAGGCGTCCTTAATTTACGGAGTCCTGTGGAGCAGTAACGTGCAGGTACTTTGTCTGAGAGCAAGCAGACTGTGTGCAGCGGAGAGAGTTGGTCCCTGTGGACATTTGTTCATCTGAGCCACGTAAAAATAGGTGTTCACCCCAGGTGACTGATCATCCTCTCTTGTTTCAGCATTGTCCATCTACAAGTTAGGGTGGCAATACCATTTCACCAGTCTGTAAGATGTCTGGCAATAGGGGAGACAAATTCACAACACTCGAATTTAATCACTCACACGGGTAAAGTGAGAAACTAAACGGACTGTCCAAGGGAAAATAAATAAAAGCAGAAGGTATTTTCTGCTCCTGGTGCTGAGTGTTCCTATGGCAGCGTGAAGCAGCAGAAAGGCTATACGCTGCCCACATGTTACGGTGCCAGGTGTACTTAATACTAACGTAACGGATTCTGTTACTCCAATTGAGATGTTTCATGTAATTACTGACCGAATTTTAAAAAAAATGCTGTCATAATCTGCTAGTTATGGGGTACAATATTAAGTGTTGAATCCTGCTTACTCGTCAAATATGGGGTGCCTAGGAAAACTTCTTTCTCGGTTCTGCCGGCCGGATTAGCCGAGCGGTTCTAGGCGCTACACTCTGGAACCACGCGACCGCTGCGGTCGCAGGTTCGAATCCTGCCTCGAGCGTGGATGTGTGTGATGTCCTTAGGTTAGTTAGGTTTAGGTAGTTCTAAGTTCTAGGGGACTGATGACCTCAGCAGTTAAGTACCATAGTGCTCAGAGCCATTTTAACCATTTTTTTCTCGGTTCGCTGGACAATAATTCAAGCAAATCGTATTAATGAATTACATTACAAAAGGAAATGATTACAATACTTAGCTTTGTTTTAACCAGATGTGTCCCAAGCAAATGGCGACAGACAAAATAAGCAATGTCCTTCAGTATATACGGGGTGCCGTATAACTGTTAGCTGCGCGTGCCGTATGCCGCAGTGAATAAACTGAAATGAAACTCAGTGAAATACAAGTTATTAATTTATTGAATATTCATTTTTACTTACAAATTTTCACATTCAATGTTGAAAGTGTCCCCATGTTGTTGAATATACAATTCAATGCGTCTAATCATGTTTCCAAACACAAGCTGTAACATTTCTTCTGTAACAGAAGCATTGAAAGTGAATATTGCAGTTTTCAATTCATCGATGGATTTTGGGCGGTTTTTGTAGACAGTTGCTTTCGCTGCACCCCAGAAGAAAAAGTCAGGTCGTCTTAAAAAAAATGTTCAAATGTGTGTAAAATGTTATCGAACTTAACTGCTAAGGTGATCAGTCCCTAAGCTTACACACTACTTAACCTACAGCATCCTAAGGACCAACACACACACCCATGCCCGAGGGAGGACTCGAACCTCCGCCGGGACCAGCCGTACAGTCCATGACTGCAGCGCCCCGACCGCTTGGCTAATCCCGCGCGGCCAGGTCGTGTTAGGTCAGGCGGTCGTGGAGGCCAAACTCCCTGTGAAATTATGCGATCACCAAAAACGTCAGCAAGCAGTGACATTGAAACACGAGCTAAACTTAAAACTTAAACGTTCACGTCAACACGTAACGACACACACCAAGGATACTACTGACGCTGGCTGAGAGATAAGTGAAACAGTGGAATGTTGGGAGAGTCCACTAGAAGAGAAGTAACCCAGGCAGGCGAACAATCATACGGCACGCGCGTCTATCATCCGGCACTGCAGAGAGACATTTTGAACAGCCCGTACAATTCCTAAGTCGCTGGTAGTGAAATGCCTAATCTCGATGTTGCTGTAGAAGTGGGCCGCGGCTTGTCAGCGTGGCGCTTATGTTCTCTTTGCATAGCGACCGCTGCTGTCGCGTTGTCGTCCTGGAGAGGGGTCGGTCAGCGTGCAGTTGGCTGACGTCTTCTTCACAACCCTCTCTGCTCTCTCGTTTCGGACCGGCGTGCGGCCAGCCGTAGTGGCCGAGCGGTTCTAGGCGCTACAGTCTGGGACCGCGCGACCGTTACGGTTGCAGGTTCGAATCCTGCCTCGGGCATGGATGTGTGTGATGTCCTTAGGTTAGTTAGGTTTCAGTAGTTCTAAATTCTAGGGGACTGATGACCTCAGAAGTTAAGTCCCATGGTGCTCAGAGCCATTTGAACCATTTATGAACTGGCGTGCGAACGCTTGCCTTTACTCCGTAACATTATGTTAAAGTTCGACACAGTAAGAGAAGTATTACTGTTAGAAGCTGTGTACCTATCTTGAGGCAGCGTGACACATGGCGTGCAAATTACCTAGGTTATATCCATCCAGTATATGTGAATGAGGGTACCTAGGCACTTCCAGCCATCTTTACACGTATTTTCAAACCTACTAGAAACTTGTAATCTCTCACAACCCCCAGAAAATAATGAACTGAACAAGAGGTAGCGCCTTGAGTGTCGCGGCATGCCAGCCTCTCGCCAACCCACCACCAGATGTTTCGAGTTCATTCTGGAGAATGTGCTGAACATGGTTGCTGTCGACCACCTCCTGTATGAGGCTAGTTCAGGACAGCACAGACAGTTAGCTATCTTATGTTACCTTGTCGACAGATAATTCCACGGAGACCTCTATGACAGGGCACTCCCACTAGCCTAACATACGACCTAATTATGCCCCTGCTGTCCGCAGTACCCGCTAAGTTAACCAGTGGTGATCAAGTTGTGCACTCCATGACAGTCCATAATAACACCTCTCACGACATTGGTGAAATCAGTCTAGCAGTGTTCATTTTCCTTGGAGCCTCAACACATGGATGTATCCATCAAGCTATTCACAGAACTGGGACTCGTCTGAGGAAACGACATTAAACCGATTCTAAGTCCAGTGTCAGTGCTGAGTGCATCACTGCTGGCACATCTCTGTTGATGCTTCAAGGGAAGCTGCTATAATGGTCGCAGTGCTGAGGATGTGTGGCGCTTCAGATGTCATTGCACTGTCCGTGTGGATACCTGTCTAGTTCCAAACAAAGTTCCTGACTTAAGATATATGTTGTGGCTGTACTATGCTGCACCTCTGAGTGGACAATACTTCTGTCCTCTCAGGCGCTAGTCGCATGGGACTATTGAGATCCTGCACAGCGTTGTGCATGGTCCTGCTGAACACATAAATGAGATATTCGCGTGACAATTGTAAGATCCCGACCAATGCGAGCAGAAACATTGTTGTTCCGCTGCTGTCACACTTAAGACAGGTGCAGATGGACCAGCTCTTTACAAAAACACATAAAACGATTTTCTCAGCAAATAACAAGCATTTACATGCTGTGTCTTAATAAGAAATCCGTTGGGTAATCTTTCCTTGTATACAGAATATAGACAGCACTACTCCTATACACTATTTTGCACTGAAATGCCAATCATTTGCATAGCCAAAACTGTAGCACACTTCTTGACCGATTGACGTTTGTTGCAAGGGTCCTCCAAGGTGTTGCAGCTTTACTGACTAGCAGTGTATTTTAGAATTCTCCTTTAAAAAACTTAACCAAAAAGTATTCTGTTTAAAGCTTTCTAATACGTGTCTTTGCTTTTCAGTGACTAAACAGAGCACTTGGACGGCCTTTCTGATGTAATCATTTTCCAGGTTGAATATCATCGTACGGCACAGGGCTTGTAGAAGTTTTTTCCCTTCATACAAAAACATTTTACTACTATCACTGAGAAGAGAATGTAGCTACCATCCCCGAAGAGGTGGTACACTTATCTAAGAGAGAGGAGTCATCGATGTTATCAATATTTTGATCCGTTTTTCACTGGAACTTTACACTCTTAATCAAGGATATATCGTATGCTGTCTGGTCTGAATCACGAAAATAATATCTCCGTCTACTGTTTACTCTCTTTTTTTGTATGTTAAGCTTACGCGTGCACACAAACTTTCATTGTTCAGAACAGATGTATTTGGCGGAAATGCAGCTAATGCTACTTCCTCAGGATTGAAATACCGTATTGTAACAAGCTGGTTTGTTATGTGGAGAGTGCAGAGAAATTTGGTGGTGCTAGTCCACTGTGAAACTGGAAATCGTTAGTGTTTCTCACACTTCTCACTTTCTAACACCCTTACCTTTTTTCAATCACGTGAACATTGATATCCATCCGGTTATGAATGTGCTGAAACTAGCTCGAACTACGTAGAAATAGCCAGTAAGAAGACTTTAATCAATAACTTATGTGTGTCAATATAGAAACTTCCTGGTAGATTAAAAGTTTGAGCCATGTTGGGACTCCAGTCTGGGACCTCTGTGTTTTGCAGGTAAGTGCTCTACCAACTCAGCTACCAGAACACGACTCACGGTCCGTACTCTCAGGTTTGCTTCATCCAGTACCTCGTCTCGGGTGGCTCATTGTTAGAGCACTCGCTCGCTAAACACGAAGCTGCCAGATTCGAGTCTTGGTCAGGCACAGAGTTCTAGTCGTCTGCCATGAAGTTCCACAACAGCTCCCATACCGCTGCAGGGTGAAAATTTCTTTCTGGGTATGTCAGTAGCATTGACAGATACATGGTACAGTGAAGTGGTTTCAAAATGCCAGGTGTGAATAGCAACCTAAACGATAATTTTTGTCCTAACCCACCACGTGTCGTATAATCCCATTTTCATCTCCAAATGTTGTTCTTCGTTATTTACTTCTGTACTTTCCATGCTCCACCGCCCTATGTCTCATGTCGTGTACCATCTGTTACAGGGAGGCTCGGTGGACCGTAGGTTGCCGTTCGCCATCTTGTCAGCGATGCACCTGCTGGGAGCTCTGTCGGTGTCGTTCCTGCCGGAAACTGCGCTGCAGAGGCTGCCGGAGTCTCTGCAGGACGCCGCCGAGTTTGGCAGAGGGAGTCCCTACTGGAGCTGGAGACTTACTGCCCCGCCGTCATACGTTCAGGGACAATAGGTGCCCTCGGTTACGGTCCAGTCTCCCATTTTGTCTTACATACTTCAAACTGAAGAACAATTTGTCTACTGAAGTGGGAAAAAAGCTTTAACTCTAGTATTGTACATATTGTAAATTGTCACACGAAGTACGCACCAGGGTCAAAGTAACCCTCAATGATTTGCAGGTGAAATGCTTGAAAATATAATATTTTGTAATGAAATTGTGCTCTGACTTACTAAACTCATTTTATTTTACCTCTCTCATGTACTTTTTCAGTCGGTATTATTATTAACAAATCTGAAATTCGAGACTAAGTAAAAACAGTCATGGAAACTTTGCAGGGAAGAAACCTGAAACTGATCCCGATCTAAAGACTTTATTTGCAGTTCAATTAGATGTTGATGATATTCATTTAATGAACTGCACATATTACACGAAACGTTGAGGTATTCTCAGTTATTCATAAATGCGTTCATTCATTATTTCCACATTTTTGGAATTTGGACTACAATGTTATCCGCAAATGGTAGACCTGAACTATTAGGGACAACTGTGTTCCAGCAATAGCCACTCTCACTGTGACGACTGGATTTTCTTCGTCAGTCGGCAGTCTGATGCATTTCTCCATTGTTCATAAAAACTGCAGTATCATCAGCTTCAGAATCACTTCCATCACGAGAGTGACTTCCATCACTTCCACAATTTGGTCGTTCTGACAGTGCTTCCTGTATAGGATCTTCTGTTAGTAAAATATCTCTTTTCTACGTGCCGTTTTCTCATAAATGAACTTCACAAATGTTCAAATGTGTGTGAAATCTTATGGGACTTAACTGCTAAGGTCATCAGTCCCTAAGATTGCACACTACTTAACCTAAATTATCCTAAGGACAAACACACACACCCATGCCATAGGGAGGACTCGAACCTCCGCCGGGACCAGCCGCACAGTCCATGACTGCAGCGCCTAAGACCGCTAGGCTAATCCCGTGCGGCGAACTTCACATTCAGCGACTATATGGTTACACAATCTGTACTCTAGGATCACAGTAACCCTTAAAAGCTATTTCTGTCAAATTAATTAGACAACAGTGCCTCACAATTGTGAACGTCCGTCGTCTACTATGTCTCACTCAATGCTGAATTTACGTTGGTGTCAGCGAGCTATGTATGTGTAGCGGCGTATGCACAGGGACGAAAAGAAAGAAGAAAAAACTGCGCCAGAGTGACCCTGGTATACACTTCTAGGATTAGCAATCATGTGCTGACTGGTTGGTCCACCAGATCAACGATATTAAACAGAGAGGTCTCTTGCATATAGGAGAAATAACCTGCTGCACAGAGCACCGATGTTTGGAAAGGAAAAAGGGGCGTGGGAAGAGGGGGGGGGGGGGGGGATGCTAGGGAGGCAGAGTCAGTTCGAGAAGTTTTTCCACTCAAGCAACCTACCACTTGGCTTCCCTCCGTGTTCCTCCCCACCCCCTTTTCCCTTATAGACTTTCGCCTGTGTCAGTTTTCGCTGCTAACTGTGATGCGTCCTGTACAGAAATCTTACAGTTGTTGGACCTTCTTATCTTGGCGACCCAAGCGGCGTCTTGTGTCACTCGGGCCTTCAATCTACCCTGGTGGGAGGGCGGAGGCGGTGGATAAGCATGTAATTTCGGGCAGAATTCTATAAGATATCAACAAATTATGTTACCTTTTCGTTTACTTCCCCCCCTCCCCCCGGGGTCAGCAGGAAACAAATGCATAACTACTGCCGCCACTCAGCTACCACAGACATATGGCCCCACTAGACTATGACGCACCCAGTACCATGTCAGTGACACTCAATATTCAGATATATCTTGTTTCCTAGGCGACTCCAATGCAACCAAAAATGCCACAGCCGTCTCTTCAGGTACCCCAACGTGGCTTGCAACACAGGGAAAACCGCCTCAACTCCGTCGATCACTATATCTAGCTATTTATGAAAAAGGGTCAATTCCCTCTGCAACTGCAGGAAACGAAGACAGTCACTATCCATCTCCCACATTGTAAATTCGAAGAAGGGTATTAACTCGAGGTATAACAGACTAAATGAAGATCAAAGGAAAACAGCTACAAGTGATCAAATTGCAGTGACGTGATGCTGCAGATGGCTCAAGATCATGCTAATAAAATTACGAACTACAAAAAATAAAAGAAGAAAGTAAATACGAGCCCAAACAGGCACTAATCGCTTCCGTGTAGCTCACATGCAGACACTGTGGGAAAAGTCTTAATGAACGCTATCAATCATAATATGCTGTCCAATCACATTAATGTGAACTCCTGTAAAAGGCAAAATAACAACCCCTTCATCGCCAGATGTGCAAGAGGAAAGTTAGTGAGGTTCCTGGAGGTACCGCTAGCGGTCTGGTTTCACGCTGATTCCAGTGCCTGGTCAGATACCCGGGATTTCTTGGTTGAGGATCCCGAAGAGCCCGATCGAGATGTCCCACACATTCACGATTGAGTTTAAATCCGGAAAGTTTGGAGGCGACTGGAGTACGGTAAACCCATCGTGGTGCTCCCTGAACCACACACGTACACAGTGAGCTATGGGACACGTTAGATTGTCCTGCCGGTAGATGCCATCATGCCTAGGAGAAACGAACTTCATCTAGGGGTGGACATGGTCCCCACAGATAGATGTAGTGTCCGTTTATCAATTATTTTCTTCCATAGGGATGATATTGCCCAGGGAGTGCAACGAAAACATTCCACAGACCATGATGCTCTAGCCTCTGTCCTGGACCCCTCTGCTTTCAGATGTTTCACTGCCTACACGGCAAGGGCGATTTTTTGTTTTGTTTTAGGGCGCAAAACTGCTATGGTCATTAGCGCCCTGTCTGTGACTTAGGAAACGGTAAAAAACGAAAATGGAAGGCAGCAGCAATGGGAACGAAACTCAAAAAATTGGAGAAACTAAAAGCAGAAGGAAAGCTTAAAAATCCACTACAGAAAGGGGTTGGTTGTCCCCAAAAAGAGCTTCAAATGACTGACGTCATTTCACTGGCACTAATAAACTCGAGAACGCGATCGGCCGAGCGCGAGTCATCTGATAAAATGGACGATGTATCAGGCGACAGCTGTAGACGGGCGCGTAACGGAGTAAAATAGGGGCACTCACTTAAAAGGTATCTTACCGTCCACAGCTGAGAGCAGTGGGGACAGAGAGGGGGAGGATCGCTGCTTAAAAGATGTCGATGGCTGAAAAGACAGTGCCCTATCCGGAGTCTAGTTAAAATTTCCTCCTCCCGACGACGCGTTCGGGAGGAAGAGGTCCAAGCAGAGGGAAGAGCTTTCACGTCCCGCAATTTATTATGGGGAAGTGTCGACCAATGTGCGTGCCATAAAAGAACAACGCGACGACATAAAACGCTCCGTAGATCGGCGAAGGGAATCGATCGAATAGCTGGCCGAACAAGAGAGACTGCCGCCTTGGCCGCTATATCGGCCGCCTCATTGCCACAGATACCAACGTGTCCTGGGAGCCAGAGGAACACCACAGAGACGCCCCCCAAATGGAGCAAGTGCAGGCAGTCCTGAATCCGGTGGACGAGGGTGGAGAGGGTACAGAGATTGGAGACTGAGGAGAGAGCTGAGAGAATCTGAACAGATAACATACTGTATCCGCTGATGGCGGCGGATGTAGTGGACAGCCTGGAGAACAGCGTAAAGCTCCGCAGTATAAACCGAACACTGGTCGGGAAGCCGAAATCGATTTGGGGTGTCGCCAACAATATAGGCACTCCCTACACCTAACGTTGTTTTCGAACCATCAGTGTAAATAAATGTGGCTTCCTTCATTTGTGCACATAGAGCAGCAAATGCCCGACGATAAACAAGTGAAGGGGTACAATCTTTGGGAAATTGACAAAGGTCACGGAGCAGGCAGAACCGGGGACGGAGCCAAGGCGGTGCTGTACCCCAACTTGTCAAGAAGGTTTCAGGAAAGCGGAAGGAAAGAGAATGGAGCTGTTGACGGAAGCGGACTCCCGGTGGTAGTAGGGAGGAAGGGCGGCCTGCATACCCTACATACAAGGAGGCGTGGAAAAAAATGTCATGGACCAGATTAGCAGGCATGGAAGACAGATGGCTAGCATAACGACTCAGAAGAACAGCTCGCCGATTGGACAGCGGAGGTTCAGCAGTCTCAGCATAAAGGCTTTCCACAGGGCTGGTGTAAAAAGCTCCAGACACTAAACGTAATCCACGGTGGTGGATAAAGTCGAGACGCCGATGAATAGACGGCCGAGCGGAGGAGTAAACTATGCTTCCATAATCCAATTTCGAGCGCACTAAGGCGCGATAGAGGCGGAGAAGGACCACTCGGTCCGCTCCCCAGGAGGTACCATTCAGGACACGGAGGGTGTTGAGGGATCGCAGACAGCGAGCCGAAAGATAGGAAACGTGGGAGGACCAGCACAGTTTTCTGTCGAACATAAGACCCAAGAATTAGCGACGTCCGAAAACGGAAGGTTGACAGGTCCTAGATGTAAGGAGGGTGGAAGAAACGCCTTACGTCGCCAAAAATTAACACAAACGGTCTTACTGGGAGAAAAACGGAAGCCGATTTCGATACTCCAAAAGTGGAAGCGATCGAGACATCCTTGAAGACGTCGTTCAAGAAAGCTGGTCCGTTGACAGCTGTAGTAGATCGCAAAATCGTCCACAAAGAGGGAGCCCGAGACATCAGGAAGGAGACAATCCATAATCGGATTTATGGCAATGGCAAACAGTACAACACTCAGCACGGAGCCCTGGGGTACCCCGTTTTCTTGGGAGAAAGTACGGGAGAGAGTGGTGTTCACCCGCACTCTGAATGTGCGCTCTGCCATAAATTCGTGAAGAAAAAGCGGTAGCCGACCACGAAAGCCCCAAGAGAACAGTGTGCGGAGGATGCCTGTCCTCCAACAAGTATCGTATGCTCTCTCCATATCAAAAAATATTGCTACTGTTTGGCGTTTCCGGAGAAAATTGTTCATGATATAAGTGGAGAGAGCAACAAGATGGTCAACTGCAGAACGGTGCTTTCGGAAACCGCATTGGGCAGGTGTTAAAAGACTGCGGGACTCCAGCCACCAAGCTAAACGGCAATTCACCATACGCTCCAAAACCTTACGTACACTACTCGTGAGAGAAATGGGGCGATAGCTAGAGGGGAGATGTTTGTCCTTTCCAGGTTTCGGAACAGGAACGACGATAGCTTCCCGCCATCGTCTGGGAAAAGTACTGTCGGTCCAAATTCGATTATAAAGGCGAAGGAGGTAACGCAGTCTATGGTATGATAAATGCAGCAACATTTGGATGTGGATACCATCCGGTCGTGGGGCGGAGGAGCGAGAAGAAGAGAGTGCATGTTGGAGTTGCCGCATGGAGAAATCAGTATTGTAGCTTTCGCGATTTTGAGAGGTGAAAGCAAGAGGTCGCACTTCCGCTGCACGTTTCTTCGGGAGAAACGTTGGCGGGTAATTTGAAGAGCTCGAAATCTCAGCAAAGTGTTGACCCAATGAGTTAGAAATTGCGACGGGGTCCACTAATGTATCATGCGAGACAGTGAGCCCAGAGACCGGGGAGAAACTAGGCGCGCCTGAGAACCGTCGAATCCGATTCCAAATTTCCGAGGAGGGAGTGAAGGTGTTAAATGAGCTAGTAATGAATTTCCAGCTTTCCTTCTTGCTATCGCAGATGACGCGACGGCATCGCGCTCGGAACTGCTTATAGCGGATACAGTTGTCCAAAGTAGGATGGTGGCGGAAAACGCGAAGAGCACGTCGCCGCTCACGTATTGCGTCACGGCATGCCGCGTTCCACCAAGGAACTGGGGGGCGCCGGGCAATGCGGAAGTGCGTGGTATTGAACGTTCCGCAGCTGTAAGAATAACGTCTGTAATATGTGTGACCTCATCGTCGACGCTAGGAAAGTGACGGTCATCGAATGTCGCTAGAGACGAAAAAAGTGTCCAATCGGCTTCGCAGAACTTCCAGCGTCGCGGGCGCATATAAGGCTGTTGAGGCTGCAGTCTAAGGACACATGGAAAGTGGTCACTCGAGTGTGTATCGTCAAGGGCGAACCATTCGAAGGGCCGAGCTAGCGGAACAGTACCGACCGAAAAGTCCAAATGAGAGAAATTTTTCGTGGAGGCAGACAAAAATGTAGGGTCCCCAGTGTTGAGGCAAACTAGATCCGCTTGGTGGAAGACGTCTAGCAATAGTGAGCCACGCGGACAAGGATGTGGAGATCCCCAAAGCGGGTGGTGGGCATTGAAGTCCCCAACCAGCAAATAGTGTGGTGGAAGCTGACCAAGAAGATAAAGGAGATCAGCTCGTGCCATTGGTGTGGACGATGGAATATATACAGCACAAAGAGAAAAGGTATATCCAGAAAGGGAAAGACGGACAGCGACAGCTTGGAAGGAAGTGTTTAAGGGGATTGGGTGATAATGGAGAGTATCATGGAGAAGAATCATGAGTCCTCCATGTGCTGGAGTGCCTTCAACAGAGGGGAGATGAAATCGGACGGACTGAAAATGGGGGAGAACAAAGCGGTCATGTGGACGCAGCTTTGTTTCCTGAAGACAGAAGATGACCGGCGAGTAGGATCGTAAGAGGATCGACAATTCATCCCGATTGGCTCGAAGGCCACGGATATTCCAGTGGATAATGGACATAAGGTGAACGGAAAATGGAGCAATGTGACCAAGGTTGCCGTCAACTCAGCGTCTGCTCAGAGCTTGCGACCGACAGCATGGAATGGCATACAGCCGAAGGCAGAAGATCCTGATCCATAGGTTGTTCAGGAGCAGCTCCTGCCACCAGCGATCGGCCGGTTGATCGGCCGCCAGCAGTGCGCCTCGGCGACACAGAAGACGGCCGAGGGCGATTACCACCAGGTGGTGCTGTAGATGAGACACGCCTTGGCGGAGAAGGAGATGAACTGGGTTTCTTACTAGCCTTCTTGGAGACAAGACGTTTAGATGAAGGAGGAACCGATGGTTGTGAAGTTGAGGTACGTAAAAAATCTTCACGAGTATGCTCTTTTTTCAAAGTCTTGGTGTCTGACTTTTGGGCTCGAGATTTAGCAGAACCCGATGGAGCGTGAGCCATAGAGTGGGCAGGAGAAAGTGGGGAGGTTGAACGGGCGATCTTTGCGCTGGGCGAACTGACGACCGTGGCACTAAAGGTAAGGTCACAAGTCTGCGTGGCCGCCTCCTTTGTTGGCCGAGGAGAGGCAAGGACAGTGCTGTATTTTCCTGTCTGAGGCACGGTGGGCTGTCGACTGGCGAATAATTTTCGAGCAGCAAAGGTCGACACCTTTTCCTTCACTCTGATTTCCTGAATGAGCTTTTCGTCTTTAAAAATGGGGCAATCTCGAGAGGAAGCAGCGTGGTCACCCATACAGTTGATGCAACGAGGGGATGGAGGTGGACAAGCACCCTCATGGGCATCCTTGCCACATGTAACACATTTGGCCGGATTGGAACAGGACTGGCTGGTGTGATTGAACCGCCGAAACCGATAGCAACGCGTAGGGTTTGGGATGTAAGGGTGAACGGAAATTATCTCATAGCCTGCTTTGATTTTCGATGGTAGTTGAACTTTGTCAAATGTCAAGAAGACAGTCAGGTTGGAATGATGTTCGTGTCAACCCTTTTCATGACTCTATGAACAGCCGTTACGCCCTGGTCAGACAGGTAGTGTTGAATTTCCTCGTCGGACAATCCGGCGAGGGAACGTGTATAAACGACCCCACGTGATGAATTTAAAGTACGGTGCGGTTCCATCCGGACAGGGAAGGTGTGTAGCAGTGAAGTACGCAGCAAGTTTTGTGCCTGGAGGGCACTGACTGTTTCTAACAACAAGGTGCCATTTCGTAATCTGGAACAAGACTTTACAGGACCGGATATTGCGTCGACACCTTTCTGAATAATGAAAGGGTTGACCGTGGAGAAGTCGTGACCTTCGTCAGACCGAGAAACAACAAGGAACTGTGGCAACGATGGAAGGACTGTCTGTGGCTGAGACTCACTGAACTTACGCTTGTGAGCTGACATAGTGGAAGATGAGGAAACCATTACGAAAGTATCCCTCATGATTACCGGCGTCTCCGATGGCGCGCTCCTTCCTTGTGGGGGCCCTCTCTGAGGGCACTCCCGCCTTAGGTGATTGTTCACACCTCAGGTCACACCTGCCGACAAACGGACAGAGGGACCAATCGGCACTTTCGGAAGGTATCAGCTCGGGTAATCACCCCTCCCTGGGCCTGGATGTTACCAGTGGGTACGTAGGTGTATCCTCAGGACATGTGGCCTGTAATTGAAGAAGTGTCATGATGATCTCTCCATTGGCAAAAGATTCCGGAATAGTCCCCCATTCAGATCTCCGGGAGGGGACTGCCAAAGGGGAGGTTACCATGAGAAAAAGATTGAATAATCTACGAAAGGATAACGTTCTACGAGTCGGGGCGTGGAATATCAGAAGCTTGAACGTGGTAGGGAAACTAGAAAACCTGAAAAGGGAAATGCAAAGGCTCAGTCTAGATATAGTTGGTGTCAGTGAAGTGAAGTGGAAGGAAGACAAGTTTTTCTGGTCAGACGAGTATCGGGTAATATCAACAGCAGCAGAAAATGGTATAACAGGTGTAGGATTCGTCATGAATAGGAAGGTAGGGCAGAGGGTGTGTTACTGTGAACAGTTCAGTGACCGGGTTGTTCTAATCAGAATCGACAGCAGACCAACACCGACAACGATAGTTCAGGTATACATGCCGACGTCGCAAGCGGAAGATGAACAGATAGAGAAAGTGTATGAGGATATTGAAAGGGTAATGCAGTATGTAAAGGGGGACGAAAATCTAATAGTTATGGGCGACTGGAATGCAGTTGTAGGGGAAAGAGCACAAGAAAAAGTTACAGGAGAATATGGGCTTGGGACAAGGAATGAAAGAGGAGAAAGACTAATTGAGTTCTGTAACAAGTTTCAGCTAGTAATAGCGAATACCCTGTTCAAGAATCACAAGAGGAGGAGGTATACTTGGAAAAGGCCGGGAGATACGGGAAGATTTCAATTAGATTACATCATGGTCAGACAGAGATTCCGAAATCAGATACTGGATTGTAAGGCGTACCCAGGAGCAGATATAGACTCAGATAACAATATAATAGTGATGAAGAGTAGGCTGAAGTTCAAGACATTAGTCAGGAAGAATCAATAAGCAAAGAAGTGGGATACGGAAGTACTAAGGAATGACGAGATACGTTTGAAGTTCTCTAACGCTATAGATACGGCAATAAGGAATAGCGCAGTAGGCAGTACAGTTGAAGAGGAATGGACATCTCTAAAGACGGCCATCACAGAAGTTGGGAAGGAAAACAAGGTACAAAGAAGGTAGCTGCGAAGAAACCATGGGTAACAGAAGAACTACTTCAGTTGATTGATGAAAGGAGGAAGTACAAACATGTTCCGGGAAAATCAGGAATACAGAAATACAAGTCGCTGAGGAATGAAATAAATAGGAAGTGCAGGGAAGCTAAGACGAAATGGCTGCAGTAAAAATGTGAAGGCATCGAAAGAGATATGCTTGTTGGAAGGACAGACTCACCATACAGGAAAGTCAAAACAACCTTTGGCGACATTAAAAGCAACGGTGGTAACATTAAGAGTGCAACGGGAATTCCACTGTTAAATGCAGAGGAGAGAGCAGATAGATGGAAAGAATACATTGAAAACCTCTATGAGGGTGAAGATTTGTCTGATGTGATAGAAGAAGAAACAGGAGTCGATTTAGAAGAGATAGGGGATCCAGTATTAGAATCGGAATTTAGAAGAGCTTTGGAGGACTTACGGTCAAATAAGGCAGAAGGAATAGATAACATTCCATCAGAATTTCTAAAATCATTGGGGGAAGTGGCAACAAAACGACTATTCACGTTGGTGTGTAGAATATATGAGTCTGGCGACATACCATCTGACTTTCGGAAATGCATCATCCACACAATTCCGAAGACGGCAAGAGCTGACAAGTGCGAGAATTATCGCACAATCAGCTTAACAGCTCATGCATCGAAGCTGTTTACAAGAATAATATACAGAAGAATGGAAAAGAAAATTGAGAATGCGCTAGGTGACGATCAGTTTGGCTTTAGGAAAAGTAAAGGGACGCGGGAGGCAATTCTGACGTTACGGCTAATAATGGAAGCAAGGCTAAAGAAAAATCAAGATACTTTCATAGGATTTGTCGACCTGGAAAAAGCGTTCGACAATATAAAATGGTGCAAGCTGTTCGAGATTCTGAAAAAAGTAGGAGTAAGCTATAGGGAGAGACTGGTCATATACAATATGTACAACAACCAAGAGGGAATAATAAGAGTGGACGATCAAGAACGAAGTGCTCGTATTAAGAAGGGTGTAAGACAAGGCTGTAGCCTTTCGCCCTTACTCTTCAATTTGTATATCGAGAAAGCAATGATGGAAATAAAAGAAAGGTTCAGGAGTGGAATTAAAATACAAGGTGAAAGGATATCAATGATACGATTCGCTGATGACATTGCTATCCTGAATGAAAGTGAAGAAGAATTAAATGATCTGCTGAACGGAATGAACAGTCTAATGAGTACACAGTATGGTTTGAGAGTAAATCGGAGAAAGACGAAGGTAATGAGAAGTAGTAGAAATGAGAACAGCGAGAAACTTAACATCAGCATTGATGGTCACTAAGTCAATGAAGTTAAGGAATTCTGCTACCTAGGCAGTAAAATAACCAATGACGGACGGAGCAAAGAGGACATCAAAAGCAGACTCGCTATGGCAAAAAAGGCATTTCTGGCCAAGAGAAGTCTACTAATATCAAATACCGGCCTTAATTTGAGGAAGAAATTTCTGAGGATGTACATCTGGAATACAGCATTGTATGGTAGTGAAACATGGACTGTGGGAAAACCGGAACAGAAGAGAATCGAAGCATTTGAGATGTGGTGCTATAGACGAATGTTGAAAATTCGGTGGACTGATAAGGTAAGGAATGAGGAGGTTCTACGCAGAATCGGAGAGGAAAGGAATATGTGGAAAACACTGATAAGGAGAAGGGACAGGATGATAGGACATCTGCTAAGACATGAGGGAATGACTTCCATGGTATTAGAGGGAGCTGTAGAGGGCAAAAACTGTAGAGGAAGACAGAGATTGGAATACGTCAAGCAAATAATTGAGGACGTAGGTTGCAAGTGCTACTCTGAGATGAAGAGGTTAGCACAGGAAAGGAATTCGTGGCGGGCCGCATCAAACCAGTCAGTAGACTGATGACAAAAAAAAACGTATGTGTCCTACCTGTCTACCCGGCTACGCATGGAAATGCGTGGGTCGGCCTTCAGACACGCACAGTGGAAGTTTAAAGTACTTTCACGAAATGGTAAGAGTGTCATGTTTCTTGTATTACATTAAAATCCAAAAAAGGTAAGATCAAATAAATTATGGACTCTTGTATGCTACTAGGAAAAGATTTAAAACAGCCTAACGTGGAAGGAACATTCTTTCTTTCTGTGTCTTTCAGGGGCACTGGTCTTGCCAGACTTTGCTTGGAGTTGTTAGGTGTAAGTAACCTCATCATAAAAAACGTAGCTGCTGAATGTGTGGTGACACATGTGGAAGAAATCGCGAAAGGGGTTTCCTAATAGCCCACCATCTGCAGTTTAAATGTATGGGTGAAAGAACATTTTATCCCGCTTCTTCAGGGACCAAACATGTTATCGTACATATAAAATCATAGACATAATTAATTAAATATGTTACAGTCCATATGCCCTTATAATAAATGATAAATAATACATATTGGAAAATATGAAACATAAATGTGGTCTGTTCAGCTGATGCCTCTGTTCACACACTGTATGTTATTAAATCACACAGATAATTTAGCCTCCTTAAGTTCATTAACAAACAGTTAATAACTGAGAAACATATGTGATTAGATATGGATAGATCTCAGAATTGTCATACTGCTTCCATTTGTTGTGTACCTGTGTAGGGTACATGCTCTGACCCATTTACATAATAAATGGGTATAAACGCAATATTTCAAGAAATGAAGTATGTATCAATGTGTGACTGTCAGAGATGGTAGCTAAAATCCTCAGCTATCATCCAATACCTTGGTTATACAGATAGCAAAAAGCGTTCAGCAGTTATTAATTTGCAGTCACATGGAAGTACATTTGTTAAGTGTGTTCAGCGAAGTCCTATAGTTTTTATATTTATAAAATGAAAGGCTTAATAAATGTGGCTGAATGCCACAAGCACCCCAATATAATTGGATTTGTCATACTGTTAAACATCGAATTACTATGCAATTATGAAGTGTTTCAATTTGGTCACGTTTCATCCTGAAGCAAAAGCCGCCATTGTACTAGAGAAACATGGTAGCCCAAGATGGAGGTTCGTCACTTTCCGCCTTCTACTGGGGGAAAAGCCTGGTATTGTCCTCAGCTGGCTGGTCCTTTGTCTGCTCACGTGGCCCATCCGGAAGCCCGTGCAGCCGAACCCCACACTCATGATACATTTTAAAATTTCTCGCTTGTCGACTTCCCGACCATATGCGTTAAGATACACGTTGCACTTACAAAATATAAAATGGGCGTTTGTTTAAATTTTACCTCGTGGCACTGTTACATCGTATGAGTTGACTAGCCTTCCTACTACGAAACCTACCCTATCATGTTGCTGCGTCGATCGTGTCTTTGCCTGCATGTATCTTCAAAAGGCAACTACTGCATTTGATGAATTACGACAGACCTCACGGACGCCCCAGTACGTACGTCAACAATACCAAAAAAGGCTTGTGACTGCGGTTATTTTCTCTATATGACTAACATTGAGCGTGCAATCAGCAATAGCTGAAGTGTACTTCACTGCAAGGCACCGACCAGTCACACTGACAACCTACTAAATTTGACGTCAGTGTGTAATAACCATTTACAGACGACTGGTGGCAGCACTAGCAGGTGAGGGTATATAAGGCGCATCAGGGGGAAATTGATGTCGCACTGCGGTAGTGGAGCAATTCATCTGACCTCCGAAAGGGTATGATCATGGGTTTCTGGGCCAAGAGTGAAAGGATTTTCTAAATGACCGAGTTTTTAAACTTCGCTCATGCCTGTGTGGTTAGAGTGAACTGCGCGTGGAAAAATGGCGCCATCCTAAACCAGAGCCGAGGGCGCTGTGGTGCACCACGCCCCAGACATGGCAGGGACGAACGACAGCTATGTGGATGCGTACAGGCGAACAGACGTGTAACTGCTGAGCATCTGACCAGCCAGATGAACCAAGGGGCCACCAGCAGCGCCTACTCAGCCACCGTTCAGTGAATGTTGCAGCATAGGGGCCTTAGCAGCGGGCGCCTGCTTCATTGACCCCAGCTAACTGGTGCTCTTCGGCGACCAAGGCTGGAATCTGCGCGCCACTACCGCATCTGGACGTCCACTGAGCGGCGACAGGCGACCATTCCAGGAGAACAACGTTTTGTGCTCCGTCGGTCACATCGCCCTTGCCCCCCCCCCCTCCAGGGGGTCCACAACTCTTTTGTGGATATGTGCGTAGTGAGTACGGGACCCCGAGCTAATGTGGCCTTCCTTCCTTTCCGGGCTGCATACCTTCCCTTTCTGCATCCTTCCCCATCCCCCATCTTCGCCCCCCCCCCTCACCACTGCCTCTTTCCTTCCCTTTTTCCCCCTCTGGTAGTATGTTTTGTGCCTACATCCGGAGACGGTGATCGAAACTGTAACAAATTCTTTGCTTTCTCCGCTTGCAAGTCTTCGTCCTTCCCTTGTCCTTCTCTTTTCCTTACCTCTTCTCTTTGCCCTTTTCTCCACTGCGGCGTTTGAGACCTCTCTTCTTTCCTTTCCCTTTCTCTGCACATCGTGTCCAACACAAAGTATTAGAAATTCGCTGTGAATTGAATAGAGTCGAAAGACTTCGTTTGGAGAGGTGGTACGACGGCAGTTCGTGTCGAGGGGGAACAGAGAGAGGATTCGGTGTGGAGGAGGGATACAGTGAAGTACATGTCGAGACGTGATAGAGGATAGGATTATGTTGCAAAGCAGTTGGTGAGGTATGAACGGCTAGCGGTCGCGAATACTTCAAAATTTGTTCGTACTCGGTAAAATTCCGATGCTAATGAGACTTTGACACAGTAGTTAGTGTTAACCTTAACTGCGACCGAGAATCGTATGACATGCTTCGAGCAACTCTGAAGTGATTTACTTGTTTTCCCGCAGTTATTTGTGCCTAGTTAAAAGCATGGTACTGCTATTTGGTGAAATTATTGATTTTTGGGGAGCCCACTACCACTCTGATAACGCAGATTATTAACACAGTCTTAACTGCAATTGAATACTTATCAGTTTGTATCCTTTGAACTGAATTATTGTACGACCACCATATCTAGATATAATTTCACGTATATCTAGATATTCCTTATTCGAAATCGAGTTCTGGTGTCGTCTATATACGCAGATAATAATCTATTATTGTCATTTGTAATTATTCATAAAATTACAATTTGTCTTTATTTAAAATTTCGGCTAACTTCTCAGTACTTTCACTATTTGACCAGATGATCATAATCTGTTACTTTAGCTATCTTCGATAATTTGTATTTATGCAATCGTAAACGGATAGAGCCGATGCCAACATCGAGCCATATTTCGTGAACAGAGTGTGAGTGTGTGGGTTTTATTTTGTTAAGTTGCACAATGGATTCATCCAACAAGTACCCTTTGGCTCCTGCAAGAAACAATTTCCACCTCACACTACTACAGAAGTCAGACAGATGCTCCTAATGTACCAACAAGAACTGCTTGAAAAACATTCATCAACAAATGTCTTTGGAGTCGCCCGTTATAAAGAAAAGACACAAAAATATTCTATATTCTTACATAACTAGTGGGATACTTGGGTACAGGAGTATTGCTAGTTACTGTAAGAAAAGCATTAAACGAACGAAAAATATTATTTATTGCAAAAAAATTTCTGCAAAATCAAGTGAAACTTTTTCTTATAAAAAATTAATAAATTTCCGGGTTCTTTTTGGAACAGTAGATTGCCTCTTATGGATAGGAATGCTATTATTTTACAAAGTATTGAAAGGTTCTTTTCTCCCTTTTCTTTAAGAATGTTATTTACTTTTCTAGGTACGGTCGAGGCTTTCGCATGAGAAATGTAATGGAGTGTACTGTTAGGGAGGAAAGATGGGATTCGCATACGCTGTAGCGCACAATACCGTGAGCAGCGACGACTGCTGTGTGCGTCGCTCGCTGCTGACAAATAACACAACTATCTCTTTCTATCTGGACTGACCTTCGCCAAACAAACTCTCCCTACGCCTTGATGAAGTCAAGGACTCCTATCCGCCCCTAGTCTAACTATTGGCATGATACACCGGTCACATAACCAGTCCACCACGATGCCACTCAATACTCGCTCGCAGATGTTTAACTAGTACTCTGTCCATGTTCACACCGCACAATAAGTGTGGCGGCCAACACAGTGAACAAGGCTTAATCGCAAGCGACTCAGTATAAAGTGTCACTCCAATTCTCTAATGACAGAGGTGCTCTCCCAGTGAAGTACTGAGGAGAGACTTTGTTCTTCACTCTTTGCGTACATGTACGAGGGCACTCGCTCTCGTTACGTGTTACCACTCCAAGAGTGACAACGTAACGGCCCCTCTTTCTGGAAAAGTTGCAATGGTATATCATTTGCTGTGTTCCCTCACTCCTCTGACTCTTTGCGTCAGAAATATTCCGCCAATCAGCATTGCTCTTTCAAATGGGAGAATGACGTTTCGTTCAAGTCGACCAATGCTGAAATCTGTAACATCTCCGTTAGGCATATAATGTCCTCCTGTGAGAACTCGATAACTATGCAGTCGGTCCATGAAAAAATGCGTCTTCTGGGCGCTCCCACACAATGTAGTGGAATTTGCTTTTAAGTTGAACACGGGGGTCGTTATCCCTTCCCTCTGGCAAAAGCTGTCTTCTCTCTGGGTGGTCACTTCGGCCAAAGTAGGTATGTTGTTGACCCAGCCCTCCGAAGGGACGGTCTTCCCAGTGGGCTGGTTTCCTCTTTAGAACGAAAATTTCTGTGGCCATCATGTTGTGTAAGCCAGCCTTGACTTTTTCAACCTCGGTGTGCACTTGCGATTTACTCATTAGATTTGCATATCGCTTACCTGAATTCATACAAAATTGACTCTACCTTATGGAGTTTGGGTTCAAATGAAGCATCTAGATGTGCAGAATACGACTGTGAGGACAGAATATGTAAGAAATGAAGGTCAGGAGACCACACCACCTTACAAGAGCCATGCATAGCCTAAATACTATCCGACCGCCAGTACCTTAATCTGGTATGTCACAGTTAATGTTTTCCATGTGGGACTCTCACTATAAAATCTGTCCCTATTCTTTAGCAGTTGGTACGTCTGAAAGGACAAGAGGTTTTAAATATTCACCCACGATTTTTGTGAGGAAAAGAAATGCACTCACACGACACGCTTCCGCTGTAGCTTAAGCAGCTTTCATAGGCCAGTTTGAGACTGTTTCCAGGCTTAAAGGTAGCAAGCGTCTTCCGTTAGTTTGTTCTTCTCGAGTTCACCTACACCACCGTGATAAATTATAAACAGTAATCGCTTACACCCAGTTAACACCAACATGACTAATCAGTTATGTAGGAGGAGAAAAGAAGGAGAATCGGCAGCAATATCATTACAGACGGAGAACAAACTCGCACTAGGAAAGGGAGGGGAAATACATGCGTCGATGCCTAGCAAAGCATCCATCGTGGCATTCGACTTCAACGAATTAAGATAACCTCAGATTATCTTAATAAAGCAGAGTGGTTAGCAATGGTTCATCTAGCACGGTGGATAAGGGATCGGAGTCTCCATTCAGAAAGTAATTAATAAGTTGAAAAAGACCGGAAAACATTTTAATAAATAGGCAAAGTGATTAGCAACTATGGGAATGTTTTGGAGATGCTGGATATTGATCAAAGAAATTGACATTTCACCCAGAACTTAAAGGTCGGTAAAGGGATTCGCCTATTAGGAATCAACATAATTACCTATTGCTGACACCAAACCAAAATTCAAAGCGGATTTCTAATACTTTGTGTTGAACTCGATGTGCACTCTGCCGGGGGAAGTTTTAAGTACTTTCACGAAATGGTAAGAGGGTCATGTTTATTCTATTATATTAACATCCAAAAAGGAAAAGATCAAAAAAATTAATGACTCTTGTATCCTACTAGGAAAAGATTTAAAACAGCCAAACTTGGAAGGAACATTCTTTCTGTGTCTTTCAAGGGCATTGGCCTTGCCAGACTTTGCTCAGAGTTGTTAGGTGTAAGTAACCTCGTCATAAAAAACGTAGCTGCTGAATGTGTGGTGACACATGTGGCAGAACAAATCTGGAAAGGGGTTTCCTAATTATTTTTTGTTCCCTACATTCTGAACGATCCCACTACCAGTTACTCGTGTGTAGAGAAAGGTTTTCGAAATTATAGTCAATTAAAAAAATACCTTCATAATTCAATGAGGTATGAGACACTAGTGGACTGTCAGCAGTTTTAATAGATTATGATGCAGTTTATCAAGTTCAATAAGATCACAAATTTAGATTAAGCAATGAATGGTATTAGTATATACAAAAATCTTAATGAAAAATGAGAAAGTTTACATCACAGAATGTTAATCGATTATGACCATACATAATGGTAACATTCCTTCAATGCATTACGTATTAAAGGGAGGTGAAGTTCCAGTGTCATACTTTCTGTAATGGTTCATCATAGTTTTTCAACACATGTAGGGCCAGAGGGTGAGCTCCAAAGTACACGTTGCTTCTGATTGTAAGGAAAT